>NW_027328872.1:0-320646 GCF_048564905.1 Vicugna pacos
ATATGCTAGACTTAAAGCCATTAATATGTAACTGTTAACTCCTTAAAATAAAGCACACTCTTATTTTATATTATACACCTCTAGTCCTTAGAGCTATGTCTTTCATGATTTTGGTATATCATGTATGAGCAATAAATAGTATTACGTGATTAAAACAATGATCACACATAAATATATTACTAATGAAAATTTAAATGTTTAGGGACCTTTGTATTGTTAGTCCTTGTATAATGTACTAAATTTACTAAAACAACCTTTTCATGTACATATGTACATTAATAATAGAAAGTCATTTGGCATAAATTAACTGTGTATTTTCAGTGATTATGGTCACACCTCAAATCTCTGGAAGTAGTTATTTGGTACACTTTGACATCGACCCCCTTAAAATTAGATTAAATTTTTAGTAACTATAAAATCTCTGACAAGAATATGCTCCTTCCAGCATATTATATATAAATATAAAATTAAAAGAAGGATGTACCCTCCTGTGAGAAAAGCAAATGTAAATATCCAGTTATGTGGATTAGGTGAAGCAAGGACCTAGCGTTCACTTTACATAGTTTTATAGTGGGCGTTTTTTCACCATGAATCTTTCATCACAGGTTGACTAAATGTTACTTGTTCATAACTCACAATTTAAATAGTTTGAGCTCAGGTACCCCTTATGAAAAAAGTGAGATTCAGCATTGCATATTTAATTCTTAAAGCGTAAACTGTCTCATATTTACTATCACACAAAATAACAGAACAAAAATAAGTAAATACAGTAGAAAAATATGAATCTGTAGGCAAAATTGACCTGTAAAAATAAATGGGATTATTCCAACAATGCAAATTAGTTTGCCTGTATACAATAAATTAATGTATTATGGCACATTAATAGATTACAAAACTACAAGGGGAAAAGCAATTGATCATTTCAGAAGATGCAGAGAAAGTACGTGATTAAAGTCCAATACTATTCCTGATAAAAAGCTCTTAGAAAACAAGAAATGAAAGAACTTCTTTATTCTGACAAAGAATATCTGGAAAAAAAAAACACCCAAAGTAAACTATTGTGATTAATACAAAAAAGGTAAA
This sequence comes from Vicugna pacos, assembly GCF_048564905.1. NCBI lineage: Eukaryota > Metazoa > Chordata > Mammalia > Artiodactyla > Camelidae > Vicugna > Vicugna pacos. The sequence goes on from NW_027328872.1 coordinate 1,084, forward strand.
AACATTAAATTCAAAATTAGAAACAAGATAACAATATCCTCTATGACCTCTTCCATTCATCATTGTAAGGGAGGTACATAAGAACTTAGTAAGAAACAGAATCAAATGTATTATTTACTAGAATCTGAAAGAAATAATCTAAACTGTTTATGTTTAAAAAAATAAATATAAAAGAGTAGTTTTCAGGGACTAAATATCAGGTGTCTTTCTATGCCTAGAAACAAAATGTTAGAAATACAATAAACAGATACAATTTTAACCACAGAAAATATGAAGAAAAGGAATTCACCAAGTAAATGTCTTGTGAGCCATCAGAAAAAAAAATGACTGTGTGGAAATGCATTAAAGATACAAAAGTAAATGGAGAAATATAGCTTCTTCATGAATATGGAAAGCCTATATTTTAACCATATAAAATCTTACCAAAGTGATTCACAGATTTAATCTCTATGATTAAATGCTGGCAGAGGTTTGAATGGTACTCAACAAACTTACTCTAAAATTTATATGGAAAAAGACACAGCCAATGATAGTCAAGTTATTCTTGAAGAAATTTAGGTGAGTGTAAATTCCAGCCATAAATATTAGGCAGTAACACTTAGCAGAAAAGTTAGAAAAACACTTACCCAAACTTGAAACTTTAAGTTTAAACTTTAAACTTTAAGTACAAGAGATGTGGTGTTGGGGCAAGGAATAGCGACTTTATTTGGAAAGCTGGCAGACCGAGAGGATGGCTGAATAATGTCTTGGAGAACCATCCAGGTCCAGTCACAATACAGGCTTCTTTTATACAAAACAAAAACAAAAAAAAACAACAACAACAAACAAATAAAAAACAAGGGAAGGTGTATGGTAGGTTGTTGCAAACATCTTGCTGTAGAAATTCTTTGTTCTTGCAGCTGTCCATGAGGGGCAGTTCATGGTGTCCCTGTAAACCTCCAAAAAACAAATGTTATTCTCTATTCTACAGCTTGTTATCTTTATGTGAGTGCAAAGCTAGCAAGACCAAGCCTAGGAAACAGGGCACAGTGGTCAAAGCTAAAGGAACAGATCTAATATAGAGTCAGATTTTTTCTCCTCTATTACATTAACTTCAGAAAATTATAATATCCTTATAAATTAAAGGTTTCAACACACAAACTCTAGCAATTTCTTTCCTAAGTTACCTTCAACCTTCTGCCTGTGTTCAGTGTGCACCAAGATAAATATACAAGTATGTTTATAACATCATTGCTTATAGTAATCAAACATCATAAATAACTCAAACATCCACTTTTTGGAAAATGGATTAATGGAGTAATTTTTAAGTTGCATTCTAAAAATTTCAGTTTTATAAAAATTAATAATTCTAAATATAAAAATTGCAGTAAAGAGAATGTTTCAGGGGAAATTGAACAACAATATAACATTTAATAAATATAAATGGCAACTTAAACTAAATGATATCATTTTATTGATATATAAGTGTGTTCAAGAAATTATAAAGAAAAGCAGGAGAATGCATTTTAAAATCTCAGGATACTCCGTAGTGAAGAAAGAGAGGTAAATAGGATAAAATAAAAGCACATTAAGGGCTTTAATAATAAAGTACATGTTTTAGTTAATTTCAAAAAGAAGGTTGATAAATTTCAGTTAGCCAGACAATTAGCCATTTTTGTTGTTTAAATTTTATCTTACTTATTTTTATAAAAATAGTACAACTTTAGCATCATGAAATTTGTGGACACTTCCTTTCTGACTTACTATATAGTTATTTTTTGTCATTTTTATATGTACATTTAAAAATATATATTCTGTGAGGTGTACAAATTGTTAGACAAAGGTTGGAAACTCTATAAGAAAGTCCTCCCTGTTCTTTTTTGTCTAATTAATCTAGAAATCTTCAAGGGATTAGTTGGTTTTTATTATTGTAAATCTTCTCACTTTAATTTTGAGTTTCTCAGTATCCAGACATTCTTTTTTTGTCAGTCTACCCTATATCTACATATGTGAGAGGACCAAGACCCTGATGCAACAATCATTCTTCCCAGAGAAAGCCCATGTCCTGGGATCTATAGGACCCAGCAGCATATATAAATATATACTTATCTACACTGGCACATTATAATCACTCATAATTACCTTTGGACTCACTCTTGGTGTTGAATACTCTATGTGTCTGGACAAGTGTACAATGGTATTTATCCACTGTTACAGTACCACACACAATTGTTTCACTGCCCTAAAAATCCTCTATGCTTTACCTAATCAATCTTCCCTTTCTCATAACACTTAGCAACTTTTCATCTTTTTATTATCTCCATAGTATTGTTTTTTCCAGAATATCATGAGGTTGGAATCATATAATACATAGCCTTTGTAGATTGGCTTCTTTCACTTATCATTATACATTTAAGGATCTATATTATCTTTTTATGGCTTAATAGCTCATTTATTTTCAGCACTGAATAATAATCCATTGTCTGATTGTTCTATGGTTTATCCATTCTCCTACTGAAGGATTTTTTGTTGCTTCCATGTTTTGATAATTACAAACAAATCTGATGTAAATATCCTTGTGTAGGTTCTCATGTGGACATAGTTTTCAGCTCCTTTAGGTAAACTGTAAAGAGTAGACTTGAAGGATTTTATGGTAAGAGCACATTTAGTTTTGTAAGAAACTGCCAAACTACTTTCCAGACTGTTTTAATCATTTTATATTTCCATCAGCAATAAGTAAGAGTTCCTGTTGCTCTACATCGTGGCAGGATGTTTGGTGTTGTCAGTGTTCTACATTTGGTTAGTCTAATAGGTATGTAGTAGTATCTTCTTGTTTTAATTTGTAGTTTCCTAATGGCATACAATGCTGAACATATTTTCGTATGTTTGTTATCTGTCATCATCCTTGGTGAGGTATCTGCTCAGGTAATTTGCTCATTTTTTAAATCAGGTTGTTTAATGTTCTATTGTTGAGCTTTTTAGAATTCTTTGTATATTTTGGCTAATAGCCTTTTATCAGATATATCTTTTGAATATGCATCCTCCCAATCTGTGGCGTCTTATCATTCTTTTGACAATGTCTTTTGCAAAGAAAACAAATTGTAATTTTTTTTAAAGTTCAGCTTAGAAATTATTCCTTTCATTGATCATGCCTTTGATGGTATATCAAAAAGTAAAGTGAACAAAGTCAAAATATGGACTAGATAATCCTTTAAATAGCAGAAACTAATTTCCAAAGATGGAGCAAAATACCATAATGAACTTATAATATAAAAAACAGTTAACATGACTACTTTCTTGATATAAAGTAGAAAATATATATAAAAATATATAATTAGAAAAAATTTAACTATCCTTGTGTAGGATAGAATAATAACTATCAGAAAATAACAATAAACAGGTTGTTTTTTATATAATATTGGCAAAACTGGATTAGAAGACAGCTTCTTGAAATGTATGTTTTGTAGAAAAGTCATCCTGAATTTTAAAATCTAGAAAAGGCCAAAATATTATACAAGTATGAAATAAATGAAATTATCTTCAGTGGTATAATGAATGAGGTGTTTAATGCCTGAAAAACGCATCTGAAGGAAAAACAAAAGAAAGTCACTCAAAAAAAAAGAAAATTAATGAACAAAGTTATATGTGGAAAACAAAATAAAGTCATAAATAAATTAGTCAATAATACATATGGATAAGCCTAAATTAAGTCAATTTCCCTATTAAAAGACATTAAAATGCATAAATTCTCAGATATTTGGGGGGAATCTCTAGGATATTTGCAAGAGGAACACTTAAACATGCTGCAAAAATTATTGAAAATAAAAATATAGAAAAAGAAACACCAGAAAGAAATACCTATTACTATAAAATGTAGTTATATCAGTTTTAGTTTTAAGCAACATAAATGAGCAAGGGTAAATATATTGGAAATGTCATGTTTTATTTCTCAGTTTGGGTGGTAGAGTAATGGATAAATATTTTATAATCATAACCTGTATGTATCAAATGTTTCATAATTTAGAAATGCAAATAAAAAATATAATCAAATCTTACTGTAATGTAACAAATAAAGAATTAAACATTCTTTTTTGTATGTAATTCCTGGGTATTATGTGTGTGTATATTATATATATGTATATTTTTGTCCTAGAATCAAATTATGCACACAATTTTGCTTTATGAACATTAGACATTCTATATTGAGAATCCCTGATTGTTTTCAAAGACTGTAAATATAATTATTAATAACAAAGTAACATTTTATTTGTGAAAACCATAAGAAATATAATTACTCAGCTTTACTGATGTTGTTACATTGTTTTTAATGCTTCACACTGTAATTTTTCTATTAAAATAACCATTCTAATATCTCTTTATTTATACATTTGAAATGATTTTAACTTTGTAATTAAATTATTAAAAATCTTTAGTGAATAATATAGATTATGAAATATAGAAACAGAAAAATTATTACTCACAAGCCCATAATTAACTAAATTTAATCTTTGATATAGAGACTTCCAGAATGCTATCATTAAAAATATACTCATTATTTTAATTATAAATTTTGCACAGAAATTTTAAAATGTTTTACATATCCAAGAAGTCATTAACTCTGTTTTCCTTTTCTTCTTTTTCCCCACTACTTATACCTGATAGGGATCAGTCTTGAAGGGATCATCAAGAGGACATGACTACTGGAATGTGTTTCGCTTGCCTTCCCTGCAGAAGTCCCACCAAGTACTCAGCCTTGCGACAGTAATGTGCTTGTTGCCGAGACCATCGGACAGTATTTTAAGGCTTCTATATAAACTTTTAAGATTCTGGTGGGGTTGCAGGGAGACTCTTGTGGCTGCTCAAGACAAGTCTCATAATTAAGTTATCTTGCTGATAAAACCTGCTGCCCACTAAGCTGCAGGGCTCTGCTTCTTTCTATGGTCTCCTTCCCGTCTGTGTTGGACCAGTTCATGGATCATCAAGCAGACTGGGCTGAAGTACATCCTCCAGAAATTCTCTCTGTGAAGATGTCTGGGTGTAAATTTTTTTTCATCCTTTTTATTTCTAGAAGTATATTTGGTTATTACTCTCACAACTGCTAATTTGTCCAGATGCATAGTTTTAAGCTTAGAGTGATTTATCTTCCTTTCATCATGCTGAAAATGTCTCTCCTTACACAGATTCATTATCATGGTGGCCCAATTTTTTTTTTATTTCAATTTGAAATTATATAGGCAGAGGTATCTTTTCACCAATTGTTACATCAATGTTTTGAACTATTTTAATATACATGCTGTTTACTAAAATAAAATTGTATAACATGAGAGTTGTGGATTAAGTTTTATTTGGGGCAAAATGAGGACTATAATCTAGGAGACAGCACCTCAGATGGCTCTGAGGACCTTTTCTGAAGAGGCAGGGGGAAATTCAATATTATATATGTAATTTTAGTGAAGGGGATTACGTGCAATCAAACACACATTGAGTTCTTTTGCCAGTTATGAGGAGCAGACGTCACCATTAATGAATTTTGTGCTCTTCTAGATATAAGGAGATGCAAGAATTGGGGCTTATAAAATCTTCTCCTGAAAACATCTATCTGAAGCTCTATTTTGTCAGTTTCCCCACAGCACAAAGTGCTCCATTCCTGATCTCCACTGTGAACTTTTAGGGAGTGATGGAGGTCAGCGGCTACAGTGGCTTGTGATTGGTTATAGTACCAAGCAGAGGTAGCTGGCAAATGTTATAAACGATTATTCCCCTTAACATTTTTATTTGAATCATTTTTTGCTTACTTTTTTCTCCATTATAATTTTATATTATACTTAAAATATAAAGACTTATGATTGATAAAAATTCACTGTTAAATCTTTTATTTGTAAATATTAGAAAAGAAAGTTATTTTTGCTATCTCAACTTCTTTATAATTTTCTTTTAATTGTATCTGTGTTATTAACCATATAATAATCAATAATGCAAATTGATATAAAGTAACATGCATTTACAAAATCAAACAAGTTAGACGGAAGTATCATTTTAAGAATTACTTTTATTTATTGGCATTTATTTTGAAATATTTTCAAAATAGACGTGATCCTTATTTTGTCTACCTGTAGATTCAATACCCTTTAACATAGCATTTATATAATCATATCGTACTTCTTAAATTTTAAAAAATGTATCCTTTACTTAGTATTTATATTTATTTTTTAGGATAAATATATAGTTACCATTCCTTCTGATTCTTTGAATGTCTTGGTATTACTTTGGCTTAACTACAAACATAACAACATTAGTGGTAACACAATTATAGAATTATAATATTTTTTCTTAAAGCTTTATAGCTATTTCCATAATATTTGGTGGCTAGTCAGTCTTTAATAGAAGAAGACAAGGCAATTCTTTGTTTTCTCTATAGAAGTAATTTTGTTTTTTGTTTTTTTTCTGGTCCACTTTTAAATTTAACATTTTGAAATAGATATAGATATATATCTATTTTGCATTATAATTAAGCTTTAAACATGGTATATTCTTTTACTTATCTTGATAGGCCTATTTCCCTGCCCTGGGAACAAATCTGGATATCCAAAAGTTTGGCACATTTTCTTGGTTGTTCTCTGATTGCTTAGAGTCAGGTCATACCCATGCTTTAGCTACTGCACTGGATGACTGAATTTCTAATGCTATTTCCGTCTTTTGAGCTGCAGTTTCATTAAATTTATGTATTATTTATTGTAGAAGCAAATAAAAGCTTATATTTGTAGGTAAATGGCATAAGTTTTAGTGGAATGTGGAGGTCACAATACAAATGTTTAGTTGATATAGATCTTTACTCTAAATAATGATGTAATTTTTTGATGTTAGGTTGCCTTCCTGCTTTCCTTCCCTCTTCTTTTCTTTCTTTTTGATTGGGTTTTTTGGCTCTAAAATTTATTTTTTTGGCAAAATCTTATTTGAATTGATACAGAGATGAAGGATACATACACACACATAAATGTCTATATAAGCTCTGCTAAATAATCATAAAATCTGTTTCTCGAATCAATTCAAAATATTTTAAGAATGCTGCTTTCCTTGAATTAAACTTAATTCTTCTCACTTATTTATTAAGCAGCATTCCTTTGTCATGCACTGACTACAGCCTTGTTCTTCCATTAAGTAATTGTGTTTTATAAATTTGCAAGCAACCAGAGTGATTTCAGAATTTGTTAAAGATTTACAAAAAATTGACATGATCTTAACCGCATGCTGCTATTGCCAATATGCCCGTTAGAGTGATGATTTTACTAAAAGCAATGTCTAACTCCTTCACATTCCTACAATAATGGCATTATTATACTACAAAAGATGACATCTTCAAATAAAAATGTCTAACTCTATAACAATATTCCATGAATTCACTTATTACACAATATTAACAAACTACTTAAAGAATGAATCAAAACCATATAAGATATTATTTCACATGTATTGGAAAAAATAATACGATGAAGTAAATTAAATCTAATAGTGTTAAAATGTTCAAAGCCTTTCTAATGATAAAAACTTTAAATATAAAATATTCTACTTCAAAAATGCTTTCAGAGATGTTATAAATGGTGAGAGGATTATATATCATATATAGTTTTCTGTTTATGAATTTGATTATAGCAATGGAACAGTGTAATATTAAATTTAAAAAAATGCATATCAATTGAAGATATAAATTAACCTCAAATTTGGGTTGTAAATAATTTTATATTTAGCTTTCAGTTTTCTTTATGCGTTTTTATATAATTTCAGGAAAATAATTATCATATAAAAATGTACAGATATGAGTTTTTATCTAATATGTATCAATCTCAAGAGTTCTAAAACCCCTCCATTTCCTTCTTTCCTTCCTTCCTCTTTCCTTCCTTGGTATAAAAGTTAATTGTTGGCAATATTTTATCAGAACTTATAATGTGAATGAAGGATGAAAGATATATACATATATACACACACACATATAGTGATGATCCAACTTGGAATAAATATTTCCATATTTCTATGAAAAAATATGAATGAATTTAACTATAGTATGTAATTCCTTAACATTTTTCATAATATAGAGTATATGTACTTACAACTTCATACAGTGAACTTAATTGTTGAATATCAACCTTCATGCATGGAAGAGTTTTTATGTTATTATAAAGTATACTTTAATAATTGTGATAAAGGAGAATTACATGGTGTTAAGGAATTATGTTAATGTAATGGGCTTTATGAATTCACAAATTAGCTGAGCAATGAGAGTGATTGGAATTAGATAGGCAAATCCCTTGAGGGGAGTAGGGGATTGATCTGTAAAAGATTATTTCTAAGAGTGAGAATAGCATGTGCATGCCCCTGTAGCATGAGGGAACATAGTTAAGTACGAGGATTGTCAGAAGTATATCTATGATAATGATCCTGAAGGTGAACAAGGAGTGATTTGAGGCTACTAACAAGGGTAAGGCCAAATATGTAACAGTCAACATATTATAGCAGGCTGTCCGGCGAGCCGGCCCTCCGCCCGCGCCGCGGGGTGGGCAAGCGCCCCGCAGGGGTCTCGGGCTCCCAGCCCACTGCCCGGCCTCCCTGCCACATGCTATGCGTCATCCGGGGACGCCCCTCGCCAAGAGAGACCCTCAATCACAAGTCACCCGCCCTCCCCACCCTCCTGTCCGTGCCTTGCAACCCCGCCCCCGAACCGCCCTCCCGATCCCCGTGTAGTACCCCCCGTCCATCGCCGGGAAGAACGGCAGTAACTCCAGCAGCCGTGGCGGCTCTTTGAGTCCAAGGGGCGAGCGAGGCAGCCATTGGCGGAGGCCGCTGCCTCTGGCTGTCAATCCCGCGGCCCGGCCCCGCCCCACCGGCGGAGCGTGGCAGGACGCAGGGCCGCGGGGACTGTCGGGACGATTCCAAGATGGCCGCGCGCTTGGGGTCCGCAACTGCTGGCGTCCCCGAGCCCCGTTCACTGCCACCGCTGCTGACCAGAGACGCCGGTCGGATCGGCGACCCCGGGGGCTGTCCCCGCGTGGCGGGAGGCCGCCATGGCGACCCTGGAAAAGATGGTGAAGGACTTCGAGTCCCTCAAGTCCTTCCAGCAGCCGCCGCCGCCGCCTCAGCCCCCTAAGCCGGCATCGCAGCCGCCGCCGCTTCATCCCTTCAGCCGATACCGCCGCCGATGCCGCCTCAGCCCCCTCAGCCGGCACCGCCGCCCGCCCAGCCCCCTCAGCCGGCACCGCAGCCGCCGCCGCCTCGGACCCCTCAGCCGGCACCGCAGCCGCCGAACACCCAGCCCCCTCACCCGGCACCGCAGCCGCCACCGCTTCAGCCGGTACCGGCGCCGATGCCGCCTCAGCAGGCACGGCAGCCGACGCCGTCTCAGCCCCTTCAGCCGGCATCGCAGCCGCCGCCGCCTCGGCCCCCTCAGCCGGAACAGCCGCCTCAGCCGGTAACGCCGCCGATGCCGCCTCAGCCCCTTCAGCCGGCACCGCAGCCTCTACCGGCACCGCCGCCCGCCCAGCCCCCTCAGCTGGCACCGCAGCCGCCGCCGCTTCAGCCGGGACCGCCGCCGATGCCGCCTCAGCCCCCTCAGCCGGCACTGCAGCCGCCGCCGCCTCGGCCCCCTCAGCCGGAACAGCCGCCTCAGCAGGTAACGCCGCCGATGCCGCCTCAGCCCCTTCAGCCGGCACCGCAGCCGCCGCCGCCTCGGCCCCTTCAGCCGGCATCGCAGCCTCTACCGCCACCGCCGCCCGCCCAGCCCCCTCAGCCGGCACCGCAGCCGCCGAACCTCCAGCCCCCTCACCCGGCACCGCAGCCGCCACCGCTTCAGCCGGTACCGGCGCCGATGCCGCCTCAGCAGGCACGGCCGCCGACGCCGTCTCAGCCCCTTCAGCCGGCATCGCAGCCTCAACCGCCATCGCCGCCCTCCCAGCCCCCTCAGCCGACACCGCAACCGCCGCCGCTTCAGCCCCTTCAGCCGGCACCGCAGCCTCTACCGGCACCGCCGCCCGCCCAGCCCCCTCAGCTGGCACCGCAGCCGCCGCCGCTTCAGCCGGGACCGCCGCCGATGCCGCCTCAGCCCCCTCAGCCGGCACCGCAGCCGCCGCCGCATCGGACCCCTCAGCCTGCACCGCAGCCGCCGAACCTCCAGCCCCCTCACCCGGCACCGCAGCCGCCACCGCTTCAGCCGGTACCGGCGCCGATCCGCCTCAGCAGGCACGGCCGCCGACGCCGTCTCAGCCCCTTCAGCCGGCATCGCAGCCTCAACCGCCATCGCCACCCTCCCAGCCCCCTCAGCCGACACCGCAACCGCCGCCGCTTCAGCCCCTTCAGCCGGCACCGCAGCCTCTACCGGCACCGCCGCCCGCCCAGCCCCCTCAGCTGGCACCGCAGCCGCCGCCGCTTCAGCCGGGACCGCCGCCGATGCCGCCTCAGCCCCCTCAGCCGGCACTGCAGCCGCCGCCGCCTCGGCCCCCTCAGCCGGAACAGCCGCCTCAGCAGGTAACGCCGCCGATGCCGCCTCAGCCCCTTCAGCCGGCACCGCAGCCGCCGCCGCCTCGGCCCCTTCAGCCGGCACCGCAGCCTCTACCGCCACCGCCGCCCGCCCACCCCCCTCAGCCGTCACCGCAGCCGCCGACCCCCCAGCCCCCTCAGCCGGCACCGCAGCCGCCGCCGCCGCCTCGGCCCCCTCACCCGGTACCTCCACTGCTGCCGCCTCAGCCCCTTCAGCCGGCACCGCCGCCTCAACTGCCACCGCCGCCCGCCCAGCTGTGGGTCAGGAGCCGCTGCACAGACGGTGAGTCCCTGCGGGCCCCTCCCCAGCCCTGCGCGTGTCTCCGTCCCTCCCTCGGCCTCCCACGAAGGCCCCGAAGCGGTCCGGGCCCCACGCCTCTGCTTTCCCGGCTGTGAAACTTGGGAAGGAAAGGGGCTGTGTTGTGATCCGAGGCCGCGCGTCCTGTTCGGCTTCCTCTGAGCCACTCCCCACCCCTCTCCTCCTCTGGGCCAGGTGTAACATTTTGTCTTCCCTTTTCAACTGACGGTTTAAAACAGTGTTTCAGATAACTGTCAAAACACTGTACATGCAAAATATTAGGTTAACTTAAGGGAAGGAGTAGGAGAGAAGGGGGAAAGGAGCGAAGTTCACCGGTCACTTCTGTGGGGGAGGGTTAAGTGGTCACAGTGGTGAACGCGTAACTGCTACATGGCCCAGTGCGCTTACCATCATAGTCGTTACTGTTACTAACCCCAGACAGTTCTGGTATTAAGGAGGCATGACCACAGAACATGTGCTCATTGAGCTTAATTTTACACAAACAGTAAGTTTTCCACGGAATCAAGACAGGCAGTAAACGCCAGCTGCAGAGGACAGCTTGTGCAGGGCTGGGAAAGAGCATGGCATGATCAGAACTTTAGTTTGACTGGCTTGAAATGTAGAGGGAAAGGGAAACTTCACACTGATGAATCAGAGAGGAGATAGCTGTTTTTTATTAAACTAAAATGGTTGAATGAGCCTTGTTGATTAATGATTTGCCTTAGCAATTTGAATTTGGATTCTGCAAGTATTTTATAAGTTCTGTAAGAAGCTTGTTTTAAAATTTCAGAACTCTTAAGGTATTAGAAGTTCAGTTTTATTTTATAAGAATTTTTAAAAAGTGTTTATTTAACTCAATTAGAACAGAGTTCCTTTAACATAGGAGACTTTATTATCTCATGTATTAATACCCTCTAGAGGTACACAATGAAAAATGTGATTTATAAACAGATACATACAGACAGAAGGAAAACAGAGCATGTAGCTTCAGTAACAGTTTAAGAGAAAAGTCAGAAACAGAAATCTTCCCTGGTCAAAATACCAAAAAAAGCACCTGGGGCTTATATCCCTTAATTGATTTGAGCTCTAAATGGACAAATACACATTTTTTTTTAAAAAAAAATTGCTAAGAACAAGATTCTTTTTCATGTTGAGTAATAATTTTGGAGTTTAAATAAATACCAACAATAGAGCTATGAGGGAGGAAAAATATAAAATACTGATTTTTTTATTTGATTTCACCGTAAGGTGCATTCTTAAATACATAGGAGACAACTGTCATGATTTGCACAACTCGCTTGCAAATAGTTCAACAGTATTAACAATGATTGAATTTAGGTGGTGGGCATATGGGAATTTATCATCTTATTAAACAGTTTTCTGTACTTCTGAGACTTATAATAAAACATTGGAAGGAACCTGTTAGACATAATGCTCTATGTGAAGTAATTTGTTCCCTTTGTGAAATTCTAGGAAGGTTAAAATGCATGTTCATAACTTCAAGAAAGTCACAAGCATTTATGATGTAATCAGAACTACCTGAGGATCTGTGAAACTTGGTGAGTTGGTGAATTTTTTAAAATGTCTTAAAACATTTTGTTTTTACAAAGATTACAGGAGTAAGAGAAGGTAAATCTTAATCAACTCTTAATATTTTTTTCCTGGTTGATGTGATATAATTAAATGTGGGGAAAAAAAGGTAAATTCTAAAAGGAGACAGTACCTTGATGGTTTTCTATGGAGGAAACTCAAGCAGGAGGAAGTTTAATTTAAAAACATAAATTACTGCTTTTTATAATACATTCTAAGTTGTCATTCTTTTGAATGCCTTCCTTTCCAGACAGATGTGTTATTCTGGGAGATCATCAGGACTTCTGGGTATTTGGAGGTATTGACCTAACCAGTGGAACTGCTGATTTATAAGAAGTTGTCCAGAATTTTGGAAAACTGATTAGTAGAGGTAAATAATGTTTCCATGGCAAGTGATGACAGAAAGTGACTTCAGTGAATTTTCCTTTGTTTTTAGGCAGATGTACCTAACCATGTATGTTAACAATGATTTCAAGCTGAAGACTGAGAAGAACTGCCATTTTTGCCAGCTGGGATGCAGAAAAATTTGGACTTCTGGGTTCCACAAATGGGCTGAGGTAACTAAGACAGTAAACATATCTTCTTGGTCAACATGTATCTCAGGGTAATCACAGATGTGTTCCATTACCTGATACTGTTTTAAATTGGATAAAAACAAGAAAATTTAAGAAATAGAGTTTGTTTTTGCTTTTACATCAGTTTGGCAAAACAGAACAACCTCTTAATTACTAAGCACAAACCAATTTTTTCATTATTTTTAAAATATTTTAGTTTCTATTTATATTGGTTTTGTGATAAGTAAGTAAAATCTGTAAGCTCAGAAAATAGTCAAACCTAGGAAACTACTTCTGACAAGTGAATTAGCCTATTGAAAATCTGATTTAGATCCTTGGCATTAATTTTCAAGTTTTTACAGTTTCCTTGGATTTCTTCTATCCAGGAAAACAACATGCTCTTCTTAGATGACTATACTCTGATTATAGTCTCTCCTTTATGGATTCAACACTAAATTGTAACCATAGGTATATTTTACCATTTACAAAAGTGCCTGGTTGGGGAGTGTAATACAATGATTTTGTAAATTGAATTACTCTAAAATTTCAAGGATTTATTTTTAATTCAATTATGATTAATTTTCATTTGTCACTGGCTCTTAATGCTTTATTTTAAAGTGTCTCTCATAGACCCCCTTCTTTCATCTTCTTCCCTTATGCTCTCTGTCCAGTAACTCTGAGTTCTTACATGTTCAAGGTAGGCTTGTGTATTTTTTTAAAGGCAGGCGCACCAAAAAGCACTTTCCTGTGACTATCCTCTGTTTTGTTCATTTATGAGTCCAAATTTTATAGAATTGATTTAAAGAATGTCATATCTTTCTTATTATTGTGAATGGTTTTTAAAATGCTTTCCTTCTGACTCATTTCTGCATACTTTAAAATAATAATATGAATCAAATAAGTATGGGAATAAAATCACATTTACTTGTATCACATTTGATTCCATTTATATGGCAAAGTCTTATTATTATGTTGTTGTTATGAACATGCATTTCATAATACACTTATTTAGATGAATCAGAGCTTATTCATTAAGGTCATTTACTTTTAGAAATATGTAATTTCTTGTGAACACATGTATATAGAAATACATGTGTCTTTTTATAATTTAAGCAGCTTAAAATACAGATAAAATAAATCCAAGATACAAGATAATATGCCTTGCATTAATTTAAATTCATGTGAGTTAAAAGACAATTTGAATATTGTTTCCCATTTTCTACTAGCTTCTTGATCATATTCAGCAGCACATTTACCTTTACATATAATTAAGGAATCTTTTTTAATTCTACTGTAGCTCTGTCATAATGGATACTCTGCCGCAGAATCAGCTGTCATCTATCCCATGTGGTCAAGCGCAGAGGTGAGAATTCTCATTTGTGGGATGACCACTCACAGCTTTAAATGTTTTTACTGTAACTGCTTTTATAAGGTAGCAAGCTAGAGAGAGAGAGAGAAACAGAGAGAAGAAAAGAGTTCTCTCTGCATATTCCCATGTTGTGTGATGGCATTAGTCTTCTTCTGCTGTATTTTTCTAGAATGTGTGTGCGTGTGTGCATGTATGTGTGAGAAATGTCTTGTCTTTGTCCTAATAGCCACTCTTCTCTCCCTCTAGTTTTTTTCTCTATCCTCCCCTCCTATATTTTTCTTTTTCATCAATATCTTCTCTTTCAAAAAATTCTTGATAAATCAAATTTCCAACTTCCTCACTTTTAATATGGTAAAGTTACTTGGATCCCCAACATCAAGGGATCTCATACTTTAATGTCTGTAAGGATTTCCAGAGACACCTTTTAAAAGTACAGATTTCCAGCCCTTACTTTGAGCAGTCCTCTTCCAGTAGATCCAGGGTGAGGCTGAGCATCTCCGAGCCTTCCCCCTTCATATTATGGTGCAGGGGATCAGGGGCAGTATTCCTCTGGGTCTCCCTGCTGTTGCTATGAACAGCGGCTACAGCATCACTAATATTTTTCTTTCTTGTTTTAATTGCATTAATATTATCAACCAGTTAATAGCATTTTCTTAAAATTATGGTCAAAAGCATAGGTGTTTGATTTATAATGGTATCTGCAAACCACTCTTTTACTGAATTAATTTGTTTTGCTTGTATTTCCAAAATTGTAAACGCTGTGAGTTAAGTGAATGCTTTGCTTCAACTACAGGAGAATGTGAAAACACTCCAGGAGAGAGAGGTTGCATATATCAATGCAGACTCATACACAGAAGGTAAATTTTATTTCAGATTGTCATTAAATAGTATACCAGTATTTAAGTCTATCAATTCCAACTCATAAACTAGGATTATCCTCTTTCTATGAGATGCCTCAATAATACCTCCATTTCTCCATTTTACCAGAGAGAACATTATTATGATTCAAATGAATCAATATGATTCATAACTAAGCTATTGATCCTAATTTCTTTAGTATATTTACCATTTGCCTATCTTGGATTACTACTTAAAACTTTAGTACTTTTGACATTCTTCCTGTGGAGCTATTTTTAAAAGTTGGGCTAAAATATTTCATACAGAAATAGTTCCTGTATGTATTGGAACAACTCTGAAATAAGCACCCACTACAAACTTCCTTTTGACCCTGACATGTGGCATGTGCATCTGTAGGCTTTCATCGTATTATGGTTATTTCTAGGTAAGTGTCACAGGACACATGTTAGTTACTGACATGCTCTAGTCTAAAGCCTTCATATTGAATTGAATAAATGAATAAAAACATGAATATTATGGCCTTACCACTTCCTTTGGCAAAGACCCCTAGGTACTGCTGCCGTAATGAGCAATGACCCTTACTTTTACTGCAGGAGCTGCAGCCTTAGCAGCAGAGTCCGCCTCTGCAGTCTCCTATCCTGAGTGTGTGCTGCAGCCTCTCTGGCTCCTGAAGAGTTATTTCCACCTTGTGTTTTAGTTTTAGCCAGACTGTCTGCCTGTCTATTTATCTCCCTACCTATCTGTCTATTCTAAAATTTTATTTATTTCTTTTTACTGAAGTACATCTGATTTGTAATATTAGTTTCAGGTGTACAGCAAAGTTACTCAGTTATATACATATACATATACATATACATATACATATACATATACATATACATATACATGTTTTTAGATTCTTTTCCATTATAGGTTATTATAAGATACTGAATATAATTCCCTGTGCTATACAGTAGGTCCTTGTTGGTTATCTGTTTCATATATAATAGTGTATATCTGTTAATCCTGAACTCCTAACATATCTCTTCCCTTCCCCCTTTCCCCTTGGGTAACCATAGTTTCTTTTCTATGTCATGAGTCTATTTCTGGTTTGTAAATAAGTTCATTTGTATCATTTTTTTGTTTGTTTACATTCCACATATAAGTGATAGAATGTGATATTTGCCTTTCTCTGTCTGACATACTTCACTTAATATGATAATCTGTAAGGTCCACCCTATTTTTAATTCTCCAGGAATGATGCCTTGAATTTGAAATCTGTTATATATTGTTTATAATTAGAAAATAAAGTTAGAATTAAATACAGGTTTGTAGTCCATTTGGAGGTATTAAAATTCTCTCTTATTTATTTTGCAGGCAATTATACTCTCAGAGTTGACTGTACACCCCTTCTTTTCCAGTTGGTATATAAACTGACAGAAGAGGTATGTAAATAGATCTGTTGTAATGATTTCTGATGAGTAGATAAATCAATAACTTTTGTTTTCTAAATTACTAACATTTAAACTGGTGACAGACATAGCTGATTTGTATAAACAAGAAATCAGAACGAGCTTTAATACACTACTTATGTGACATAACTATGAGAACAGTAGTGCTAGTCTCTGTTCTAATAATAGTTCCTAATAATTGTATACATTTGTTAAAATGTGCAGGGTCTATTGTTTCATGGGGCAGAGTCTCTTTGATATAACAGAAAGAATACTGAGCTGGGTTGGGGAAGCCTTGGCTGTGAAGATTGCCTTGGCTATTCATTCATTCATTCATTTATTCATTCAGGAAGTATTTATTGTGTGGTTACTATGTATCAGGTCCTATGAAAGGAACTCTAGCAGCAAAAGTGATAAAAGGACAAGGTTACTGAATCCAAATACTTTGTAATCTAGAGAGGCCACAGACCTGTAAATGAGGACTCATACTTCACTTGAATATTGGATACTATATACAGTGGAGGACAGTTGCAGAAGAGAGAAGTTAAAATCCTAGGGTAGCTGGTGAGGTTGGAAAGCATTAGAAGGTGTTTAGAGAAGGATTAGTGGTTAGGCTGTAAAATGGAAGGATGTGAAAGTGGGGAGAATGTTTCTCCTCAGAGGACACAGGACCTAATAAAGATGTGGATGTGTGAAAGAACATTTCCTGACCTCTGGGTAATGCAATATAACCTCAATGTAAGGTGTTGGTGAAAAAGCTGGTAAGAAACATAGGCCTAAATGTTCATAAATCTGGTGATGGTGAAATTAAAGAATCTTTAACAAGGTTGTACATTATCATTTTTATTCATTAGAAAAATTACTCTGTATCAGTGCAGTGAATACGTTAAGCTGTAGTAAGTCTAAAAGCAAAATGGAAATAATTCCACATACTTGTTTAGCACACAGGAATTTATAAATACTAGTTATTGATGTAAAAACTACTCTGAAAATGCTACTGCACTCTGAATCTCTAAAAATTATGTGATCTACTCATTGAGTATATTTGTGCTTCATTTAAATAACCCCCCATTATAGAATTTAACTGTAGAAATGTTTCTTTCAAGTAGGTATCACTTAGATGACAGTGGGAAGTAGATGTCACATCTCTGTGGTCCTGTTTCCCAATCGCCCTTCATCTTGCCCTGTCCTTTTCACTGTTAGTGTCTTTAACATCTCATCCTCCCAAGTGAGCATCCTCCCATGCCCATCACAACGCCCACCATACTGGGAAGCTTAGGTCCTTGATCCTTTTATTGAAATGTCCCATAAAAACATCTAAAAGCACGCTGAAAAGACAGCCCTTGTTGGGGAATCCTTCTCATGAGATACATTTACTCTCTGTCCTACAGAGGAGGCTCCTGCCTTTATAGGAGGGGTAGTAAGAATTTTAGGGCCAAGAAGGAGAAGCTTAGGTCTATCCCCTTTGTACATTTATTTAATAAGTATTAAATGTGTAAGTGGTTACCATAGTGACAGGATAAATCAAACATAGTTTCTGCTATTAGTGTGTTACCTGTGTAGCCAGGAGAGACTATGATCAAGAATTTTCAAATCCAAGATAGAGATTAAAATCACCAAAGGGTATACAGATAAAAGTGTGGGAAGCAAAAAATAAGTATCTTAGTTTATTATTTTACATGTTGGAATTAAACAGCCTGCTTAATGGGAAATTGCAAATTTTTTCCCATTCTAAAGCCTCTTTTACATTAATTTGAATTTAATTTTCATGCCACTTTAGATACAATATATTTGACTTTCAGAGTTTTTGTTTTAGGTAGTTTTTTAACAGTTTAACTGGGAAATTAAAATGTGTATTTAGAAGTTACATTATCAGGATGAACTAATTAATTGTCCAGAAGAGAAGAGTGAGATTTTATAATCTTGTTTGATTTGATTGTCAGTGGAAGAATCAGACATCATTCATCTGGAGAAATGCTATTGGTTGCTGAGGGCTCAATCCTGAACTGGATGATTTGATTTAGAGACATTTGGCCCATTGGCTTCACCACCAATTCGTCCATCTCTGAGTGAAGGTGGGAATCCTTCTATTTTCTACAAATGTTCTTTGCTAAACACCTGAGCCTTGTTCCACCTTTGGAGCCTTGTGTAAGTCGGTTTACCTTTCTGCACTTGAATATTCTCATATATAAAATCAGTTTGACCAAGACAATCATTATGAAAGTGTGCTCCAGTGTGGTGCCTCAGCATCTGGTGCAGGGTCAGGGTGGTGGACACTGAATAGGCAAAGCTCTAGCTTCCACACATGACCCCACCTCTTCCTCAGCTGAGGAGTGTCTATTGTATTTCTTTTATATAGAAGAAGGTTCCACTGCTGTATACTTCCCCCACCCTTAAAAAATTAAGAAACCACTAGACCATCTCTAAGGTCCCCACTTAGCTCTAAACTTTTCACTACTATATATATATATATACATATATATATATATATATATATATTTTAAATGAGGTTTACAAGGAGCAGTTGTGGGTGATAATCACAAAAACTGTATTTGAAATCTGAAAGCTTGGGTTCTTCTTCTGATTCAGACCTTTTTAAAAAAAATTTCTTACTTTTAGCAAGTCATTTAACTACTTCTTAGCTTCAATTTTCTGCTCTTTGAGGGCACAGAATTAGATTCTTGAAATAGACAGTCTGTATTCTTCAGGTTTCTAGTGTGTTTTAGAAATATTTATTTGTTAGGGGAGCTAGAACAGACAGGGTTTCCACTTCAGCAGTGCAGTTATGTTTTTACCTTTTTATAATTAGAGATTGAGAAATCATTTCATTTGAAAATAAAATGATTCCATTTATTTTTTAGGAAAAGTTTAAAAACCACAGGATTAGATTATAAATTGCCCTTTATTTCTGAAATTTAATATATTTAGTTATACAGATTAAGTGGTACAATGAAGACTGCAGTACAGAATTTCTGTCTCTTATAATATAGTGTGTTAGTTTTCTTTGCTTCATGAAGGAGCTGTATGAATCTCATTAATAACAACACAGTATATCTTTGATAGAGTTCAACTTTTCTTCTTCTTTTTTCCTTTTTCTTCTTAGTCTTTCCAAATTAGGATAATTGTGGTCTCTGACATTTTTCCAGTTAAATTTTTAAAATACATTTTTATTTTTTACATTCTACAATCACTTTTGACTTTTGGAATTAATATAAGATAGAGACAGGTATGCAGACAAAACCAAACACTAAATGATAGTATTTTCTTCTAGGAAGTTAAATGTTGGTTATAATTATGCCAGGGGGTGGGGGAAAAACTTCCTAAGACAGTGGAAACTACTGATAACTTTTAAAAACTAAATCAGTTTATGCGAGTCATGCCTCCTTTCATAGGCATGTCATTATTAACAGAAAGTTTGTTGGCTGTGATTTATTCTGTCTGTGTTCCTATTTTACAGGTTTATTTAATGCTTTTGGTGAAAATCATGACAGCCACATAGATTTTAAGGAGATATCCTGTGGGCTATCAGCTTGTTGCAGAGGACCTCTGGCTGAAAGACAGAAATGTAAGTGTGTTAAACATCACAAAATTTGGAAGCTATACAGAGAAAAAAATTAGCATCCATTCATGTAAAAAATCATCTGATTAAGGCTTGAATTTTCATCCCTTTTGCAAATAGCAATCTCTTGCTAAGGTTTTACTGACGTCAGTGTAAAGGTTCAATCATCTATTCTTTTTTACTGTGGAGTAATTTAAGATCTTTGTTATTAATAATGGTTGATTTTCCAGATAAATGTACAATTCATGATAAATGAACTACATCAGTCATGATGTGTTTGAAAATGTTAAGCATATAGAAAATATTTTCTGGTAGTCTATATAGAAAATTTGTCTTGCTTAACTTGAATTTCAACTTATTTTCTATCACTGTGTATATTGATATTTTATTAGCAAAATTAAATTTATGATAAAACAATTTTATTAAATACTAAATTTATCTTTTAAACCTATCTAAAATATTATGGCATAATTTATAAGCATATTACATTCCTAAATCTTAACCATATTTGTTTAGGAAAATGCAGCAGTTTACATTTAATTGGAACCTAATTCTTACATATTCACTAGGGTCATTATCTCTGCATCTTTCTAAAATACAGCTTCACAAATACTGCATATTTTGGGTATGATACTTAATAGTTCAATATTCTTTAGTAATGTTGTACTGTGATGCACTCGTTAACTTAATAGCATAATTATTACATGGGTGTGTGAAGTAGATAATTATTTAATCTTAAAAATTTAGATTTCTTTTATCTTCCCTGATAGTATACCATTACTCTAACCTGGCTTTGTGATAGATTATTTGTTCACATTAAAGTTCTGGTATTAAAGAGGCTGAAGTCTTTGTTTCTCAATTGAGGTTGTTGTCTTAAATTTTTTTTTAATTTATTTTTTTGCCAGTGGACTAGTGGAAGTTAACCAAATAGACTAACTAGCAATTTTGCTGATATTGATGTTAATTAGCAAAGTGCTGATATTTTGGATTTTTAGCTTGTTGTATATAAACTTCATTGAAGAATTGAAATTGTTCTTAGGCAAAAATATTGGGTGCACATTAATTACATTGGAGAGGCAAAATCTTTATACAGTCATCTCTCATTATCTGCTGAGGATTGGTTCTGAGACCCCCTCAGATACCAAGTCCATGGATGCTCATGTCCTTATGTAAAATGGCATAGTATTTGCATATAATCTATGCACATCCTCTTGTATACTTTAAATCATCTCTAGATTACTTTTAGTACCTAATACAATGTAATTATTTGTAAATACAATGTAAATGATATGTGAATAGTTGTCAGTGCATAGCAAATTCAAGTTTTGCTTTTGAGAAATTTCTGGGAAAATTTATATATATATATATATATATATATATACATATACATATACATATATACTTTTGATCTATTGTTTATACCTGTGAATGCAGAACCAATGGATACGGGGAGCTGACTGTACCAGCTTTTTGTTGATTCTTAATGTAGATGGAATATTTTCAGCATTGTAAGAATCAACTCTGAAGTGATCAGTTATAAATATTAGAAATTAATTTAAAAGCTTGAATTACCTTCTCAAAATCTGTGAGATATTGTATAGTAACTTGGCCCTTCTTTTTCAGTTTGCAAGAAATTTAACTTTAGATTTAGATGAAGGATAGAGTTCTCTAAGCTGGCTAATTATATAAGGAGAGAGACTTGTGAAGTGTACAGGAATTCCTACAAGTTCAAAGGACTTTAATGACACAATCTCCTCCAAATAAGAACTTAATCCAGAATGTAGTTGTTTGAGGAACTAAGTAATTTCACTAGGGCAGGTTGTAATAAAATGTATTATACTTCAGAATATAAAAGTAACTTTCCTCCATAAGAGTTTCTTTTCTTTAGTTTGCTTCAAGGTATTTGATGTTGATGGTGATGGAGTTCTCTGTAGGGTTGAACTGAGAGACACGTGGTTGCACAGAGGTCTGGAAGGACAACTGCACCGATGATACCCTGGTAAAGTCTGATTGTATACATCTTCTTGCATGTAAACTTCCAACAGGAACATAGAGTGAAGAATTTTTTAAAAGAGGTTGAGAAAAAGATTTCTTTCTACTTCTAGGTTCTATATTATGCTACTCAAAATATTCATAGCCAAAGATGCAAAATTGGGAAGAGAATTTACCTTAGAAAATTTAATAAACTGAATGTATTATGTAAAAAAAAAATGAAACCACTGGAAAATTGTCATAAATTTTTAAGGTAAACAAGCAATCTATTTCTGGAATTAAAAAAAAACAAAACTTGACCGAAAAAATATTTTATACTTCAGCTACTGTCTAATAAAAATGATACCTTCTCTTTCCTAACTACTGATTTGGGTTTCTGGTTTTAAAGGAATTACTTGTGGATCTATCCAACATTGTAGAGACACATAGAATGCACATGACACCACAAAGGTGAGTCTAGCAGAGACTAATTTATTCTTTTCTAAAAATACATTATATTCTGAATTGGTATACATACGTTACATATACATACTTGAATCTCTTCTGCATCATCCCTGCTAAATGCTTATTTGGACCTGTGGTTACAATAACTCCAAGTTGTCCCTAAGGAAAGCCCATTCGACCTTTAAACAACTCCATTAAGTGTTATTTACATAAAAACATTATATTTTATAAGCTAGGCATTTTGTAAAAATTAAGTAGAGACAGCCCTTGCCATCTGTAGTTTATAATCTTTACTTCTCCCAGTTTAATACATTATGGTAAGACAAAACTTATATTGAGCAAAAGAAGCCACAATAAAAGAACACATTGTACAATTTAATTTATATGAAGTTCTAGAACAGAGACAGAACTAATGTTAATAAGTGGTACAGTAGTGATTTTGGAGATGGGTGAGTTAACTGAGAAGGAGCATAGGATATCTGGGATGATGGAAATTATTTTTCATCTCAATCTGGGTGGTGTATATAGTTTTTAAATTTTTTTTTCAATAATATTGGTGAGGGTCTGTCCTAAGTTCTTTAATAGCAGCCAGAATAAGTGTATAATAGCAGAAACAAGCATGTACTTTACAAAGAATAAAGCCTTGAATTTTTTTAGTTTCAAAACATTTATTAAAGATATTATAATAGGTTTGCCTTAATGTCTATGTATCCCTGTGAAACTGAAGATAATCCATATATGTGAGACACATATGAGTTAATTTGACCCTTTCTATTCAAATGTTGACATGTACCAAGTTGCAAATGGTAGGATGTAGACCATAGTGGCCTTACACAGGCTTAGAAAAATAAGTAACATTTTTTTCAATCACAAATCCAGAAGAAATCATCATAGTCTTATTAACTGACACTCAATAGAAATAAATAATAGAAATGAATTTTTCAGGGCTTGATCTTTGTTTGGCAATTCAGATAACCGTCTTCATTTACTTTTCTGCCCAAAACTAAGGTAGCCATTTATATTTGGTATATATGAAAACAGAAACACAGGAAAGTTTCTATTAGGAAATACCTTATGTAGAGATACAATTTCCATCGCCTTTCTTCTGGGTGTTTGATAAGTATGGAGGTTATCATTGCTGTCTATTTTTATATAAGACCGAGTTTCTTCATATGGCTGTACTTTTGAACATTAAAAAAAAAGATCATTTAGCTGCTCCATCTCCGTGTAACCATAATAATGAAATGGTAAAAATTTAGAATAGATTTTGGACCTTTCAACCAAACCTATTACCCATATTCACTGGTGACTAGACGGTGACAATATTACCCATTATTTTGTACCATTACATTGGTGTTAATATACTTCAATGGAAGTTGCATCATGAAAGCCATTAATTACCATCACAGTGCTTTAAAATCTTTTCTTGTAATAAATGGTAATATATATTGAATGAATACATGAATATCATTAATAGTAAATATTATTAAATATCTTTAAATAATAAATCATTAGATAATAAAAATATAATTAAGTAATAAACGCTAAGAACATTATTATTCATCTAGGATTGTTAAGGTGATTGTTCAAAACATGAAGTAAGAAGCATTTGGTTATATTTTTGCCTGCCAAGAAATATTGTCTACTGTATATAAATGTAATTTTTGGTACACTTTGACACCAAAAAAAAAAAAAATACTGCTTTACTCAACTTGTGAAAGTAATGTTACATTTTATTTTGAGGAAATGTTAATATAGATACTCATTTATTATATATATTTAGTTCTTTTAAATCTCTTAAGAAGTCTAATAATATTGCCAGATGTTTTAAAGATCTTAGAAAATTGCTAGGGTCAAAGGGCATAATCCAAAGAGTTTGGAAAAATGCTTTCAAAGTTAGTAAATAGTCCTTTTTCTCTACCCAGAACCTTTTGTGGGTTCTGTTAGTAAACTTCACCTTGAACCAGAAGATACTGTGAGTTATTTCCCAGGTCTTACTGGAGGAAGATTTTTGGTGATAAATTGCCCACGTTATGAGTGACTACTTCAGAGTTTGGTTACTTTTGAACTTATTCTTGCTGGCCTACTTTCGGATGAATACACAGCATCTACATTAAATCATTAGTTTTCTTTCAGACAAATGACCATTGCAAGTTTAATAAAACAAATTTAATTCAAATAATATAAGAAAATGAAGATTTAAGATATTCTTAAATATTGTTTCTCTTTCAGAATGGCCATCTTAACTCTAGAAGAATATCAGATCTGGAGTGTGAAAAATGTTCTTGCCAATGAGTTTTTGAATCTACTTTTCCAGGTATGTTTAAGGTAAATGACAGAGACGGAGGGCAGTGGTACCAGTAGTTCTACATCTTTTCCATTATGTAGTAGTTAGACAACTAGACTACAAAACCATATATTGTCAAAAGAACTGCATTAACCTGTACACCACCAGCAGATGGTAAGTTAGAGCGTGCGTGCTTCTTAGAGTCACAATGTGCATGATAGGAAAGTAGAGTATAGCTGATAATGTTTATCTTAATAACTCATGATAGAGCAGATTGTAGACACATAGAAAAGCATTTAAAATGTAAAAGCCATTATAATTTGCTATTTTTCTTTACTTTTTTTTTAAGACCCTCCCTAACAAGTAAGGCAGTGTGGACAGAGACATAGATCATAAGTTGGCAGCTGTAAATTTTTCACAAAGTATACCATCTTTCCAGTTAGGAGGTTATTTTAGATGCAGAGCTGTTTCTTAATTTTCTTTCTTTCTTTCTTTTTTTCTTTTTTGTAATTTAATTCTTTAGAAGGTCCAATAAAGATTGAAGGAGAAAGGAGGAAAGAAAAGCTGTCAGGGGTGAACATGAAATCATAAAACTTGCCAGATTTTAAGTATTTTTCCAGTTAAAGTAGTTCTTTTTGCTCCAATTTAAAGAAACAACTTATAGTTTCCCATTTTTCATAATTCTTCAAAAATATATGTTGATTTAATAGTATTTTACAGGGGGGAGGGGTGTGAGTAGGGACAGACTGGAAGTTCAAGATTTGTAAATACTGACAGGTATATATAGAATAGATAAACAAGCTTATACTGTATAGCACAGGGAAATATATTCAAGAATTTGTAGTAGCTCATGGTGAAAAAATATGAAAACAAATATACGTATATTCATAAAGGACTGAAAAATTGTGCTGTACACCAGAAATTGACACAACATTGTAAATGGACTATAACTCAGTTAAAAAATAAAAGATATAACTGTTAGAACACTATAAAAAAAAGTAGTATTTTAGATTTTTTTTATTTTATTCTCCTTTTCTTATAAAAGCACCCCTATGAAGATCAATAAGGCTTGATATCTTCATATCTATCATGATCCTCCATTGTGAATACAGAGTAACCTGCCTGTGGCACAGCTATGTTAGAATAAATGAAAATTGAACTCTTCCTGACAGCTAATATCTAATGTATATTTAAAGCATATGAAATCTGATAAGCCTGTGATGCCCATTTAAATCAATCAGTTGCTCCACTGTCAGTTATCTGCCAGGATCTAAGTTGATATGTCTTTATAAAATATAAATACATATAAAAATAATATAAACCTACTATAAACAGAAATGACTTGGTTAGTAATATGAAAATTGAGCAGCTATTTTTATCTCATTTAAAATGATGCCCTCAATTACTTTAAGTTATCATTAATTATATAGATATTTTGACCACTGAAGTTTGTGTCTGAGTCATGTTGCAGCTCTTACATAGCAAAGCATTTTGAACTTTTATATTGCCTTTCCTATTTTCTCATGCTTATCAGGGACTTGCATAGGCACTATTTTTTCTATGACTCTATAAACAGATGTATGCCTGAAATTTTCTTTTGTGTCTCAGGGTTTCTAGCATTATATTACTGACAGATTTTTTATTGGTTAGCAATCTAATTTTTTTCTTGGTATATATAGTCCTTTCAGTCCTTTCAAATATATATATATATATATATATATATATATATGTATATATATACTACATATATATATATGTAGTCAGTTTTCAATTTTGTGTCAATTTCTGGTGTGCAGCACAATGCTTCAGTCATACATGAACATACATATATTCATTTTCATACTCTTTTTCACCATAAGTTACTACAAAACTTTATTGGATATAGTTCCCTGTGCTATACAGTATGAACTTGTTTATAAATTGGGAGTTTGAGATTTCCAGGTACTAAATATTAACATTACATTTTATGATGCTCACTTTATCCCATATTCAGACATGCTTTTAAAACTTTATTTTCACTTAATATATAAGCAAGCAGGCTTACTCTAAATTGTTTTATTTTCTGTCTGTTTCTAAAATAGAATTAGCTAATAAATTCAGTGATAAAAGCTTGAATTATACTTTTATTTTATTTGCCAAGATCCCACTCCTGGCTGACCATTTTGGGTATTTAAGTATAAAGTAAGTAAATGTCAGTAGAATTAGGAAACCATTCCTGTGGTAATATTATTTTCAGTCCTTTCAAATAAACTCAGTGCCCAATATTTTGCAGAGGAAGCATTCTAAACATGACCAGGATCTTCTATCTTATACGTTTGTCAGAAAGTATCAAATGTTAAACAGTTTGATAAACAGAATAGTGCACCACACTGACCCCTACCTATATCCATGTTCTAATCCTGAAATCTGTGAATATGTTATTTTACATGGCAAAGGGTATTTTGCAGATGTATCAGGTTAAGGACTCTGAGACAGGGAGATTAGCCTGGATTATCTACATGGGCCTAGTCTAACAACAGGAGTCCTTAAAAATTGAAAATCTTTCCCAGATGTGGTCAGAAAGATATGACTTTGGAAGAAGGATTAGAAAGCTGTAAAGCTGTTAGCTTTGAAGATAGAGGAAGGGTCATGGGTAAAGAAATGTGGGTGAACACTAGAAGCCGGAAAAGACAAGGAAATATATTCTTCCTTTGACTTACAGAAGGGCATACAGCCCTGCTGACATCTTGATTTTTAGCCAAGTGATACCTGTTCCTGACTTGACCTACAGAATCATAAAATAATAAGTTTGTGTTGCTTTAAGCTGCAAAATTTGTGATAATTTGTAACAGCAGTGATAAAAATAAGTATAGGGGAGGTAATCCAAATTTATGGATTGGAGGGTTCAACATTTTAAAGATGTCAGTTCCCCTTCAACTGATTCAAAGATTTATATGTGCACATCAAAATCCCCAAAACTTAATTGTTGTTACTGTTTCTTTGTAGAACTTGACAAGCTGATTCTAAATACATAGAGAAGCTTGAAGAGCCAACAATAGCCAAGCTGATATTAAAGAACAATGTTAAAGAACTTATTATAAAACAATATTAAGTCTATGTGATAACTACCTAAAGTTAGACATATAGACCAATGGAACAGTATTGAATTAAACCCTGTACCATACATGAACAGTAATTTTAGATAGATTATAAATCTAATAAATTTGAAACAAAAAGCAAAGCATCTGGGGGAGGGTAAAGCTCAGGTGGAATGTGTGCTTAGCATGCATAAGGTCTTGGGTTCAACTCCCAGTACCTCCATTAAAATAAATAACCTAATCCCCCACCAAAATAAAGCATCTAGAAAATAGTGTAGGAGATATTTTAATGACTTTGAAGCGGCAAAGAGTTCTTAAACAGGACACAGCACTAAACATAAAAGAAGAGTTTTAAGTTGGACTTCAGTAAAATTAAGAATTATTTTTATCAAGAGATACCATTAAGAAAGTGAAAAGCCACATGGTGCGAAAATATATTTGCTATATCTATATCCACCAAAAGACTTGTATCTAGGGCATATAGAGAACAAAAACCAGTGGAGAAAAAGGCAAAACCTCAATATTAAAATGTGCAAAAAAATTGAACAGGTGCTTCATAAAAAAAAAGAAAAATCCAAATAAGCTATGAAAAGTGGCTGAGCTCGTTAGTAATAATAAAAATACGTACTAAAACCACACTTGGAACACCATTAGACATCCACTAGAATAGTTAGTTGTTAAGTGATATGAAGCATTGGTGAGGGTAACATGCAATGGGGACTCTTACACATGGCCAGTGGGAATATAAATTCTTACAAATAATTTGAAAGTAGGCTTTTTGAATGAAAGTTATATATGTATATGTGTGTGTGTGTATATATGTACACACACACACATATACATACATACAAACACACACTCCCTGTGTACCCTTCAGAAGCTTCTACATCAGAGCACAAAAGGACATCCAGAAAATTCTCATAATCACTATTTGTTATAGCCCCAAATAGAAAATGACCCAAACACCTGTCAACAATAAATACATAACCATAAGTGGTGGCACATGCATACAAGTTGTATACTTTAAAGCAATAAAAATAAATATACTAGTTTACAGAAAACACTAGTGGATGAATCTTACATAATGTTGAGTGGAATGTACAGGACTAAAAATTTCAAAAGCAAAAAAACCAATCCATGGTGGCTGAATTTAGGATGGTGAATCCATCAAAGGGGTGCCATAGTATCTGGGAAGAAACCCAAAGTGGAACAGCAATGTTCTGTTTCTTGACTGGATGAAGGTTACATAGATGTGTTTACTTTGTGAAAAATCACTGAGCTGTATACTTAAGATATGTTCACATGTAAGCATGTATATTATATTTGCATTTTTTAAAAAAAATGTTTGCTTGCAAAAAAAGATATCCAAAGCCTAAGTATTTATCAGTAGGAGAATGGATAAAACAAATGATAGTATATTCAAACAATGGAATACAATTCAACAATAAAAAAGAATCAACTACTGATACAAGGATGAACCTCAAAAGCCTAATTTATACATTTCATTGTCAGGTAAATTTTAACTCAGAAGGTAAACAAAACTATAAGCAGGCATGTGCCCTAGGGGGAGGGGTGCTGAAGCCTTTGTCTCCTCAGACCTGTGCCATTACTGGCACATCTCGCAAGAAGAGAGGCAGGGCTCAGCCACAGCTACCATCTCCTCCTGTGCATATTGCCCGGGCGGGGGCAGGGCTGAGACCTGAATCTGCACGTGGGGGCCCCACAACCTTTTAGGCAGGACTGAGACTTGTTTATAGCCTGAGGCAGAGAGGATTTTTCTACCCTGACACCTCAGAGAACTTGTGCCGCCAAGGGAAACAAGGAGCTCAGATTTGGCACAGAGCGTAGGCGGGGCTGTTCCGTGGTCTTCCCTGAGCCCACCTACAGACCGCCTACCCGAGGCAGAGCAGGCAGCTGCACAGAGCAGCGGAGCGACCAGCACCAGGAGAGGGCAGGTGGGCAGCCACCCACCTTCCTGGCAGGAACACAGCACCTGACCACAGTGCTGGGACAGGGTGTGATCTGCCCACCTGCTTCCCCCTAAGCACAGCATCTGACTGTGGCATCAGGAGGGGGAGTGACCTGCCCACCCACTGGATAAGAGTTCAGCTCCTGACCTAGTGTCAGGAGGGGGCACAATCTGCTGGCCAACAGCCACTGAGAGCAGCACAGATGAGGGTGCCAACAGAAGGCCTATGAAACAGCAAGCTGAGTTCATGAAGCAGGGCAAAGACACAAAGACCTCTCGATAAAATCATTAAGGGCACACCATCTCCAGGATAAGTAGGTAACTGCTACTCCTTAAGCCACGGTGCCAGAGAGATATGAGCAATGTGAAGAAGCAGAGAAACCACTCCCAATGAAAAGATCAAGAGAAATCCCCTGAAAGCATGAACAAAGAAATAGACATTGATGGTCTATTAAATCAAGATTTCAAAAAAGAGTGATCAAAGTACTGAAGGAACTAAAAGAAATAGTGTTTAGGTATATAAAATGTATCAAAAATGAAATAGAAACTATAAAGAAGAACTAGGTAGGATTAGTAAACTCATTGGCTGAGATGAGAGCTGACCTAAAGGCTGTGCAAAGCAGACAAGAAAATACAGAAGAATAAATAAGTGACCTAGAAGACAGGACAACAGAAAGCACCCAATCAGAACAGCTGAGAGAAAAACAAATGAAAAACAAAACAATATACGGGACCTATGGGGTAATATAAACTGTGCCAATGTATGCATAATAGGAGTTCCAGAAGGGGAAAAAGAACAAAGCGGGTTGAAAAGGTATGGGAAGGACTCATGACTGAAAACTTCCCAAACCTAAAGAAGGAATCATATCCAAGCACAGGAGGCTCAGAGGGTCCCAAGCAGGAAGAACCGAAACAGACCCACACCAAGGCATATCCTAATCAAGATAGCCAGATTCAAGGATAAAGAAATGATCCTAAAGGTAGCAAGAGAAAAACAAAGAGTGAGTTACAAGGGAACCCCCATAAGGTTTTCAGCTGATTTTTCTACACTATTTACAACAGCTAAGGCATGGAAACAGCCTAAAATGTCCATCAACAGATGACTGGATAAAGATGTGGGATATTTATATGATGGGATACTATTCAGCCACAAAAACTGACTACATAACGCCATTTGCAGAGATATGGATGCTCCTGAAGAATGTTATTCATGGTGGAGCAGTACAGAAAGAGAAAGAGAAATACCATGTGAGATCACTCATGTGTGGAATCTTAAATATATGCAAGATCTTGTGGTAACTCACAGCAAAAAAAAAAAGTGACAATGAATATATGTACGTTCATGTATAACTGAAAAATTGTGCTCTACACTGGAATTTGTCATAACATTGTAAAATGACTCTTACTCAATAAAAAATGTTTAAAAATAAATAAAATAAAATATAACCTTTAAAATACTGTATAATGAGAGGTGTGATGTTCTAGTATCTGTTCTAAGAAGTACGTTAGACACACATAAGAATAGCCAATGGTCAGAAAGATCACATGTTATCAGCTACCACCCCATGCAAATTAATGACATTTAGCAGATATTCATATATGTGTGTAAATATATAAAATAGGTATTAGTCTATATGTAAATCAAATCAAATATTATATTATAATCTAATGTAAAATCATATCAGCAAAAGCACTGTGCTGACATAAGTGTCTTGGTGTAAACAGATTACAATTTTTTATTGAGTTGTCATAATGGGATAATATTGTGAACCAAGTGGAAATTGTAAAAAAAAGTTATCCAAAAAAAAAAAAAAAATCCTGACTACATGAAAAGATGCAGTTACTATAAGGCCTTTCCCATTATTTACTATCAGTGTCAGAAAGTCTTGGAATAAGTTAGGAGAATTAAAAACTCTAACAAGACACAAGAATGCACTCTCTGTTAAAGAAAATAAACGAAAAGAAAAAAACAAATGAATAGACAATTAAGGTCCTACAGATAAAAATACCAATTTTTATGGGAAATAGCCTTAAAATAAAAAATAAGGAGATTATATTCTAATTTCACCTTTTGAATTAAGATATACAAAATTTAGCTGAATACCTTCGTATTTTGCACTTATGAAGAAAAAAATGTATTTGCAATGAAAAAGCAGCCATTACCCTGCCTTTTGAGTATTCTAAAGTTTTAGGTCTGAATATATTTCATCTTAAATGATCTTAAGCACTATGCAGTGGTTGGTGTTTTAAAAATACCACTGTGTGTGGAACTTCTAAAAGTGCTTCAAAAAATTTATATTTTTGTAATAATTTAGCAATGGCCTGGATATTATTTTTAAGAAGACAACTCACCATGGAATACTGCAAGATTTTTTCAATGAGTTTATATTCACACATGTTTAAGATTGTCACTGTATTATGAGAAAATGTCAACCGTGGCAGTATTTTGACTTGAAAATGAGATAAGCTGAGAAGCATATTTTAAGTATAAACTAAATGATTGCATTCCTTTAAAGACAAGAAAGTAAAAGCATGATAAACTCTGACTTTGACACACTTAAAATATAAAAATTAATATAATGTAATTTTACACACTTCTCTTTAACTCTCAGTACTTTCTCAGCCCCTTTCCCATTACACCCGCGTCCCCGCTCCTGACCCTTGGTGTACACACCTCCGTTCACACGGAGAAAGGGGGGACCCGGGCGGTGAGGACCAGGGGAGCGGACACCCCCGCGGCCCGGATGGACACGGACACTCACACCCGCATCCCCGCTCCTGACCCGCGGTGTACACACCTACGATCACACGGGGGAAGGGGGGACCCGGGCGGTGAGGACCAGGGGCGCGGACACCCCAGCGGCCCCGATGGACACGGACACTCACCCGCTCCCGGCGGGCGAGGAGAATAGTCGAAGCGGGCCCGCCAGCGCACACGTCCCCTCCTGCCCTGCTGGCCGGGGCCCCAGCTCGGTCAGGTCCACACACACCCCGGCAGGAAGCGGGCTCAGGCCGTGGGAAACCGGCGTAACTTCAGACAGAGAGTGGGGAGCATCCTCCCGCAGACACGCAGGCAGCGCTGTCCCGGAGCCTCCTTGGCGCCGCCCTCTCAGGCCTGAGGAAAGCAAGCTCCGCCCCCAGGGAAGACGCTGGCTGCTGATGCGGACTGCGCATGCGCACCGCCACCTAAGACACGCTGGCTTCGTTCGCCCCCTGCAGGTCCTCGAGGGCGGTGCAGGATACTCGGAACTCACTGTAGAACACATGACCCCTCCCAGCCATGATGCTAAATCAATGGAAATCTCAGTGCCCTGGCCTCTTTTTTAATGGCACTGGTGATGCTCTCATCCAGCCATGCCTGCTCTCTTGCCTGGCACATGCCTCAGTCCTTGGAATCCCGCCTGAATCAGATTCTGTTCTGGAGGAAGGACAGGTGCAGAAGAATCTCAAAATTCCAGACTTAGAAGATGACCAGGAACCCAAACTCAACTCTGTCAACTCCCTGGGGTCCCCTGAGGAGTGTGGTTTTCTCAGAACCATCTGCCCTGTGTCAGGAGCAGACCAAGCCTCAGGTAGCTTAGAGAGGCTATCATGCAGCACATGCTTTGGATGGTTCTCAGTTCTGACCTGCATGATCTTGAGACCCTTTTGTAACTCCTAACACTCTGTTTTCTCATACCTATAGTGATGGTTATTGATGACTGAGTTAAACCTCTTACAATGCTGAGGTGCTATTGTTCCTTGGATAACAGAATATTTTGAAGGGATCAACTGTTTATCACTTCCCCCTAATGAAGTATGTTTTTAAAACTAGAAATATTTCAGGGGGCACTCAGGTCCTCCTCTTGCACCAGTTCCTGAGGTGTTGGCAGTTTCTGCTCTGAGCTCCAGATCCTGATCCTGCCGGTGGTCTATGGTGATGCCAGTGTGTACATGCTCTTCCTTTTGCACCGGTGTGGAAAGGAGACAGCCCTTCCCCTACATGAGGCTGCAACACGCTGACACTCAAAGCAGGCACAATGAAGAACCAGCTAGAGTCCCCGGTACCAGCTGTCCCAGGTAGAAACGTCACCTTCACCACAGTGTTCCTGTGCTCCTATCAGGCCTTCACTACTCCCAGCAGGCCATGCATGAGCAGTGTGACAGTGTGACACCTGCACAGCATGGTGGTGATGATCCCACCTTATCTGTTTCTTTTTGGAATGTCCCCACACCTCTCTGAGCTTCACTTTGCTCTTCTCACAGGCAGAGTTGTACAGGCATGAACCTCACAGGGTTATGGTAGGTAGTCACGGTAGCTGCTCACCCAGTGGCAGGCTCTGCCGAGAGGGCTGCTGGGAGTGCTGTGTGTCTTCACACTTGTCCTTCACTCTCCCCAGTGAAAACACTCTTGGCCTTATCCTTCCCTGGTCTGCGGCCTTTCTGTGCTTGCAAAAGAACATGGAAACTATCTGCAAAGAAGTTTTGAGGTTCTGTCCATCTGGTCCAGGAAATGCTGACTCTCCTAGATGTGCTGTTGGGTGGGCTCTCATGGGAGGGGCTTGGGCAGGACTTCCCTTTGCAATAAGCTGCCCCACCCAGCCCTTTCCATGATCCAGACTCCTGGGACCAGGGTGCAAATCCCCAGCTCCGCACTTGTCAACCATGTGACCTGGGCAACTTTCTCAAACCCAAGCTTTGTCCACCCACGGTTAGCAGAGATGGGGGATAACAGGATGTCCCGCACAGAGTGTCTGTGCAGATTAAGTGAGGTAGAACAGACAGAACAGTGGTGGGGCCTGGCCCATTGGTTGACAGAAGGGAGCTCACCATGTGCAGCAAGTTCCACGGGTCACCCAGCAATCTGCCCAGAGGCTTAGCCACTCCATCGCTATCATGCATGTGAAGTCCACTTAACCACATGGGAGAGAAACAAACACATATTCTGAGTGTAGCTATCACAGGGAAAATTGCATCTGAGCGGGGAGTAATACCAGAGGGTGATCAGGATGGAGGAAGATGCCCCCTGGGTTTGAGCAGACTGGAGCTGCCCTCCAGAGCCTGGGGTTAGTGAGGATGGGCTTGTAGAAATGCCCCTCTCCTTTACCCATCAATGCTGGGTCCTGCGGGTACTGAGTCCCACAACCGGTGTGCTGCTTGGGTCCTCAGCACAGAGAAAAACCCAGGGGTTCCCACAAGGCTTCGGCCACATCCTCTGCTTCCTGAACTCCCACTCTGGTGACCCCACCTGGGATGCAGAGATGAGGTGAGGCAGGGACCTGTGCTGTCAACATCACTGCTCTACCCTGGGAATCTGGCACACAGTAGGTGCTTGGTAAGACATTGTTGAATGAACAGCAATACTGGGCCAAGTTTCTGTGGGTGTCTGTGCCCCCAGATCAGGGACCCCTCAGGGCCCACCTCACAAGTGACATGAAAATAATAATCCCACCAGGAGCAATAACAGTTCCTCAGAATAAATGGGCTTTTCCAAGCACTCTCCACCTGTTGCAAAGGCCTCCAAGCAGGGAAGTGGGCTGTCAGGGGCAGCACTGCACTCTCCACTGTAACAAGGAGAAAGCCAAGGGCCACAGAGAGGAGTGCCTTTCCAGTGTCACTGCTCACTTTCCCACCTTTTGGGAGACCAGGAGGCTTTTCTACTACATTCTGGCTCTGAAGCCCCAATACTGTGTGGACATGCCTCCCTCCCCGGAGCAAGGAACCACTAAGTGACCTGTCACTTGTCACCAAGCAGACAGGCTCATTCCAGCTCATTGTGCCACCAGCAGGTTGTGCTAGAAGCAGAATCCTCTGGGAGACATCACACTCTCCCAAGCTGGAAACAGGTGAACAGCTCACAGGTTTCCTGAAGAGGATGGTCACATGGCCTTGATCTGGCCGATCAGCATTTTCCATCCTCCCTGGCCACTGTGATTGGCTCAAGGCTGGGCACCAGCCCAATCAGGCTCCACGGAGGTCAGGCCTAGTTGCTGGAATCCTGGGAGCAGAGAAGTTCTATTTCAGTTGGGAGTTGAGGGGTGGTGATGTCAGCCTGTGGCAGTTGGTGACTATCTTGCTTTATAAAGGCAGAGCCATGTGAAGATGACACCAGTGGCAGAGCCCAGAGGTGGGGAAGAATGACTTTTGTTGATGTCACTGAGCACCAGGTACAGACCTGCCTGAAGCTATCTCCCTGTGGACGTCTCAGTTAGGTAAGTCATTCTCTCCTGCCCTGTTTGCTTCTTAAAGCCACTTTGGTTTTCTGTCACTGGTTTTAAGAAAAAGTTTGACTATTCCTTCAAGCTGGCTAAATGGAGACCCTGGAACTGCAACAGTGAGGTGACAGGCAACAATGTGGCAAATAGACTCCAGAGGCCTCTGTTCAAACAGGGGATTGTAAATGACAAGGGAGAGTACACATGGCCTCAGTGAACAGATTTGCTACTGGTAGCTCCCAGTTCCTGGATATTAGAGTGCATGCACTCAGCCAAGTCTCAGCTCTGCTGTCACACCTGCTAACCCACAACTCTCCTCTCCCACCTGCCAGGCCTAGGGGGGGCTGGACACCCCCGGGCACCTGAAACAGCCCAGGGCTTTGTGTAGTAATTTACACAGGCTGCCCCCAGTTCTGAGGGTGAGGGTGACTGGGTTCCAGTTTACAGAGAAAACAGACTAGACGTTCTCACTGGTGAGATGTGGGGGTGGGACCCCAATCTACCATCTGACCTATGACTTCGGAGTGGACAGCCTCCCCACCCTCAGCCAGGATGCTTGCTAAGCCTCGGGGCTCAGGAGTCCTGTTCCCTCCATCACCCCTCCTGGAGGTGAGAGTGGGGGGCTCTTCTCTATACAACATTCACCCCTGCAGGGGCACACGTGTGACCTCACAGTCTGTCATCCCTTCCTTATGACCTGGACCTCCTTGATGTGTGAGCACTGCAGATCATGGGTGCACACGTGGGCAGGTGCACCATGACTGAGAGGACAGCACTCCAATTTAAGCCCCCTCCATGCTCAGATGATTACATCCTGGAATTGAGGGGTTCCCAGGGGTCAGGTGGCCAATTCTGGCCTTAGGGGCAAATTCTTATCACCCAGGGGGATAATTTTTAAATTAAATTACACATTTACAATTCAATAGTCAAGCCTCTTTCTAGGCAGCCTTGTAGCCTCTCAGCTTTTACCCCTCGCTGTGACCATGTTCTAAGCTTCAAATTGAGTGCCATTATGGACATGAACATGTCCCTGTCATGTGTCACCTTCACAGTAAGCGGCCACCCCAAACTCCTCTCCCTTCCCCTTGTCGATATCTCCACACAGGGAGTAGGGTCCTTTTGATGCAGTTGTGCAAATATGCGAGCTAAGGGTTTAGAATGTCCAGGCTAGGAGGGGTCTTCTCCACATGGCAGGGCAGGTGGGCTGGCAGGGGGTGATGGTTCACTTGTAAAACCTCAGCTGGTTTCAGGCAGTGACCACAGACTGGCAGCCAAGGGCTCAGCTGGTGCAGAGTAAGCGGATTAAATGTGTTCACCCAGACGCCTTGGGAGTGGCAGCCCTGGAGTACGACTACAAGTGAGGAAGTTGGAGGATCCCCAGTGCCTGGACCTCCAACTTCTAAAAATCAGGACTGAGATGTGGCTTTGAAATCAGAACACTGGAATTCAAAGCTTCCCCCACCACTTTGTCAATAATTCAGAGCAAATCAGCCTCAGTTTTCTCACGTGTAAAATGAGAACTTTGAAGCCTCTCCCTCTGAGGGTGTGGAGGGAAGTAAATGCGGTGACAGCAGAGCACAGGAGCTGTCTGGGCTGAGCCTGCATACAGGCAGGCCTTTGTTGCTGCCATGACCACTGTCTTCCAGGGCAGGGTCTGCACTCGTTCCCTGTGAAGGTCCAGACAGTAAACATTCTAGGCTTTGAGGGACCTACAGTCTCTGTCACAACTACCACCCTCTGCTGTTGGAGGGCAAAGGCAGCTCCTGCAGTAGGTAGTCCAGGCTCGCACCCCCGCTTCCTGACATAAGTATTCCTGAGATACAATTTTCACATAACTTTGTTGGCTTTAGGTGTGCAGCATAATGACTTGTTACATGTGCATATTGTGAAATGATCAGTTCATTAACTTTACTTGACGTCTGTCATCACCCATAGTGACACACTATTTTCCTTGTGATGAGAAATTTTAAGAGGTACTCTCTTAACTAACAAATGCACAACGCAGTGCTGTTAACTACAGTCACCTTGCAGTACATTATGTCCCCAGGACTTGTTTATCTTCTAACTGGAAGTTTGTACATTTTGATTATCTTCCCGAATTTCAATCACCCCCTGACTCACCTCTGGCAACCACCAACCTGATCTCTGTTTCTATGTGTTTCGGTTTATTTTGTAGATTCCACATATAAATGAGATCATAGGTATTTGTCTTTCTGTCTTATTTATTTCACTTAGCATAATACCCTGAAGGTCCACCCAAGTTGTCACAAATGGCAGTATTTCACTTTTTTAATGTCTGAATAAGATTCCATTTTATATACATATATATGCATCACGTTTTCTGTACCCATTCATCTGCTGATGGACACTTAGGTTGTTTACATATCTTGGTTATTGTAAATAATGATACAGTGAACATGAGGGTGCAGTTGTCTCATTGACATAGTGATTTCATTTCCTTTGGATATATTTCCTGCAGTGGACTTGCTGGGTCATATGGAAGTTCTAATTTTAAATTTTGGGGGAGCCTTCTTACTCTTTTCCCGAGTGATAGCACCAATTTACATTCCCACCAACATTGCACAAGTTTCCCTTTACTTCACACCACCACCATCACTTGTTATCTCTTGTATTTTGATGACACCCACCCTGACAGGTGAGAGGGGGTATCTCACTGGGGTTTTGATTTGCATTTCCCTGATGGTGAGTGATGTTGAGCACCTTTTCATGTACCTGATAGACATCTGTGTGCCTTCTTTGGAAAAATGTCTATTCAGTTCCTCTGCCCACTTTTTAAATCAGATTGCTTGTTTTTTGCTGTTGAATTGTAAGAGTTTTTTATATGTTTTGGGTGTTAACCCCTTATCAGATATATAGTCTGAAAGTACTTTCTCCCCTTCTGTCTGTTATCCTACCCTCTGCTTTCTGGATGACAGGGGTCCAGGCACTTGGGAATCTCTGCTTCTCACGTGTTTCCAATGGTGGGTGGGTGAGGGCTGTGTTCTGATAAAAGTGTGCACAACCGTGGGTCACTACCCCTTAGTTTAGAAGGTGGGCTCTGAAGAGTGCAGTGTGGGCAGGGATGTTTCCCTGAAGTCATCATTTGGATGGTCATGTGCTCTGGAACTCACATCATCTAGCCCGGGTGTGATGGGGCAATTTGCAAAGGGAGGACCTTGTAGCTAAGACACTGACCAGGTGATCTTGTGTCTTGTTGGAAGGACCTGGAAACAAAGTTGTGTGGAACAGGGACTCCTCCAGGTCACAAGGCTCAGTTCAGACTTCTGGGATGCAGAGACCTGCTCAGAGCCACTGTCACTGAGGAGGGAAGGGCCTCAGGCAGGAGGGAGGAGTTGCTGGATTTCACTTGCCCTGTTTGTCAAGTTTCAGCTCTGGTGATGTGTGGAACATGGGCTTAGCTTTGGGAATGTAAGAGGAGAGGTTCCTGGGGAAGGGCTGGCTTTTTCCTCTGATTGAGGTCCTACTGTGTGCCAATCACAGCAGTCCTCTGAGTCAGGGCTGGAAAGCCAGGCACAGAGAGGTCAGGGAGTTTCCAAGTCACACAACATTAGGGGCATCATTAGGGTCTGATGCAGACCTGACGCCCAGCCCACATTCTCTCTCCTTTCTCAGGACCATCATGATCCCACATGTCAGAATCACCCAGAGAGGCCCAGGTATGGGCACTGGGACCTTTCCTGCCTAACATGCCAGGAGCCTTAAGAGGGACGACAAGACACTTCCTGAGTCCATGATGCCCAGAGGCTGCTCTTAGCATGAGGCTCAGCACACACTCCTGGATGAATCCTAGCTCTGTCCTGAGTCACTCTGTCCTCCCTGCCTCAGTTCTTCTGCCCACATGGGGCTGCAAACAGCAGCCACTTCACAAGGGTCTATGGAACCTCCAGGATCCTGGAAGCAGCGCCCTCACACAGGGAGCACGGTCTCCTTAACTTTTCCTCACCTCTTTGCTGGATGTAGAGTCCCAGAGGGGCACTGGCTTGTCCCAATTCTCACCCCAGATCAGGGTCCAGCAGGGGGTGGTGTCCAGGCTGGACTCTGTCCTCTGCCCCTTTTGGGGACCCTCATTCATTGCACCTTGGCTGCCTGGGCACTGTCTTCCAGGGGCCACTCTGTGCCTCCCACACCTACCTAGCATCCACCCACCCTGGGTTACTCCAGCGCCCTCTGGCCCTTGGCCACACACCTACTCCGTGTTGAGTGGAAATGAGGTGACCGACATGCTGGGCCTCCTGGACAGTCTGGAGGAGCCCGATATCCCCAACCTGCCCACCACACCAGGTGCCCAAGATGGGGAGAGGGTGTGCCTCCATTCATACTCTGATTTGCTCAGATTCTCAGCACCTACTTTGCTGGGTGGATATGGGGGCAGAGGTATGATGTAAAAGCAGGAGACATGGACAGCAGACCATGAGAAGGGGGCTAGCCCAGGCTGGTCTCATAACCCCCTTAGATTTGACTTTATCATCTTTAAAGTGGGACAGACTCTTGTGAGGTGAGCAGGATCCTGACCCATAGCCAGGCACTGTCCTACACACCTTAGAGAAGCTTACTGACTCCTCATGAAAATCTGTGGGGCAGGGACAGGCATTATCACCCATTTCTGCAGAAGTAACTGAGGCGCAGAGAGAACAGCTGAGGTGACCACCCCAGATTACAGAGCCCAGGTCATCTGGTTCCAGTGTCCAGGCTCATGGTAAGTGCCCATTCTGGGTTTTCCTCCTCCCTTCATCCTCCACTGGGACCCATGGCCGCAGCCTCATCTCAGTGTGATTGTTCATGGGGAGCAGGGTGGTTGCACTGAGGGCCCGTTTCTCTGAGGACTGCTTTCCCAGAAGGCTCAAGGGGTTGACTGTATTCACTACTGGACACCCAGGCCTGGGCCCAGGCCAGCCACACTGCAAAGCCTGAATCAGTGATTGTTGAGTGAATACCTGAACCTCTGCGTGTATCTGCATGTTGCCCCCATTTCCTCATCTCCACAGCTGGCTACCCGGCCAAAACGTTGTGTAATCAGGCCTGGGCCAGGGACAGTCAAGGGGACCAGAGCTGCTCAGCTGGGGACAGGAAGCCTCAGGGGCCCTGTGGCTGTCCCAAGCACCTCCTGGGGCAATTCACAGGGAAGCCCAGACAGCTTCCAGGAACAGCAATCAGGTCCGAATCCCAGGGGTATAGGGTAGGTCTTGAGGGGTGTTCCTGAGACTGACTTTGTGTATGAAGGGGGCCTGGGGGTCAGGCTGCTTTCAACGTCCATTCCAGGCCCACACCCCTGCTGGCAGCATGGAGCTAGTCATAAAGGACACAGGTCGTGGGGCCAAGGCTATAGCAGGGCTCTGCTCCCTCTCTGTGGCTCAGTGTCCTCATCTGTAACAGAGAACTAGTAACAGGGCCATGGGAGGGCTCACTGAGACCCTCCTCTGTGGCTTTGGTTGGACACTGCCCTCTCTCTGCTCAGTGCCCTTCTCTGTAATAGAGAACTAGTAACATTTTTCTTAGCCCGTTTTGGCCCCATTTTTCTGAGTCTCTTTCTACATTGGGCCCAGGGCTTTCACAGAGATCACAGACTTGGGATGTAATCAGAGTGTGGTCACAGCCCTAGTGGTCTCAATTGAGGCCAGAGGAGCTTCAGGGGGGGTGGGAATCCAGAAATGCTTCATGGAGGAGGTAAGATCTGAGCTGTGTCCCCAAGGATGAGCTGTCATCTAGCTGAGGCCTAGCATTGAGCAGGACCCATGTACATGGTTAATGAGGGTGTGAATGAATGGATGGGCACCCCTCTAACAGAGAGTGAGGGGGGAGTCCCCTAGGCCAAAGCAGGAAACACAGGGCACCCTGGGGGAGCAGAGGGCGGGGCTGCAGTGTGATGCCTGCCTCACCCTTTATGGGTGTCTTGCCACCACTTTAGCGTGTGTTCTGGTGGATTTAGAGCCCTTTCCTCTCCTCTGCTAAAGTATCCTGCTCTTCATTCCCAGCAACATCCGCCTGTGTCACCTCAGTGTCCCCAAGTGGACCTGGACCTGTCTTGTGGGAGATTGTGAAGAGGGATTTGGTGTGCATCCCAAGAATGAAGTGGGAGGGAGAGGATAATAGGGACCTCCATAGGGGATCATGGGCTGGGAGACATCGGAGGGGTGGGGAAGGCAGAGCCTCAGAGCTGTAGGATCCTGCTAGTGGTGGCTCCTTC
Source organism: Vicugna pacos (assembly GCF_048564905.1). Classification (NCBI taxonomy): domain Eukaryota; kingdom Metazoa; phylum Chordata; class Mammalia; order Artiodactyla; family Camelidae; genus Vicugna; species Vicugna pacos. Next base: position 43,413 of record NW_027328872.1, read on the forward strand.
ACGAGGGGCTTCACAGGAAGGAAGCAAACATGGGGTAAAGGCAGAGCTCAGTTTGGGGCTTGCTGACATGGAACAGCTCATCACAGAGATGTCCAGAGGTGCTGGATGTAGGGAACGAAGATGCCACTGATGTCAGGGTCAAAGCCTGAGACCCAGATGTGGTGGGGCTGTGGTGCAGGGGAAGGGGCTTGAGGATATCAAGATGTTCATTCATTGGGGTCCTCAGGGTGGGGACCTTCATGTTCATTTCATAGCCACCTGGTGCCTGACAGAGTTAGGCTTAGGGAGGTCACTGAGTAGACACGTGCCGATAACCTAGATTCTCCTCTTTCCACATAAAGTCCCTGGTGTGAAGCCAGCAGGCACTCTTCAGAGTCATACACCCTCACCCATGGGCTCTCTGTGTGCCTAGAGCCCAGTGGCCCCTTACCTCCCACTCCCCACTGCAGGACCCTTTGCACACCTGCATTTCCACAAGCTATAAAACATCTTCTCTTGCTGTGTGTTTACCCTATGAAACCTCATTGCCCCAGGAAGAGAGAACTCACATCCTTCCCTTATTAAAGTGGTAAAGCCTTTTGTTCAGAGAAGCCCCTGACAGATCTCACAACCAACAAGGTACCTGTGCATGAATTGATCATGCAGCCCCCTCCTCCTTGTGTGCACAGCACCCCCCCAATAACAGACCCCACACACTCAACATTGGCTCTCGTGTAGGCACCTCTTGCCTGTGTGGCCTGATGTTGCCTATAGCAGTGTCCCTATTGAACTTTCCTAAACCCTTCTCAGACGCTGGTAATTCTTTACCAACCCAAGTAATTAGCCTGCCATTGTGCCCACAACACCTGAAACAGAGTTGACTAAATTATGCAGACTGATGATGCAGGTTAATTTGCTATAAAGGTGAAATCAAGGTTTACAAATGAAAGCAACATACATACTCAAGGCAGGACTAAGAACTCACACGGATAACTAAGACCCTCCACATACATTCCACTTTGCCCTTAGGGCCTTTGGGATGGCTGCTCTTTCAGCCAGGCTCTCTCTCCCCCTGCTTCTTAAACACCTCCAGGAATCTGCTCAAATGTCCTCCCTGACCTTATTTTTCTCCATGGAACATATCACCTCCGGACATTGTATATATTTTACTTAATTTTCTCTGTGTCCCCCACCAGGCTGTCTGCTGCATGTGGATGGAGACCTGACTGCTTCACTACCTGCTGTGCCCGGTATCTGGAACCCACCCAACACAGTAGGACCTCAGAGATTGTGTGACGGGTGTGTGATCACTGTAGGCCACAGACAAAAGCCTTCCCAGCAGTCATGGTAAGAGTCATTCATACTCTACTTACTGAGCCCTACTGTGTGCTGGTTACTGACCTGGGTGGGAGGCATGCAGTGGATTAGACACAGTGAGCACACACAGCATGTTAGGAGGGACCTGTGCTCTGGAGAGCACATAAGGCTGGGGGAAGTCAGGAGTGCAGGAGTGGAGGAGAAGAGGGCCAGGTGGAGACAGTGGTGCCAGAGGAGACAGAGAGGTGGGGCCCAGGTCGTGTAGGGCTTTATGGCTCCTGTGAGGGCTTTTCCTCAGGGCAGCGGAACCATGGCTGGGTACGGAGCAGGGGCCCGTGTCCTGAATGCTATGCAGGAAATGGAGAAGGTGTCTGCTGGGGAGATGTGCTTGGAGGAGGCTGTCCCTGTAGACTGTGCAGGCAGAGAAGGCTCCTCTGAGGAGGTGACATCTGAGCTGAGCCCTTGTATGGACCGTGTTTCCACCTTCTGTAGACTGGATGCTTTCATCTGCCCTGCAGCCCTGTGCAGGACACACCCTGTTCTCAGTCACCTGGACTTGGCCTCCTGCCTCCCTTGTGGGCCCTCCCACCCCAGAAGGAGTCCTTCTAGATCTAACTCACTACCTCCTCCACTGGACTTGGACTCACACTGAGCCACTGTCCACCTGCCCAACTCACCCAGAGTCAAGTCCAGAAACTTGGGGGAGCCCCTCCACCACAGAGCCCATGAACTTACTCAAATGGCCAGTCCTCAGCCTGCTCACATGCCTCACACTCCCCTCCTGCAGAAACCCTGTGACAGATCATGTCCACAGCACCCTGCTCCTCCGATCCTGACCCCAGGCTTTCCCATGGGGTGTGACCCCGCATGGGTTGCAGTCCCCTCCTCCAGTCTGGTGAGTAGAAACTACCTTTTCTTTTTTCTTTTGTTAATATATTTATTTTTTTAATTTTTATTTTATTGAGTTATAGTCAGTTTGCATTGTTGTGTCAATTTCCAGCATAGAACATAATTTTGTCAATTGTGTTTACTCTTTCAAGAAACCATCTCTTGGCTTGATTTTTTCAAATGTTCCTTATATCTCTATTTTATTTTTTTCCTCCCTGATCTTTATTATTTCCTTCCTTCTGCTTACTTTTGTTATTTTTGCTCTTCTTTTTCTAAATCTTTTAGGTGGTAAGTTTGATTGTTTATTGCAGTTGTTCCTCGTTTTTGAGGTAGACCTGATTCTCTCGCTATAAACTTCCCTCTAAGCACTGCCTTTTCTGGATCCCATAGGTTCTGTATGGTTGTGTTTTCATCATCATTTGTCTGAATGTGTTTTTTATTTCTTCTTTGATTTCATCATCCACCCATTTTTTTTTAAAGTAGTATGTTGTTTAACCTCCATACTGTCATTTATTTCTCCTTTATTTTTCTGTAGTTCATTTCTAGTTTCATGGTATTGTGGTCAGAAAAAGTTGCTTCAAATATTTTCTATCTTCTTCAAATTGTTAATACTTCTTTTGTGACAAAGTATATGATCTATCCTAGAAAATGTGGTATGTGCACTTGAGAAGAATGTATGTTCTATTTTAGGGAAATATAATGTTCTGAAAATATTACCCAAGACAAATTGTTCTATTGTATCATTTAATTTCTATGTTGTCTTATTAATTTTATGTATGGAATATCTGTCCAGTGATGTTAATGGATTGTTAAAGTCTTCTACTGTGATTGTGTTCCGATCAAATTTTCCCTTTTTATCTGTTAGTATTTTCTTGTTATCTGTTATGTATTTAGGTGCTCCTATGTTGTGTTCATATATGTTAATGAGTGAAATATCTTCATCTATGACTCCTGTAATCATTATAAAATATCCTTCTTAATCTTTCTTTATAATCTTTGTTTTAAAGTCTATTTTATTTGAAATCACTGTTGATATTCCTGCTTTCTGGTCATTTCCATTTGTGTGGAATATCTTTTTCAATCCTCTCACTTTCAATCTATGTGTGTCCTTCTCCCTAACGTGGGTCTCTTCTATACAGCGTATTGTAGATACTTGCTTTATTATCCACTCTGCACTCTATGTCCTTTGATTAAAGCATTTTGTCCACTGACATTTATATTAATTATTGATAGAAATGTGTTTATTACACTTTGAACTTTGTTTTGCAGTTCATTTTGTATTTCCTCTTTGTTCCTTACTTTTTCTTTTTGTGGTTTGATAATTTTCCTTTTTATTATCTTGGTGTCTTTTTAGTTTTGTGACTCTATTGTAACTTTTTGGCTTGTGGTTAACCTACTTTGTACATATATTAACCCATTACTATATCTGTTTGTTTTAAACAGATAGTAATATAAGCTCAAACCCATCCTACCAAGAACAAAAAAGAGAGAGAGACAGAGAGAAAGAGAGAGAGAGAGAAACCTGTATATTTTCTTGCTCGCCTCTCCCACCCTTAATGATTTAGATGCCCTCTTTTATGATTTCATGTTTATTCTGTTGTAATTCATTGTAGCAATCACCTTTCCAATTATGGTTTTCTCCTTTTTGTAGCATCCTGCTTCTTTTCTATTTAGAGTAGGTCTTTCAATATTTCCTTTAGCATAGGTTTAGTGTTGCTAACTTCTTTTAGTTTTTGCTTGTCTGTGAAGTTCTTTATCTCTCCTTCTATTCTAAAGGATACCCTTGCTGGATAAAGTATCCTAGGCTGCATCATTTTTTCATTCAGGACTTTGAATATACCTTGCTTCTCCCTTCTGGCCTTTACTGTTTTTGTAGAGAAATCAGCTGAAAGTCTTATGGGGGTTCCCTTGTATCTCATTCTTTGTTTTTCTCTTGCTGCCTTTAGAATCATTTCCCATTCTCAACCCTGGTCATCCTGATTGTAATATGTCTTGGTGTGGGTCTGTTTGGGTCCTCCTTGTTTGGGACGCTCTGTGTTTCCTGTACTTGGATATCTGATTCCTTCTTTAGGTTTGGGAAGTTTTCAGTCATGATTCCTTCAAATATCTTTTCAATCTCCTTTGTTCTTTCTTCTCCTTCTGAGACCCCCATTATGAGTAGGTTGGCATGCTTTATGTTATTCCATAGGTCCCTTATATTGCTTTCATTGGTTTTTATTTGTTGTCTCTCAGCTGTTTTGTTGTCCTGTCTTCTAAGTCACATATTCATTCCTCTCAATTATCCAGCCTACATTTTACATCCTTTACCTCAACTCTCATCTCAGCAAATGAGTTTTCCAATTTTCACTGGCTCCTCTTTAGAGTTTCAATTTCGTTATTTGACATATTCTCTGTCTCTATACACAATCTCTTTTAGTTTCTTCAGTACTTTGATCACTCCTTTTTTGAAATCATCTAGTAGACTATCAATGTCTATTTCATTGATTGTTCTTTCAGGGGGTTTATCTTGTTCTTTTAATTGAGACAGGTTGCTCTGCTTTTTTATCTTGCTTATATCTCTCTGGCACTATGGCTTATGGAGTATCAATTATCTACTGTGGTCTTTTAAGAGTTTACTTATTTATATAAAATGGATGCAGAAATAAAACTAAGCACAAAGAAATTAGTTTTAAAAGCAGTATAATCAATAACAGAAGAACATATTGAAACAAGATAACAATTGAGTTGGGATGAATTTTTAAAATATTAAAGGAAGAAAAAATATTTGACAACAGAGTATAATCACAACAGAAGAAAAAAAACAAGGATAAAAATGAAATTAGACCAATTGAAAGATAATAATAAAAGTATTTTAAAAGAAAATTTTAAAAGGGATTAAAAATATAAATATAAAAATTATTTAAGAAGTAACATTTAAAAAGTAAAAGAAAATGGAACAGAAAAAGAAAAGAGTATGTTCCCGTGGAGATTGTGTGCCCTTAGTAATTTTATCAAGAGGTCCTTCTTAAATATGTGTGGTTACCAAGTCTTACTTCTGTGCCTTTTGTCTGTTATCCCTTTGGTTAATGATGTGGCCATTAACCTGTTAACCAGAGCCTACCCTGGCTATTGAATGGGGACTCCTCTTTGTTTTGTGGTTGTCACAGCTCCTGCCCTTGCCTTGCTTCATGAACTCAGCTCGTTGTTTCCAGAGACCCTCTGGTCACACTCTTGGTCTGTGCTGCTCCCAGTGCCTGTAGGTAGACATGTCACATCTCCTCCCAGTGCTGCATCTTGGTGCTGCACTCCTGCATGGTAGGTGCGCAGGTTGTGCCCCTTCCCAATGCCGTGTCCAGGTGCAGCAGTCCTCCACAATAGTTGGGTTGGTTGCTCCCATATTCAGTGCAACTCCCCACTCCACATCTGTTCCACACTCTGTGGGTGGGCTTGAGGCAAATGGCCACACCAGCCCTAGTCCCTGCTCTTTGCCAGAACTTTGCTCCTTGTTCATTTGTCTTAGAGGTGTGAGTTCGTAGAGGCACCAGGACAGAAACTTCCTATATGTCTGGGGATGTAAACAAGTCTCAGTCTCACCTATGAGGTTGCAGAACTGCCAGGTACATATTCAGGTTTCAACCCCATGTCTGCCTGGGTAGGTATGATGGCTGTGGCTGAGCCTCATCTCTCTTATTCTGAGAAATCACCAGTTATGTTGCCATGAGTCAGCAGAAACAAAGGACGAAACACCCCTTCCCCCAGGCAAGCCAGCAATATTGCTTTGCTTTATTTTTTTTCTTATTTTATGGGAGGCCCAGGCTGTTCTGACCTGTATACAATCCAAGCAGATGTCCACAGCACACTGCAGTCCCCTAGGGTTACCTATGTACAGTCATCCAGAGTCTGCCTGGATCCAGCAGCCTGTCCCTTCCCATCCCTGATTCACTTCTAGGTTTGGGGGTTGTTGTCACACTTTGTGCCCATTTAACTTAATTCTGTCAGTCAAGGGTGGTTCCGTACACATCTGGGCCTCAGAGGTTCCCTGTCCATCCTGCTGACCTCTCCATTGGAAAGAGGGAGACCCAGTCAACCAGCACTATCCCTCCTTTGCTGCTCCCTCTTCAAAGGACCAACCCAAGCCATTTTGCATTTTCTTCCTTCTTTTTTCCTTTTCTCCTAGCAGATTGGTGGCACATTTTGTCTTTTGAAGATGGCAATGTTTTATCAAAGTTCAGCAGATGTCCTGAGTGGATGGGTGTGTCTGTGAATGTCAGTCTTGGTGAATTTATTGGAGAGGATAAGATACAAGCATCCTTCTACTCCAATATCTTGGCCTTTCTCCAAGAATATACACTCTTAATAATTTTGTCATAAGGTTATTTTTAACTATGGGTGGTTGCCAAGTCTTCCTTCTACGCCTTTTGCCTGTTATCCCCTTTTTTGGTGGTGTGGCTGGTGTTCTGGTGGCCTGAATCTGCCCTGGCTATTGAGCAGGAGCTCCTTTTTTCCTGTGGTTGTCACACTCCTGCCCATATCCTGCTGTGAAAACTCCACTTGCTGGTTCCAGAGGCCGTCTAGTCGTGCCCCTGGTCTGTGTCCCAGCATCTGTAAATGGGTGGTCTGCACCCCCCACCAGATGCCTGGTCCCAGGACCACACTTGTGCAAGGTAGTTGGCAGGTAGCTCCCCTGCCGCATTAGGTCCATGCTTTGTAGGTGGACTCAGAGGAAACAGCTACACTAGCCCTCACCCCTGCTCTGTTCCAGAACACTGCTTCTTGTGCATTTGTCTTAGAAGAGCCAACTCAGAGAGGCATCGGTGTGTAATGGTCCCTTCTTCTTGGGACTGTAAACAAATCTCATTCCCACCTATGAGGTTGTGGAGCCCCTAGGTAGGGATTTGGGTTTTGACCCCTCCTCTATCTGGGAACCATGCACCAGAAAATATAGTGGCTATGGCTGAGCCTTGACTCTCTTCTCCCAAGAAGTCTCCAATAATGGCACTGTGGGTCTGCGGACACAAAGGCTATGGCTACCCTTCCCCCCAGGGCACACCAGCAGTGTTTTCTGCCTTTTTTTTTTTGTATTTTATGGGGGACCCAGGCTGTTCTGTATACTCTCCCAGCCATGGCACACAGAACATTGCAGTCCCCCAAAGTTTCCTCTGTAGAGTCAGCCCAAGTCCTCTGCTCAACTCAGAGAGCCTGTCCCATCCCACCCCTGCTGGTTTGCTTCTAGGGCTGGGGATCGTTGGGACCCTTTGTGCCCCATTAACTTAGTTCTGTCAGTCAAAGTCTATTCTATACAGATCTGAGCCTCTGAGGTTCCATCTCCATCCTGCTGAACTGGCCATTGGAGTTGGAGAGACCCAGTGTATTAATGCTATTCCTCCTTTGCAGCTCCCTCCCCATTGGAATGGTCCAGAACTATTTTCCTTTTTCTCCTTTTCTCCTGTTCTCCCACCAGATTTGTGGAAAATTTTATCTTTTGAAGAAGCCAATATTCTGTCAAAGTTCAGCAGGTGTTCTGGGTGGTGGGTGTGTCTGTTGATGTCACTCTTGGTGAATTTGTGGGAGAGGGTGAGCTCTGAGCATCTTTTTTACTCCACCATCTTTCCTCCTCCTTCACTCTTTTTCTTTTGATTGGAACATTTAGTCCATTGACATTTATAGTAGCTATTTTATAGATGTGGGTTTATTGCTATTTTGAAATTTGTTTTCCAGTTGATTTTGGTAATTATTTGTTTCTTTCTTTTAATTATTTTTATTTTTGTGGTTTGATAAATTCCTTTTCTATTAGCTTGGTTTCTTTTTGGGTTTTATGACTCTATTATATACTTCTGATTTGTGGTTATCTTGTCATTCAAGTATGATAACCCCTTACTTCATCTGTTTGGTTTTAGTTGATAGTCATGTGGGCTCAAGTGCATCCTAAAAAGAAAGAAGACAAAGAGAAAAAAGAAAAAAAAGAGAAAAAAATATATATTCTCTTGCTCTCCTCTTCCACCTTTCATGATTTTGCTATTCTCTCTTTCTTGTTTGCCTTCTTGTTTTCTTTATTGACTTACTGACTTATTTATATCCTCATGTTTTCCCTTGCAACTCACTGTATTTATCGCATTTCCAATTATGGTTTCTTAATTTCTATAGCTTCCTGTTTATTTTTTATTTAGATTAGAACTTTCAAATTGTTTTTTAGCATAGATTTAGTACTGCTGAATTCTTTTAGTTTTTGCTTGTCTATGAAAATCTTTCTCTCTTTCTGTTCTAAAGGATAGTCTTTCTAGATAGAATATCCTAGTTTGCAGCCTTTTTCTTATTCAGGACTTTGAATACATCTTGCCACTCCCTTCTGGCCAGAAGATTTTAGGTAGTGAAATCTGCTGAATGCTTATGGGACTCCCTTGTAACAAACACTTTGTTTTTCTCTCACTGCCTTTAGAATATTTTATTTTACTTTAACCATTTTAACTATAATATGTCTTGGTGTAGGTCTGTTTGGTTTCTCCTTGTTTGGGACCCTGTGTGCCTCCTGTAGTTAGATAATTCTTTCCTTCTTAAGGTTTGGAAAGTTTTCAGTCATGATTTCTTTAACTAACTTTTCAATCCCCCTTTCACTTTCTTCTCCTTCTGGGACTCACCATTATGCATAGGCTGGCACACTTTATATTATCTTGCTTTAATTGGTTTTTATTGACTTTTCTGTCTGCTGTTCTTTTTGGGTTATTTCTTTTATCTTGTCTCCTAAGCCATTTATTCATTCCTCTGCATTATCTAGTCTTCTTTTGATTGCCTGTAGTTGAATTTTCTATTTTTAACTAGCTCTTCTTTATAGTTTAAATTTTCTTTTTAAAGTTTTCTGTCTCTATTGATAGTCTCTTTTATTTCTTTCAGTGAGTTGATCATTTCCTTTTTGAAGTCTAGTAGACTATCAAAGTCTATTTTACTGATTGTTCTTTCAGGGGATTTCTCTTGTTCTTTTAATTGAAAGTGGTTCCTCGGCTTCTTTATTTTACTTATATTTCTCTGGCTCTATGTATTTCTTTTAGACCCATTTCTGAGCTGTGATATGTAGTAGGCAGGGTTGGAGCAATTCAGTTGTGAAGAAGAATAGGCAGAAGATGTTCACTGGGGAGTTCTCTCTGTGGTGTTGCCTGTCACTTGTTATGCAGACTTACAAAGTACTATTTGTTGATGTTGGCTTTATCCCTGCCTTAGCTATGGGAATGTCAGCCACCTACTCTGGTGCCCCTCAGGTTCTGAGCCCCAGGAAACATCAGTGCAGATCCAGCAGTGTCAGTCCCTTGGACCTGCCTTAGCAAGTGTGCAGTCACACACATGAATTTGTGGTCCACTACAGGTTCAGCTCAAACCCTAATCCCGCACCCACATATGGAACCATACACCACCCTGTTGTAAATACCCTCACTGGCCACCCTTCTTGAGTCAGAACTCCACTCACTGCCTGTAAGTCTCAGAGGTGTGGATCCACAAAGTGACCAGATACAGCAAATCCACCCTCTCTGCCTGGGGCTGTAAACAAATCTCATTCCTGCCTGTGAAGTTGCAATGGCACAGGGTATGGAGTCAACATTCAGCTCTGCCTTTGTGCAGAAGTGTTGCCTATCACCAAGCCCCATTTCTCTTCTCATGAGAACACACCAACAATGGAGCCAAGTGGAGAAAGTGACTTTGGCACAGCTGTGTTTCATTCCTCCCCCATTATACCAACATCGGTGCTTTTTTATGAGAGTTTCAGTCTGTTCTGTTCCACACACACACACACAGCCAGAGCTCACACTGCCCTCTAGTTTCCTGAGGCTGCCTGTCTGCAGTGTGACCCAGCCCTCTGCCTGGGCTCTTCACTGACTCCAGTAGCCAGTTCTGGCTCATCCCTTCTAGCTCATGTCTAGGGCTGGTCATCACAGGGACCCTCTGTGTCAGTTTTCTCCAGTTCTGCCTGCCATGCAGTTGCCACTGTCTCCTCCAAACCTTGGAAGCTCTGCTTCTTTCCTAGCTGATCTCCCAGCTAGAGAGGTTGTGTCCCAGTGTGAGTGTGCCTTTCTTCCTATGCTACTCTTTCCCTGCAGGATCAGTTCTGCACTGAATTTTTCTTTTCTCTTTTTATTCCTTACCATATTTTGTGAGAATCTTCCTGTATTTCAAAATAAAAGACACTCTACCAGAGTTCAGGAGGTTTCTGTGCAATTCAATGTTTTTGTAGATGTAATTCTTTGCGTATTTGTGGGAGAGGTCAAGCTGTGAGTCTGTCTACTCTGCCATTTTGGCTCCTTCAAATTTTAAAATAGGGCTAGGTCTTTCTTAATTACTCTTAACAAGCTGTTGTAGTTTTCAGCGTACATGTCTTGTAATTTTTCCTTGCCTCTATTGGATGCTGATTCAGAACATACACAACCTTCTGGAGAAACCTGTCCCACCCTGCCATTTACTGCCAAATAGCTGGCCTGTGTCTGAGTCACCAAAAAGTTTTGTTCTTTATCTGATTCTTAATTCTTTAGAATTTATCATTTTACTCTCATAAATGCTGATTGTACTTGTAACAAATATTTTAAAATAAAAATAATAAACTTTATTCTATAGATGAAATATGAATGAATCTCAAGTAACATATGCTTTTAATACCTTAGAATTAGTAAAGCAATATAGATACATTATAAACGCTTGAAATGTTGCCTAAAGGAAAAGTGCAGAGATTTGCAAATCCCACTCCCAGAAGTGACCGTCATTAATGGTTTGGTGAACATCTCTCAGTCTCTATCTCTCTCATTCTCTCTGCCTCTGTCTCTCACACACCACAAGATTCATTTACATCTATGATGATTTGACACATATGTGGTCATAGAGATGGCATCTTGGATGTAGATGATGGATTAACAGGCATCCAAACTGAGGGCTTCCTTGACATCAGGTAAAGACCTAGCACTCATTTTTCCAGCTGCACAACAATCATTCCTCCATCTGAACCAGAACTGATGAATCCCGCCCCCTCTCCATGAACATTAGTGTTGCTTCCATTTCCCTAGTAGTTTAAGCAGGACTGTGATGAACATCCTTGAAAAGACATCTTTGAACAATTGTGCAAGAATTTTAGTATGATCAACGGTAAGCATTAGCACTGCTCGAAAAGTGGTGCACTTGTGGAACTGTGATGCATCCTGCATACTGTTCTCCCAGAGAGGAGAGTCTGCTCACTCTTCCCTCCAGGGGATCTACTGTGGCCTCTGTCTCCTCATGTTGTCACTAGAGCTGGTTGTCACCAGGCTAAAGGCCTGCCAGTGTGATGTTGACCAATGCTGTCTCCGAAGTGTGAACATCTTGCATTCTCACTTGAGAGGTCGAGCATCTCTAATATACACTGGCCACCTGCATTGCCTCTTGTTGGAATTGCATGTGTTTGTTCTGTTTCTGTTTAGAACACAGTGTTTCAAGATATTTTTGGACCACAGGGATGTGAAACCTTTCTCTGACTTTAGGTTATGAAAAATGATATTTCCATGTTGTGGTTTGTCTTTCATGGATTTTGATTATTATTTTTTTTTATTTTGTTAGGTTATGTTTTGCCACAGGAAGAGCTAAGCATCTCCCTCCTGGCTCTGGTTTCACACATAGAATAGCAGTGCCTATCTCGAGATTATGCACATAGTTTCTAAAAATATTCATTTTGTATATCTCATATTTAATCCACCTGGATTTCCCTTTGAAATAACCAAAATGCTACTTCAAGTAAAAAAAAAACACCAATCCCTTGTTAAAATATGAGAGCAGACACAAACAGCCATCTTTTGTATGATTTCATTGATAGGGAACATCCAGTGTAGGGAAAGACACACAGAGAGAAAGAGGATTAGGGCTTGTCAGGGGTTGGGGGAGGGAGAAAAGAGAATGTGTGCTTTGGATACGGGGTTTTATTTTGAGGAAAGAAACAGTCTGAAACTAGACAGTGACGATGGTTACACAGCATTGTGAATGCACTTAATGCTCCTGAATTGCACAATTTAAAATGGAAAAACATCTAAATTTTATTATGGTAAACTTAAAACATAAAAATAGATGGTACTCTAAATGACATGAAAGAAAACAAGGAAATGACAGAAAAAAGAAACAAAAATGATGCCAGGAGAAGGGAAGTAAAGTTCGGGTCTGAGAGTGGGTTGATTCTTAGAATTAGATGACAGTGTTGGTGGTTGCAGAGACATCTCAGCCCGTAGGGGTGGTGATGCCTCAATTGGCTCTGGGTCTCATAGAAGTATGTGTGTAGGTGCAGGGGGAGCTACAAAATCAGGCTCAGGGTCTCCCTGCAGGACTGGTAATGTAACCTGGTTCTAGGTCTCCTGTAGGGCTAGTCTTACAGTCTGCAAAGCTGGTGGGATGTGACACGGTCCTGTGTGTTTTGCAGGTGCAGGCTCGGGTTCCCCAGCAGGGTTGTTAGAATGGGACACAGTCCTGGGTCTCCTGAAGGAGCCAGCTCAGTATCTCATGCAAGACCAGGCTCAGGGTATCCTTGTAATGCTTGTGGAATGAGACCCCATCATTTTTCTCCTGCAGCAGCAGATTCAGGGTGTCCCTGCAAGGTTTTGCAATTTCACCCTGCTCTATAACTCCTGCAGGAGCAGGCTTGGACTGTCCCTGCTGGGTTGTTGGAATATGACCCATCTCTGATTCTCTTTCAGAAGCAGGCTCAGGGTCCCCCTACAGGGCTAGTCGATTTTGTTCCAGTCTTAGGTCCTTTGCAGGTGCAGGACTGGGGTCTCCCTTCAGGGCTGGTGAAATGTGACTCAGCTGTTGGTCTCTTGCAGAAACAGGCAGAATTTCTCCCTGCAAGACTTGTGGAATGAGACCCATTGCTGGGTCTCTTACAGGAGCATGCTCGGGGTCTACATGCAGGGCTAGTGGAATTGGACCTGGCTAATGGTGTCCCTGCAGTGCTGCTGGAATTGTTCCAATTCTTGGGTGTCTTGAAGGTGTAGGCTCTAAGTCTCCCTGCATTGCTAGTGAAATGTGACCCAGTTGTGGTTCTCCTGAAGGGACAGTCTCAGGGTTTCCCTGCAGGGCTGGTGGATGGGACATAGTCCTGGGTCTCCTGGAGGAGCAGGCTCATGTTGCAACATGACCAATCTCAGGTTCTCCTGCAGGAGTAGGCTTGGGGCCTTCCTGAAGGGCTAGTGGAATTGGACATGGCTCATGGTCTCCCTGCAGTGCCATTGGAATTGGTCCAATTCTTGGGTCTTTTGAAGGTGTAGGTTGCAGGCTGATAAATTACCTGTAGGGCTGGTGGAATGTGACATGGCTCTTAGTCTAATGCTAGAGCTGATTCAGGGTCTTTCCACAGGGTTGGTAGAATTGGTCCCAGGCCTGGGTCTCCTGCATGTACAGGCTTTGGTATCCCTGTAGGGCTTGTGGAATGTGACTGGGTTTCTGTTTCCTGCAGGGGCAGGCTCAGAGTCTCCTTGCAGTGTTGCTGGAATGGCACATGGTTCTGAGTTTCCTGCAACAGCAGGCTTATGTCCTTCCTGCATGGCTAGTTGAATATGACTCAGACCTTGGTCACTTGCAGGAGCAGGCTAGTTTTCTCACTGCTGGGATGGTGGAATCAGACCCTGTCCTGAGTCTTCTGCAGAAGCAGCTCCAGGTCTTCCTGCAGGGCTGTTGGAACATGACCCATCACTGGTTCTGCTTCAGGAGTAGGCACAGAGTCTCCTTGCAAGGATAGTGTAATTGGACCCAGCTCAGGGGTCACTACAGGGCTGATGAAATGTGTCCTGGCTCTGTGGTTCCTGCAAGTGTAGATTCTGTGTCTCCCTTCAGGGTTGGTTTAGTGGGACCCATTCCTGGGTCTCCTGTAGTAGTAGGCTCAGAGTCTCCCTGCAGGGCTGGTGGAATGGGCCCCTTCTCTAGGTCACCTGCCAGAACAGATTTGGACTCTGCCTTCAGGCTGGTGGAATTGGGCCTGTTCTTGCATCTCCTGCAGGAGCAGGCCTTGGTTCTTCCTGGAAGAATACTGTAATATGACCCATCTCTGGTTCTCTTGCAGGAGAAGCTCATGGTCTCCCTAGAAGGTTAGCAGAATTTGTCCCATTCCTTGGTCCAAGGCTCAGGGTATCCCTGCAAGGTTGGTGGGATGGGACATAGTCCTGTGTCTCCTGCAGTAGCAGGTTCTGTTCTCTTTGCAGGGCTGGTGGAATGTGACTCCACCCTGTGGTTCTTTTGCAGATGCAGGCTCAGGGACCCCACCAGAACTGATGGCTCTTAGTCTCCTATGGGAGCAGGTGAGGGATTCCCTGGAGAGCTGTTGGAATTGGTCCCAGTCCTGGGTCTCTTACAATTGCAGGCTCAGTGTCTCCCTGGAGGGTTTGTTGAATATGACTTGGCTGTGGGTATGCTGCAGGAGCAAGCTCAGTGTTTCCATGCAGGGTTGGTGGAATGGGATCTAGTTCTGGCTCTCCTGCAGGAGGAGGCTGGGGTTCTCCCTGGAGAGGCTGATGGAATTGGACTGGGATGTCTGTCTCCTGCAGGAGCAAGCCTATGGATTACCTGCAGAGCTGGTAGAATGTCACATAACTCTTGTTCTTCTGCAGGAGCTGGCTCATATTCTCTGTGAATGGCTTGGTCTCCCCCAGGAGCAGGTTTGTAGTCTCACTACAGGGCTGGTGTTATGTGACCCGCACTGTGTTTTCTGCAGATGCAGTCTTAGTGTTTGACTGCAGGTTTGGTGGAATGGGACGAAGTTCTGGGTTTCCTGGAGTAGCAGGCTCACGGTCTCCCTTCTGGGGTATTGGAATGTGACCTAGTCATGTGTTTCCTGCCGAAGTGGCCTCAGGATATCCCTGCAGGGCTGTTGGAATTGTACCTCACTGTGTATCACCTGCAGGATCAGGTTTGTGCTCTCCCAGCAAGGCTGGCGTATTTGGACCTATTCCTGGGTCTCCTGCAGAAGCAGGCTTTCAGTCTTCCTGCAGGGCTTCTGGAATATGACATATCTCTAATTTTCCTGCAGGATCAGGCTTGTGGGTCACCCAGCAAGGCTAGTGGAATTGGACCCACTTCAAGGTCTTAGTGCATGATTGATGGAATGGGACCCAGTCCTGGGTCTCCTGCAGGAATTGGCTCAGAGTCTTCCTGCAGGACTGGTGAAATTGGACCAATTCCTGAGTCTCCTGCAGGAGGAGGCCCTGCATCTTCCTGGAGGGATGGTGGAATACGACAGAGATCTGTTTCTCCTGCAGGAACAGGCTCAAGGTCTCCCTACAAGGCTAGTGTAATTGGACACATTCCTGGATCCATTGCAAGTGAAGGCATGATGGTCTTCCTACACAGCTGGTGGAATGTGATTCGGCTCTGAGTCTCCAGCAGGAGTAGGCTTAGGGTCTCCTTGAAAGATTGGTGAAATGGGACACAGTGCTGTCTCTCCTGCAGTAGCAGGCTCAGGTTCTCCCTACAGTATTGGTAAAATTGGACCTGGCTCTAATTCTCCTGCAGTAGCAGACTGAGGTTATACCTGCATGGCTGGTTGAGTGTGAAGGAACAGCAAGTCTTAATACATTGGCCCACTCCTGGGAAAAGGATAAACAGGGCTTGGTGCATGGTCTCTTGTATTCTCTGAAAAAGACCCTTGAGATGTGTTGATTCTGATGACCTCTTCCAAGAACTTGAACACTTTTAGAATCTCTGCCCATTCATCTTGTTTAGACTGAAGGAATCTGCCTTTCATCAGTTCTTGGAATAGAGATCAACACAAAAGGAAAGAGGGAAGAAAAAAATACCAATCTATCTGTTGAGAAATCAGCTGAAGACATTAAAAAGTTCTCTTGCAATGCACTTGTTTCTATTTTGGTGCATTTAGAATCATTTCCTTATTATCAATTTTGGCCATTTAAATTAGAATACATATTGTTCTAGGCCTACTGGGGTTCATTATGCTTGGACGCTCTGTGCTTGCTGTGTTGAGATAGCCGGTTCTATCTTTGGTTTAAGAAAATTTCAGTCTGATTTCTTCAAATACCTTTTCAAATCATTTGTCTTTATTCTTTTCCATGTGGGATCCCTATGAGTCATACACTGGTATGTTTTCTCTTATCCCAGGTTTCAGTTGCATTGCTTGCATTGCTTTTCACTAGCTTTTCTATGTCGTGTTCTGACTGAGTGATTGTGATTATCCTGTTTTCTAAGTCATTTATTTGTTCCTGTGCATTATCTAGTCCGATTTGGACTGTCTTTAGCTTAGCTATTCTCACCATTGAGTTTTCTGATTATATTTGGCTCATCTAAAGTGTTTCTCTTTCCATTTATACTAGCCTGCATTTGTATTCATAGACTCAAGATTTCCTTCAGTGTTTTATGTCCTCCCTTTTCAAGTCATGTTCTAGTAAATTTTGGGGGTCTAATACATTGGATGTTCTTTCAGGAGACTCCTGTCTTTTGAAAATTTGGAATAGTTCTTTTAACTTTATTATATCTCTCTATCGCTATGGGTTAAGGATTATCAGTTATCTATTATAGAGTTGAACGGCTTTTGTAAGTGAAATCATTTCTGTGCACATTTAGTTTTAATGCTGTGAGGATTGTTTTTGGTATGTAATGATGCCATGCATTCCTTCTGTGTCTGTTGCCTGTTATATCTATGATTGCTACTGCGGTTTTTGTTGTGGTGAATATAACCTATTCTAGTAAAGTTAGCAGAGTGTCATTTTGGTTAAATGTTTATCATAGCTCTGACAGTGCTGGGACTACTAATTTTTGCTGGAATAGAGGTTTCCAAATGGTTTCTGGGCTGCAGGCTGGATATGTGGAGAGGGAATTGTTCCAATACACACTCATGAAAGTGCATTCGTCCTCACTGTTGCCACGGAAAAGTCAAAATTTTATAATGGGTTCCCTCAGGTTCTCTGCAAACAAAGACAAAAGTGGAAACAAATTTAATGATGTCACACATTAGAAACTGCTGAAACAATCCTGCAGTGCCACAATTGGGTCCTAAGTGTAGTACTGGGTCAGCACCACAACTATAGTTGCATTAGCATGTGGTAGGCAAGGTTGATGGAAAAGCTTCAAATTCTCCTATTTTTCCTCAGATCTCTGCTCCAAGAACTGTTGTCAATAAGGCATGGGAACTCAAAGGCAAGCATGGAGCATTTCAAAAACCTCTGCACTGGACAATAAGAAATTTCAATCCTGCCTATGAAAGTTGCAGATCTTTTGGCTATAGAATCTTATTTCAACACTAAATTGCCCTGGATTCTAGAAACCAGATAAAGATGGCTCTGATTGAGACCATTTCTCCTTTATGGAGAAAATGAGCAATTATAATGTGGATGTGAAAATGCTGTGACTAAGGCCCTGGGTTACTAAGCTAATCCACAACACATATGCCAGCAGATTTAATATTAAGAGAGGACCCAGGCAGATCTGTTCTCTAGATAGTACCAACCACAGCCCAAAACAATCTCCAAACCCCTGGGAATAAATTTGTGACATCAGCCACACCCCTAACACACAGATTCCACAGGCACTCCTAGCTCAAAACTGGCAGATGCAGTCTTGGTCTGGGAATCAATTGCAGAGAAATTTTGTGATTATTGCTTTCAGTTATGTCAATCAAACGTCCACTATGCACTCTTTTAACCCTCAGCGCATCGTCTTCCATCTTAAATGACCTGTCCACTTTAGAGTGTGCATCCCAGTAAAACACAGTTTCCCCTTTACTGCTCCTTCACCAAAGGTCAGGTCCTGCACTGATTTCCATTCTCTACTTTGCCTTCTACTCTTTCCAGGTTATGTGAGAATTCTTTCTGACTTTTGAAGTAAGAGATGTTTGGCCATTATTCAGCAGGGATCCTGAGCCAAGGGCCGGGAGAGTGGATGTTTATCTTGCTGTATACATGGGAGAGAGTGAGCGAAGTTTGCACTGGTACTCTGCCAGTTTGGCATGGATAAATTAACACAATTTAGATATAACTCACAGACACTTGATCCTTGTTTAGCTATTTTTCTCTATATCAATTGTGGAAGGATGTGTTCGAAGATTCCAAGTCTGACAATGTGTACATACCTACATTGCAGACTTTCAAATAGTTAACAGAATTGAATTACATACTATGGGAAGTGTATCAAAATAAAGATAGTTTTAGAAATATACTAAATCTAACTACAAGACAGAGTTGCCATATTTAGGTATCAGCTTGAAATACCCAAATAAGAAAAATACACAGAAAATACTAGTTAGCAGCCAAAATTCATGAAGGAGGCAGGTCAACACTTTTCTCTTGGTGCTTCCAACACTAAGAAAAAAAATGAAATAATTCTTAGAATCATTAACAACCACAACCATGGGTTTCCATTGTTCATGTGGTGCCCTTTCCTAATAATGGCACATACTGGTCAATGTTGGCGATTCAAGGGGCAACATTACTATTTAGGAAAGCACAAAGAAATCAAAACAATGTATTTTTATATAGGCTTGGTTTCAATAGCACTTAGAGACATTAAAGAGACGAGAACACTGCAAAAGTTTTGCTAGGCTATTGAGAATCATGTACTCTTCTATGAAAGATGAGAATGTTTAATCATCCAATTATGTTGAGGAACACAATTAAACCCGACAAATATGGCAACCACATATTTGCACCCGGTATATGCCTGAAGGGAAAAATGGTCCACAAAAAATTTGTCACTACATATCTATGCCAACAATTACACTTCAATTCAATAAGAGAATTATAATAGTTACAAATAATGTTTTGAAAAACTGAGGATAAAAAAATATTCAAATTCAGGCAAAGAATCCACTCACTTACCACACTCCCTTCACCCCAGAGAAGACATAAACCCAGCATTTGCTGAATCTAGCGGAAGGCCATCGTTTCTTTGTGGGAGCTAAGTATTCAATTCCTATCTATTTCATACGAGAGTATTTGACCTTTATGGGGTTCCCTGTTGTTCACAGAGGATGAAGCTAGAGGAACTCTGATTCTAGGAGGGGCTTGCTCTTCTCTTACTGGCTTCATTGCAGCTCAGGTACTGATCCCTCAAAATGGATGCCTGAGTGGAGGGGAGGGAAGAGCAAGTGCTTGATAGCTAGGCCCAAACCTGGGAAAAGGCTTACCTGGGCTTGGTGCACTTTGATCTGAATGGCTTGGAATTGCCCCTTGGGTCGTGTGGATTATCTGACCTCTTTCAAGAACATGAGCGTTTTTATCATCTCTGCCATCTCTTCTCTTTAGACGTCAGGGATCTTGGACCCGTTCTTGGAGCAGAGAATTGAGGAACTTCCTCCAGTCCACGGTGGCCCTCCGTAGGTTTCTGCTAGTATCAGCGAGGTTCAATATGTCTCATGAATGCCTTTCGAGCCTGCTATCCTCTACAGCTGTCTCCAGGCCAGTATTCTCTATTGTAGCAGAACATCTCTCATCAATGTGTTCGCATCTCTCCTCAATCCGTGCAGCCATGTTTTCGGCCAGCTTCTCTTCGTGTCTCCCATAAAGTCGACTTCAACAGGACTGGGCAAGTCTGAAAGGACCTCGGAGCCTCTCCAGTAAGCTGAAGACAGGCAGATCTTCCACTGTCTGCCCTTTCAGGTTCTGGAAACTGACCCGTGAACTCAGGTCTTTGGGCAGCAGCAGTATCTCGAACTGACACAGCTTCCCGGACCAAAGACCTAAGCCAAGCTCCACAGAGGGCGGCAGCCCCTCCATCGCACTGATCCACCCACAGAACTCTGCCCGGTTACCTAGGATCCACCAGCCACAACAAGCCTCGCGGTACACACCAACATTCCACCTGGAATCCAACCGCTAACTGCCATCCCCAATGGCTGCTGCATCTTGTCAGTGCTGGGGGAGGGGCTGCATCCGACGAGAGGTTCCTAAGGTAAATGTGATTCTACCCACTAGCGTCCCATGGGCCTTTGTTCTTCCCTCTTTCCTTTTGTTCAGATCTGTATGCACTGTAGCAACGGAGGGAAGTGTGTCCATTTTCAGTTGAATGTTTCACACGTCTTTAAACTTTCTAACAGTTCACAGTACACAGAGACCCACTAAGGGAAACTATTGTTCCTGTAATATGGGCACACCCGCAATACATAGCCGTCGGTTGATTTCTGCTGAAACACCCGCATTCACGGGACATCTATCCATTTGTTTCAAGGGGGCTGAAATTCCTAGGAATGATACAATCCCCAATGTGCACTTTACTGCCTGTCTCTTTTGATCTTAGTACACTTTTGTGGAGCTACTTTTCCTTGTTATAGGCTTGTGCCATTTCTTCTCGACGTAGTGTAGAATATGGCATTCATTCATCCTGTTGGAAGACTTGCAAGTCTATATCACGGACTAGGAATCCATTGGATTCCAAATCGGCATTTGGGTTAGGTCACGATATGCTCATATGAATCAATATTTACGAATATAAATGCACGCCTCTGATTTCCGAATACAGGTGTGCTGAGTACATTCAAGCCGCGATACTGGGTCGATGCGTACTGAATGATCCTTGACATCACCTTGAGTAATTTCTTTTGAATATTCATGTTACCCTACCCTTTTTGTGTTGTTTGTTTGTTTGATTCTTTCTTGGTCTGCTTCTCGTTTGCTTTGCAAACACGTCAGGCCATGCATCTCTCCGTTTGCTTCCAACAGAGAGTCATATAAGCTGACTCCCTTAAGAGAGTGCTTCCAATCCCCTATGATTTCCTGCTTCCCTCTCCCATCTTTAGGGTTTTGATGTCCTCCTTGCCTTCTTCTTGTTTCTTCTTTTCCACTCATGCTCTTCTTGCATTTCCAATAAGGGTTTTCTTCTTTCCATTTCATCTTGCTGCTTATCCCTTCAGGGGAGAATTCTCAACCTTTCTTTTAGGATAAGTTTCGAACTGCTGAATTCTTTTAAGATTTGCAGGTCTGTGGCATTCTCTAGCTCTGCTGTTATTAGAAATGGTGGTCATGTGGCATAGGCTACCCTAGATGGCAGCATTTTGCCATTCAAGCTATGGTCTATGTCCTGGCACTCCTCCCTGTCCTGCAATATTGCTGCTGAGATAGCAGCTGAAACCCCTCTGGAGGTTCTCTTGTGACTATGTTGCTTTCCTCCAGGCGCATTTTAAATCACTGGGATGCTCATGAACTTTGTTGATTTGGATCATACAGCTGCTGCTAAGTCTATTGGGATTCCACCTCTTTTGGACGCTGTGTACTTCCTGAATTCGCCTAGATGATTCTATCTTGGCTTTCAGCAAGTTTCAGTCTGATTTTTCTACACATAACTTTTCAAACATTGTTTGTTTCTTTATCTCTTGCTTTTCCATCTGGGACTCTTTCGAATTTTAGTCTTTCATGCCTTGTCTTCAACCAGGATTCAACAGCAATGTTTTCATTGGTTTGCACTTGCTTTCCTATGTGTGCTTCTGACCGAGGGATTTCTGTTCCCCTGTCTTCAAAGTCATTCACGCGTCCCTCTGCAATATCTCGTCTGCTTAGGACGGAATGTTAGCCCTGATATTTTCTCATCCACTGAGTTTTCTGATATTATTTGGCTCGTCTTTAGGCTTTCTCTTCCCCTTTTCTGGTATTCTGCCTTTTGTGATTCTGAGACACTGTTGTTCTTCAGTGTTTCCCTCACCTCCATTTTCAATACTTGCTCTGGAGAGCGTTTTGCAGTCTAGTTGTCTGAAAGCTTATCTTTAGGGCCTTCAATCTCTTTGGAACTGAAAATGGTACTTCCTTTTCCTTTTACTGTATTTCTTCATCTCTACTGGTCAGGTAATTTCAGGTATCTAATGTAGACTTCTAGGGCTTGGTTAAGTGAAAACTTTAGACACTTGGCTCTACACAATTGCATGGGATTTCTGTGAGGACAAATTTTCCTAGACATTGATGCCATGTCCTGTTCCTGTGTGTGTTGTCTGGTCTATCTCCAATTGCTGGTGTTGCCTTTGTTGTGATGAACCCCCCATACTATTTCGATTAGGATAACCTCATTTTGATTACGCTTATCTCACAAATCTGAAAGAGCACAGGACACTTCCTCTGGTGGAAATGGAGCTTCTAAAGGTTCTCAGCTCTGCATTCTACTCTCTGTTATTTTGGAGTGTTTCCAGAAGAGCAGAGTGTGAGTGCGCTTGTGCTTTGTAGTGCCACGGGAATGTCCCACTGAAACCAGTTCTTCCAAGAGCTTCTCTGTCTACAGAAACACCAGTGGAAGCATATCTATGGATGTCACACATCAGGGCCTGCTGGAATGATCCCGCAGCCCGAACTTGGTGTCCTCGCTGCCGAACCGTGCCGGTGCCATCCAAAATGTAGCATCCGCTTTTGAGAGATAAACTGAAGGAAATCCTTCCTCTTCTCACGCTGTGGTCTTGGACCACACTTCCTTGTCCTCTCATCCTTGTGGCACGGGTGCACGAAGCCAACCACAGAGCTGTTGCACATCCTGTGCCTCAAACCAAACCATAATCACAGCCCAGGTTATGAATGTAGCAGATCCTAAGGCTTTTCATTCTGAATTCAAACCCAAGGTCCCCTGGATCCCTCAGACCCGATGCACAATATCTCTGATTCAGCCCCACACATGCTCTATTGGCAAAATGCCAAATTGGTCTCTGGTCCTGCAGATGCACTGGGTGTGGCCATGGGACATATCGATAAATTCAACTGCGCGCGCCAGGGCGGTTGCTTGCTCATTGGGGCCACAGGTCGGTTTGCTCTCTTGATAGGACCCACCACATCCCACAACGCACTCCAGATCCCTGAGACTCAGCGTGTGCCACCATCCGTAGCCCTATCCCTCCCTGAACGCTGCCTCTGCTACCTCAAATTTGGCAGCTCGGAGCTTGGTCTCAGAATCAACTGTGGGGATATTTTGCACTGTATTCTTTGAGTTCTGTCAGCCAAGCATCTGCTGTGCACTCTTCTAACACTCAGCGCATTACCTTCAATCCCATGTCTCCTGTCCGCTTGTGAGTGTGCGTCCAAGTTAAAGAGAGTTTCACCTTTACTGCTCCATCAACAGGGCTCAGACCATGCACTGGTATCCATTCCCTGCTTTTCCTTCTCCTGCTTCCAGGTGTTCTGAGGCCTCATCCTGTCTTTGGATGTAACAGACCTCTCTTCGGCAAGTGTCCTGTGCCAAGGGCTGGGTGAGTGGATGTTTCCATTGCTGTGTTCATGGGAGCGAGTGAGCGCATGTTGCACTGCTTCTCTGTCAACTGGGCATCGATGAATCAACACTTTCCAGATACATTTCACAGAAATGTGATTTCTTTTTATCTCTTGGTTTCTATACAGCCGTGGTGGGAGGGATTGTCCGAAGACTCCAGTTTTGACATTGTGTTGATATCTCATTTGCAGTCTTTAAAAATTTAATAGAATTGATATAAATGTTTTGGGAGTTATACGAAAATGAAGTTAGTTTCTGAAACATACTAAATCGACCTAGAAGCCAGACTTGTCAATTTCGGTAACATTTTGTCAGCTCTAAGGAAAACATAGACAGATAGAATGCAAACTAGCAGTCCGAACTGTTAAAGGGGTCATGTCAGCTCTTTACTGTTGAAGCCTCCGAAACCAACAGGAACCATGAAATAACTAATGGAAACATGAAATAACCCCCAAGCTTGGATTCCCTTGTGCATGTGGTGCCCTTTAGTCCCGATGACACCTACTGGTCAATGTTGGCATTTCAAGGTGTAACATCCCTCTCAAGGAAAATACAAGAGGAAACGAACTAAATATATACATTTAGCTTTGAATCCAAAGAACCTAGAGGCATTATAGCTATGAGAACCCTGCTGCAGCTATGCTAGGCTACTGAGAACCAGGTGTTCTTCTATCAGTGATGAGAACGCTTAATCATCCGATCATGTTGGGTAAAGCACTTGAATGCAACCAAGTCTGCACCCCCATGATAGATTGCCCCCGGGGGCTTGACTCAATTGAAAGACGGTCCACATAAGCTGTGTCTTTCATGTCATTGGCGACTTTTACAGTTCCGTTCACTATCTGACTTCTAATATTTACCTAGACTGTCTTGAAAAACGGAGGCCTAATACAGATTCAAGTTCAGTCAAAGATTCCCCTCACTTACCACACTCCCTTCACCCCAGAGAGGACATAATCCCAGCATTTGCTGAATCTAGCGGAAGGCCATCGTTTCTTTGTGGGAGCTAAGTATTCAATTCCTATCTATTTCATACGAGAGTATTTGACCTTTATGGGGTTCCCTGTTGTTCACAGAGGATGAAGCTAGAGGAACTCTGATTCTAGGAGGGGCTTGCTCTTCTCTTACTGGCTTCATTGCAGCTCAGGTACTGATCCCTCAAAATGGATGCCTGAGTGGAGGGGAGGGAAGAGCAAGTGCTTGATAGCTAGGCCCAAACCTGGGAAAAGGCTTACCTGGGCTTGGTGCACTTTGATCTGAATGGCTTGGAATTGCCCCTTGGGTCGTGTGGATTATCTGACCTCTTTCAAGAACATGAGCGTTTTTATCATCTCTGCCATCTCTTCTCTTTAGACGTCAGGGATCTTGGACCCGTTCTTGGAGCAGAGAATTGAGGAACTTCCTCCAGTCCACGGTGGCCCTCCGTAGGTTTCTGCTAGTATCAGCGAGGTTCAATATGTCTCATGAATGCCTTTCGAGCCTGCTATCCTCTACAGCTGTCTCCAGGCCAGTATTCTCTATTGTAGCAGAACATCTCTCATCAATGTGTTCGCATCTCTCCTCAATCCGTGCAGCCATGTTTTCGGCCAGCTTCTCTTCGTGTCTCCCATAAAGTCGACTTCAACAGGACTGGGCAAGTCTGAAAGGACCTCGGAGCCTCTCCAGTAAGCTGAAGACAGGCAGATCTTCCACTGTCTGCCCTTTCAGGTTCTGGAAACTGACCCGTGAACTCAGGTCTTTGGGCAGCAGCAGTATCTCGAACTGACACAGCTTCCCGGACCAAAGACCTAAGCCAAGCTCCACAGAGGGCGGCAGCCCCTCCATCGCACTGATCCACCCACAGAACTCTGCCCGGTTACCTAGGATCCACCAGCCACAACAAGCCTCGCGGTACACACCAACATTCCACCTGGAATCCAACCGCTAACTGCCATCCCCAATGGCTGCTGCATCTTGTCAGTGCTGGGGGAGGGGCTGCATCCGACGAGAGGTTCCTAAGGTAAATGTGATTCTACCCACTAGCGTCCCATGGGCCTTTGTTCTTCCCTCTTTCCTTTTGTTCAGATCTGTATGCACTGTAGCAACGGAGGGAAGTGTGTCCATTTTCAGTTGAATGTTTCACACGTCTTTAAACTTTCTAACAGTTCACAGTACACAGAGACCCACTAAGGGAAACTATTGTTCCTGTAATATGGGCACACCCGCAATACATAGCCGTCGGTTGATTTCTGCTGAAACACCCGCATTCACGGGACATCTATCCATTTGTTTCAAGGGGGCTGAAATTCCTAGGAATGATACAATCCCCAATGTGCACTTTACTGCCTGTCTCTTTTGATCTTAGTACACTTTTGCGGAGCTACTTTTCCTCGTTATAGGCTTGTGCCATTTCTTCTCGACGTAGTGTAGAATATGGCATTCATTCATCCTGTTGGAAGACTTGCAAGTCTATATCACGGACTAGGAATCCATTGGATTCCAAATCGGCATTTGGGTTAGGTCACGATATGCTCATATGAATCAATATTTACGAATATAAATGCACGCCTCTGATTTCCGAATACAGGTGTGCTGAGTACATTCAAGCCGCGATACTGGGTCGATGCGTACTGAATGATCCTTGACATCACCTTGAGTAATTTCTTTTGAATATTCATGTTACCCTACCCTTTTTGTGTTGTTTGTTTGTTTGATTCTTTCTTGGTCTGCTTCTCGTTTGCTTTGCAAACACGTCAGGCCATGCATCTCTCCGTTTGCTTCCAACAGAGAGTCATATAAGCTGACTCCCTTAAGAGAGTGCTTCCAATCCCCTATGATTTCCTGCTTCCCTCTCCCATCTTTAGGGTTTTGATGTCCTCCTTGCCTTCTTCTTGTTTCTTCTTTTCCACTCATGCTCTTCTTGCATTTCCAATAAGGGTTTTCTTCTTTCCATTTCATCTTGCTGCTTATCCCTTCAGGGGAGAATTCTCAACCTTTCTTTTAGGATAAGTTTCGAACTGCTGAATTCTTTTAAGATTTGCAGGTCTGTGGCATTCTCTAGCTCTGCTGTTATTAGAAATGGTGGTCATGTGGCATAGGCTACCCTAGATGGCAGCATTTTGCCATTCAAGCTATGGTCTATGTCCTGGCACTCCTCCCTGTCCTGCAATATTGCTGCTGAGATAGCAGCTGAAACCCCTCTGGAGGTTCTCTTGTGACTATGTTGCTTTCCTCCAGGCGCATTTTAAATCACTGGGATGCTCATGAACTTTGTTGATTTGGATCATACAGCTGCTGCTAAGTCTATTGGGATTCCACCTCTTTTGGACGCTGTGTACTTCCTGAATTCGCCTAGATGATTCTATCTTGGCTTTCAGCAAGTTTCAGTCTGATTTTTCTACACATAACTTTTCAAACATTGTTTGTTTCTTTATCTCTTGCTTTTCCATCTGGGACTCTTTCGAATTTTAGTCTTTCATGCCTTGTCTTCAACCAGGATTCAACAGCAATGTTTTCATTGGTTTGCACTTGCTTTCCTATGTGTGCTTCTGACCGAGGGATTTCTGTTCCCCTGTCTTCAAAGTCATTCACGCGTCCCTCTGCAATATCTCGTCTGCTTAGGACGGAATGTTAGCCCTGATATTTTCTCATCCACTGAGTTTTCTGATATTATTTGGCTCGTCTTTAGGCTTTCTCTTCCCCTTTTCTGGTATTCTGCCTTTTGTGATTCTGAGACACTGTTGTTCTTCAGTGTTTCCCTCACCTCCATTTTCAATACTTGCTCTGGAGAGCGTTTTGCAGTCTAGTTGTCTGAAAGCTTATCTTTAGGGCCTTCAATCTCTTTGGAACTGAAAATGGTACTTCCTTTTCCTTTTACTGTATTTCTTCATCTCTACTGGTCAGGTAATTTCAGGTATCTAATGTAGACTTCTAGGGCTTGGTTAAGTGAAAACTTTAGACACTTGGCTCTACACAATTGCATGGGATTTCTGTGAGGACAAATTTTCCTAGACATTGATGCCATGTCCTGTTCCTGTGTGTGTTGTCTGGTCTATCTCCAATTGCTGGTGTTGCCTTTGTTGTGATGAACCCCCCATACTATTTCGATTAGGATAACCTCATTTTGATTACGCTTATCTCACAAATCTGAAAGAGCACAGGACACTTCCTCTGGTGGAAATGGAGCTTCTAAAGGTTCTCAGCTCTGCATTCTACTCTCTGTTATTTTGGAGTGTTTCCAGAAGAGCAGAGTGTGAGTGCGCTTGTGCTTTGTAGTGCCACGGGAATGTCCCACTGAAACCAGTTCTTCCAAGAGCTTCTCTGTCTACAGAAACACCAGTGGAAGCATATCTATGGATGTCACACATCAGGGCCTGCTGGAATGATCCCGCAGCCCGAACTTGGTGTCCTCGCTGCCGAACCGTGCCGGTGCCATCCAAAATGTAGCATCCGCTTTTGAGAGATAAACTGAAGGAAATCCTTCCTCTTCTCACGCTGTGGTCTTGGACCACACTTCCTTGTCCTCTCATCCTTGTGGCACGGGTGCACGAAGCCAACCACAGAGCTGTTGCACATCCTGTGCCTCAAACCAAACCATAATCACAGCCCAGGTTATGAATGTAGCAGATCCTAAGGCTTTTCATTCTGAATTCAAACCCAAGGTCCCCTGGATCCCTCAGACCCGATGCACAATATCTCTGATTCAGCCCCACACATGCTCTATTGGCAAAATGCCAAATTGGTCTCTGGTCCTGCAGATGCACTGGGTGTGGCCATGGGACATATCGATAATTTCAACTGCGCGCGCCAGGGTGGTTGCTTGCTCATTGGGGTCCCAGGTCGGTTTGCTCTCTTGATAGGACCCACCACATCCCACAACGCACTCCGGATCCCTGAGACTCAGCGTGTGCCACCATCCGTAGCCCTATCCCTCCCTGAACGCTGCCTCTGCTACCTCAAATTTGGCAGCTCGGAGCTTGGTCTCAGAATCAACTGTGGGGATATTTTGCACTGGATTCTTTGAGATCTGTCAGCCAAGCATCTGCTGTGCACTCTTCTAACACTCAGCGCATCACCTTCAATCCCATGTCTCCTGTCCGCTTGAGAGTGTGCGTCCAAGTTAAAGAGAGTTTCACCTTTACTGCTCCATCAACAGGGCTCAGACCATGCACTGGTATCCATTCCCTGCTTTTCCTTCTCCTGCTTCCAGGTGTTCTGAGGCCTCATCCTGTCTTTGGAAGTAACAGACCTCTCTTCGGCAAGTGTCCTGTGCCAAGGGCTGGGTGAGTGGATGTTTCTATTGCTGTGTTCATGGGAGCGAGTGAGCGCAGGTTGCACTGCTTCTCTGTCAACTGGGCATCGATGAATCAACACTTTCCAGATACATTTCACAGAAATGTGATTTCTTTTTATCTCTTTGTTTCTATACAGCCGTGGTGGGAGGGATTGTCCGAAGACTCCAGTTTTGACATTGTGTTGATATCTCATTTGCAGTCTTTAAAAATTTAATAGAATTGATATAAATGTTTTGGGAGTTATACGAAAATGAAGTTAGTTTCTGAAACATACTAAATCGACCTAGAAGCCAGACTTGTCAATTTCGGTAACATTTTGTCAGCTCTAAGGAAAACATAGACAGATAGAATGCAAACTAGCAGTCCGAACTTTTAAAGGGGTCATGTCAGCTCTTTACTGTTGAAGCCTCCGAAACCAACAGGAACCATGAAATAACTAATGGAAACATGAAATAACCCCCAAGCTTGGATTCCCTTGTGCATGTGGTGCCCTTTAGTCCCGATGACACCTACTGGTCAATGTTGGCATTTCAAGGTGTAACATCCCTCTCAAGGAAAATACAAGAGGAAACGAACTAAATATATACATTTAGCTTTGAATCCAAAGAACCTAGAGGCATTATAGCTATGAGAACCCTGCTGCAGCTATGCTAGGCTACTGAGAACCAGGTGTTCTTCTATCAGTGATGAGAACGCTTAATCATCCGATCATGTTGGGTAAAGCACTTGAATGCAACCAAGTCTGCACCCCCATGATAGATTGCCCCCGGGGGCTTGACTCAATTGAAAGACGGTCCACATAAGCTGTGTCTTTCATGTCATTGGCGACTTTTACAGTTCCGTTCACTATCTGACTTCTAATATTTACCTAGACTGTCTTGAAAAACGGAGGCCTAATACAGATTCAAGTTCAGTCAAAGATTCCCCTCACTTACCACACTCCCTTCACCCCAGAGAGGACATAATCCCAGCATTTGCTGAATCTAGCGGAAGGCCATCGTTTCTTTGTGGGAGCTAAGTATTCAATTCCTATCTATTTCATACGAGAGTATTTGACCTTTATGGGGTTCCCTGTTGTTCACAGAGGATGAAGCTAGAGGAACTCTGATTCTAGGAGGGGCTTGCTCTTCTCTTACTGGCTTCATTGCAGCTCAGGTACTGATCCCTCAAAATGGATGCCTGAGTGGAGGGGAGGGAAGAGCAAGTGCTTGATAGCTAGGCCCAAACCTGGGAAAAGGCTTACCTGGGCTTGGTGCACTTTGATCTGAATGGCTTGGAATTGCCCCTTGGGTCGTGTGGATTATCTGACCTCTTTCAAGAACATGAGCGTTTTTATCATCTCTGCCATCTCTTCTCTTTAGACGTCAGGGATCTTGGACCCGTTCTTGGAGCAGAGAATTGAGGAACTTCCTCCAGTCCACGGTGGCCCTCCGTAGGTTTCTGCTAGTATCAGCGAGGTTCAATATGTCTCATGAATGCCTTTCGAGCCTGCTATCCTCTACAGCTGTCTCCAGGCCAGTATTCTCTATTGTAGCAGAACATCTCTCATCAATGTGTTCGCATCTCTCCTCAATCCGTGCAGCCATGTTTTCGGCCAGCTTCTCTTCGTGTCTCCCATAAAGTCGACTTCAACAGGACTGGGCAAGTCTGAAAGGACCTCGGAGCCTCTCCAGTAAGCTGAAGACAGGCAGATCTTCCACTGTCTGCCCTTTCAGGTTCTGGAAACTGACCCGTGAACTCAGGTCTTTGGGCAGCAGCAGTATCTCGAACTGACACAGCTTCCCGGACCAAAGACCTAAGCCAAGCTCCACAGAGGGCGGCAGCCCCTCCATCGCACTGATCCACCCACAGAACTCTGCCCGGTTACCTAGGATCCACCAGCCACAACAAGCCTCGCGGTACACACCAACATTCCACCTGGAATCCAACCGCTAACTGCCATCCCCAATGGCTGCTGCATCTTGTCAGTGCTGGGGGAGGGGCTGCATCCGACGAGAGGTTCCTAAGGTAAATGTGATTCTACCCACTAGCGTCCCATGGGCCTTTGTTCTTCCCTCTTTCCTTTTGTTCAGATCTGTATGCACTGTAGCAACGGAGGGAAGTGTGTCCATTTTCAGTTGAATGTTTCACACGTCTTTAAACTTTCTAACAGTTCACAGTACACAGAGACCCACTAAGGGAAACTCTTGTTCCTGTAATATGGGCACACCCGCAATACATAGCCGTCGGTTGATTTCTGCTGAAACACCCGCATTCACGGGACATCTATCCATTTGTTTCAAGGGGGCTGAAATTCCTAGGAATGATACAATCCCCAGTGTGCACTTTACTTCCTGTCTCTTTTGATCTTAGAACACTTTTGCGGAGCTACTTTTCCTTGTTATAGGCTTGTGCCATTTCTTCTCGACGTAGTGTAGAATATGGCATTCATTCATCCTGTTGGAAGACTTGCAAGTCTATATCACGGACTAGGAATCCATTGGATTCCAAATCGGCATTTGGGTTAGGTCACGATATGCTCATATGAATCAATATTTACGAATATAAATGCACGCCTCTGATTTCCGAATACAGGTGTGCTGAGTACATTCAAGCCGCGATACTGGGTCGATGCGTACTGAATGATCCTTGACATCACCTTGAGTAATTTCTTTTGAATATTCATGTTACCCTACCCTTTTTGTGTTGTTTGTTTGTTTGATTCTTTCTTGGTCTGCTTCTCGTTTGCTTTGCAAACACGTCAGGCCATGCATCTCTCCGTTTGCTTCCAACAGAGAGTCATATAAGCTGACTCCCTTAAGAGAGTGCTTCCAATCCCCTATGATTTCCTGCTTCCCTCTCCCATCTTTAGGGTTTTGATGTCCTCCTTGCCTTCTTCTTGTTTCTTCTTTTCCACTCATGCTCTTCTTGCATTTCCAATAAGGGTTTTCTTCTTTCCATTTCATCTTGCTGCTTATCCCTTCAGGGGAGAATTCTCAACCTTTCTTTTAGGATAAGTTTCGAACTGCTGAATTCTTTTAAGATTTGCAGGTCTGTGGCATTCTCTAGCTCTGCTGTTATTAGAAATGGTGGTCATGTGGCATAGGCTACCCTAGATGGCAGCATTTTGCCATTCAAGCTATGGTCTATGTCCTGGCACTCCTCCCTGTCCTGCAATATTGCTGCTGAGATAGCAGCTGAAACCCCTCTGGAGGTTCTCTTGTGACTATGTTGCTTTCCTCCAGGCGCATTTTAAATCACTGGGATGCTCATGAACTTTGTTGATTTGGATCATACAGCTGCTGCTAAGTCTATTGGGATTCCACCTCTTTTGGACGCTGTGTACTTCCTGAATTCGCCTAGATGATTCTATCTTGGCTTTCAGCAAGTTTCAGTCTGATTTTTCTACACATAACTTTTCAAACATTGTTTGTTTCTTTATCTCTTGCTTTTCCATCTGGGACTCTTTCGAATTTTAGTCTTTCATGCCTTGTCTTCAACCAGGATTCAACAGCAATGTTTTCATTGGTTTGCACTTGCTTTCCTATGTGTGCTTCTGACCGAGGGATTTCTGTTCCCCTGTCTTCAAAGTCATTCACGCGTCCCTCTGCAATATCTCGTCTGCTTAGGACGGAATGTTAGCCCTGATATTTTCTCATCCACTGAGTTTTCTGATATTATTTGGCTCGTCTTTAGGCTTTCTCTTCCCCTTTTCTGGTATTCTGCCTTTTGTGATTCTGAGACACTGTTGTTCTTCAGTGTTTCCCTCACCTCC
The DNA here is from genome assembly GCF_048564905.1 of Vicugna pacos. Taxonomy (NCBI): domain Eukaryota; kingdom Metazoa; phylum Chordata; class Mammalia; order Artiodactyla; family Camelidae; genus Vicugna; species Vicugna pacos. Next base: position 75,762 of record NW_027328872.1, read on the forward strand.
ATTTTCAATACTTGCTCTGGAGAGCGTTTTGCAGTCTAGTTGTCTGAAAGCTTATCTTTAGGGCCTTCAATCTCTTTGGAACTGAAAATGGTACTTCCTTTTCCTTTTACTGTATTTCTTCATCTCTACTGGTCAGGTAATTTCAGGTATCTAATGTAGACTTCTAGGGCTTGGTTAAGTGAAAACTTTAGACACTTGGCTCTACACAATTGCATGGGATTTCTGTGAGGACAAATTTTCCTAGACATTGATGCCATGTCCTGTTCCTGTGTGTGTTGTCTGGTCTATCTCCAATTGCTGGTGTTGCCTTTGTTGTGATGAACCCCCCATACTATTTCGATTAGGATAACCTCATTTTGATTACGCTTATCTCACAAATCTGAAAGAGCACAGGACACTTCCTCTGGTGGAAATGGAGCTTCTAAAGGTTCTCAGCTCTGCATTCTACTCTCTGTTATTTTGGAGTGTTTCCAGAAGAGCAGAGTGTGAGTGCGCTTGTGCTTTGTAGTGCCACGGGAATGTCCCACTGAAACCAGTTCTTCCAAGAGCTTCTCTGTCTACAGAAACACCAGTGGAAGCATATCTATGGATGTCACACATCAGGGCCTGCTGGAATGATCCCGCAGCCCGAACTTGGTGTCCTCGCTGCCGAACCGTGCCGGTGCCATCCAAAATGTAGCATCCGCTTTTGAGAGATAAACTGAAGGAAATCCTTCCTCTTCTCACGCTGTGGTCTTGGACCACACTTCCTTGTCCTCTCATCCTTGTGGCACGGGTGCACGAAGCCAACCACAGAGCTGTTGCACATCCTGTGCCTCAAACCAAACCATAATCACAGCCCAGGTTATGAATGTAGCAGATCCTAAGGCTTTTCATTCTGAATTCAAACCCAAGGTCCCCTGGATCCCTCAGACCCGATGCACAATATCTCTGATTCAGCCCCACACATGCTCTATTGGCAAAATGCCAAATTGGTCTCTGGTCCTGCAGATGCACTGGGTGTGGCCATGGGACATATCGATAATTTCAACTGCGCGCGCCAGGGTGGTTGCTTGCTCATTGGGGTCCCAGGTCGGTTTGCTCTCTTGATAGGACCCACCACATCCCACAACGCACTCCGGATCCCTGAGACTCAGCGTGTGCCACCATCCGTAGCCCTATCCCTCCCTGAACGCTGCCTCTGCTACCTCAAATTTGGCAGCTCGGAGCTTGGTCTCAGAATCAACTGTGGGGATATTTTGCACTGGATTCTTTGAGATCTGTCAGCCAAGCATCTGCTGTGCACTCTTCTAACACTCAGCGCATCACCTTCAATCCCATGTCTCCTGTCCGCTTGAGAGTGTGCGTCCAAGTTAAAGAGAGTTTCACCTTTACTGCTCCATCAACAGGGCTCAGACCATGCACTGGTATCCATTCCCTGCTTTTCCTTCTCCTGCTTCCAGGTGTTCTGAGGCCTCATCCTGTCTTTGGAAGTAACAGACCTCTCTTCGGCAAGTGTCCTGTGCCAAGGGCTGGGTGAGTGGATGTTTCCATTGCTGTGTTCATGGGAGCGAGTGAGCGCAGGTTGCACTGCTTCTCTGTCAACTGGGCATCGATGAATCAACACTTTCCAGATACATTTCACAGAAATGTGATTTCTTTTTATCTCTTTGTTTCTATACAGCCGTGGTGGGAGGGATTGTCCGAAGACTCCAGTTTTGACATTGTGTTGATATCTCATTTGCAGTCTTTAAAAATTTAATAGAATTGATATAAATGTTTTGGGAGTTATACGAAAATGAAGTTAGTTTCTGAAACATACTAAATCGACCTAGAAGCCAGACTTGTCAATTTCGGTAACATTTTGTCAGCTCTAAGGAAAACATAGACAGATAGAATGCAAACTAGCAGTCCGAACTGTTAAAGGGGTCATGTCAGCTCTTTACTGTTGAAGCCTCCGAAACCAACAGGAACCATGAAATAACTAATGGAAACATGAAATAACCCCCAAGCTTGGATTCCCTTGTGCATGTGGTGCCCTTTAGTCCCGATGACACCTACTGGTCAATGTTGGCATTTCAAGGTGTAACATCCCTCTCAAGGAAAATACAAGAGGAAACGAACTAAATATATACATTTAGCTTTGAATCCAAAGAACCTAGAGGCATTATAGCTATGAGAACCCTGCTGCAGCTATGCTAGGCTACTGAGAACCAGGTGTTCTTCTATCAGTGATGAGAACGCTTAATCATCCGATCATGTTGGGTAAAGCACTTGAATGCAACCAAGTCTGCACCCCCATGATAGATTGCCCCCGGGGGCTTGACTCAATTGAAAGACGGTCCACATAAGCTGTGTCTTTCATGTCATTGGCGACTTTTACAGTTCCGTTCACTATCTGACTTCTAATATTTACCTAGACTGTCTTGAAAAACGGAGGCCTAATACAGATTCAAGTTCAGTCAAAGATTCCCCTCACTTACCACACTCCCTTCACCCCAGAGAGGACATAATCCCAGCATTTGCTGAATCTAGCGGAAGGCCATCGTTTCTTTGTGGGAGCTAAGTATTCAATTCCTATCTATATCATACGAGAGTATTTGACCTTTATGGGGTTCCCTGTTGTTCACAGAGGATGAAGCTAGAGGAACTCTGATTCTAGGAGGGGCTTGCTCTTCTCTTACTGGCTTCATTGCAGCTCAGGTACTGATCCCTCAAAATGGATGCCTGAGTGGAGGGGAGGGAAGAGCAAGTGCTTGATAGCTAGGCCCAAACCTGGGAAAAGGCTTACCTGGGCTTGGTGCACTTTGATCTGAATGGCTTGGAATTGCCCCTTGGGTCGTGTGGATTATCTGACCTCTTTCAAGAACATGAGCGTTTTTATCATCTCTGCCATCTCTTCTCTTTAGACGTCAGGGATCTTGGACCCGTTCTTGGAGCAGAGAATTGAGGAACTTCCTCCAGTCCACGGTGGCCCTCCGTAGGTTTCTGCTAGTATCAGCGAGGTTCAATATGTCTCATGAATGCCTTTCGAGCCTGCTATCCTCTACAGCTGTCTCCAGGCCAGTATTCTCTATTGTAGCAGAACATCTCTCATCAATGTGTTCGCATCTCTCCTCAATCCGTGCAGCCATGTTTTCGGCCAGCTTCTCTTCGTGTCTCCCATAAAGTCGACTTCAACAGGACTGGGCAAGTCTGAAAGGACCTCGGAGCCTCTCCAGTAAGCTGAAGACAGGCAGATCTTCCACTGTCTGCCCTTTCAGGTTCTGGAAACTGACCCGTGAACTCAGGTCTTTGGGCAGCAGCAGTATCTCGAACTGACACAGCTTCCCGGACCAAAGACCTAAGCCAAGCTCCACAGAGGGCGGCAGCCCCTCCATCGCACTGATCCACCCACAGAACTCTGCCCGGTTACCTAGGATCCACCAGCCACAACAAGCCTCGCGGTACACACCAACATTCCACCTGGAATCCAACCGCTAACTGCCATCCCCAATGGCTGCTGCATCTTGTCAGTGCTGGGGGAGGGGCTGCATCCGACGAGAGGTTCCTAAGGTAAATGTGATTCTACCCACTAGCGTCCCATGGGCCTTTGTTCTTCCCTCTTTCCTTTTGTTCAGATCTGTATGCACTCTAGCAACGGAGGGAAGTGTGTCCATTTTCAGTTGAATGTTTCACACGTCTTTAAACTTTCTAACAGTTCACAGTACACAGAGACCCACTAAGGGAAACTATTGTTCCTGTAATATGGGCACACCCGCAATACATAGCCGTCGGTTGATTTCTGCTGAAACACCCGCATTCACGGGACATCTATCCATTTGTTTCAAGGGGGCTGAAATTCCTAGGAATGATACAATCCCCAGTGTGCACTTTACTGCCTGTCTCTTTTGATCTTAGAACACTTTTGCGGAGCTACTTTTCCTTGTTATAGGCTTGTGCCATTTCTTCTCGACGTAGTGTAGAATATGGCATTCATTCATCCTGTTGGAAGACTTGCAAGTCTATATCACGGACTAGGAATCCATTGGATTCCAAATCGGCATTTGGGTTAGGTCACGATATGCTCATATGAATCAATATTTACGAATATAAATGCACGCCTCTGATTTCCGAATACAGGTGTGCTGAGTACATTCAAGCCGCGATACTGGGTCGATGCGTACTGAATGATCCTTGACATCACCTTGAGTAATTTCTTTTGAATATTCATGTTACCCTACCCTTTTTGTGTTGTTTGTTTGTTTGATTCTTTCTTGGTCTGCTTCTCGTTTGCTTTGCAAACACGTCAGGCCATGCATCTCTCCGTTTGCTTCCAACAGAGAGTCATATAAGCTGACTCCCTTAAGAGAGTGCTTCCAATCCCCTATGATTTCCTGCTTCCCTCTCCCATCTTTAGGGTTTTGATGTCCTCCTTGCCTTCTTCTTGTTTCTTCTTTTCCACTCATGCTCTTCTTGCATTTCCAATAAGGGTTTTCTTCTTTCCATTTCATCTTGCTGCTTATCCCTTCAGGGGAGAATCCTCAACCTTTCTTTTAGGATAAGTTTCGAACTGCTGAATTCTTTTAAGATTTGCAGGTCTGTGGCATTCTCTAGCTCTGCTGTTATTAGAAATGGTGGTCATGTGGCATAGGCTACCCTAGATGGCAGCATTTTGCCATTCAAGCTATGGTCTATGTCCTGGCACTCCTCCCTGTCCTGCAATATTGCTGCTGAGATAGCAGCTGAAACCCCTCTGGAGGTTCTCTTGTGACTATGTTGCTTTCCTCCAGGCGCATTTTAAATCACTGGGATGCTCATGAACTTTGTTGATTTGGATCATACAGCTGCTGCTAAGTCTATTGGGATTCCACCTCTTTTGGACGCTGTGTACTTCCTGAATTCGCCTAGATGATTCTATCTTGGCTTTCAGCAAGTTTCAGTCTGATTTTTCTACACATAACTTTTCAAACATTGTTTGTTTCTTTATCTCTTGCTTTTCCATCTGGGACTCTTTCGAATTTTAGTCTTTCATGCCTTGTCTTCAACCAGGATTCAACAGCAATGTTTTCATTGGTTTGCACTTGCTTTCCTATGTGTGCTTCTGACCGAGGGATTTCTGTTCCCCTGTCTTCAAAGTCATTCACGCGTCCCTCTGCAATATCTCGTCTGCTTAGGACGGAATGTTAGCCCTGATATTTTCTCATCCACTGAGTTTTCTGATATTATTTGGCTCGTCTTTAGGCTTTCTCTTCCCCTTTTCTGGTATTCTGCCTTTTGTGATTCTGAGACACTGTTGTTCTTCAGTGTTTCCCTCACCTCCATTTTCAATACTTGCTCTGGAGAGCGTTTTGCAGTCTAGTTGTCTGAAAGCTTATCTTTAGGGCCTTCAATCTCTTTGGAACTGAAAATGGTACTTCCTTTTCCTTTTACTGTATTTCTTCATCTCTACTGGTCAGGTAATTTCAGGTATCTAATGTAGACTTCTAGGGCTTGGTTAAGTGAAAACTTTAGACACTTGGCTCTACACAATTGCATGGGATTTCTGTGAGGACAAATTTTCCTAGACATTGATGCCATGTCCTGTTCCTGTGTGTGTTGTCTGGTCTATCTCCAATTGCTGGTGTTGCCTTTGTTGTGATGAACCCCCCATACTATTTCGATTAGGATAACCTCATTTTGATTACGCTTATCTCACAAATCTGAAAGAGCACAGGACACTTCCTCTGGTGGAAATGGAGCTTCTAAAGGTTCTCAGCTCTGCATTCTACTCTCTGTTATTTTGGAGTGTTTCCAGAAGAGCAGAGTGTGAGTGCGCTTGTGCTTTGTAGTGCCACGGGAATGTCCCACTGAAACCAGTTCTTCCAAGAGCTTCTCTGTCTACAGAAACACCAGTGGAAGCATATCTATGGATGTCACACATCAGGGCCTGCTGGAATGATCCCGCAGCCCGAACTTGGTGTCCTCGCTGCCGAACCGTGCCGGTGCCATCCAAAATGTAGCATCCGCTTTTGAGAGATAAACTGAAGGAAATCCTTCCTCTTCTCACGCTGTGGTCTTGGACCACACTTCCTTGTCCTCTCATCCTTGTGGCACGGGTGCACGAAGCCAACCACAGAGCTGTTGCACATCCTGTGCCTCAAACCAAACCATAATCACAGCCCAGGTTATGAATGTAGCAGATCCTAAGGCTTTTCATTCTGAATTCAAACCCAAGGTCCCCTGGATCCCTCAGACCCGATGCACAATATCTCTGATTCAGCCCCACACATGCTCTATTGGCAAAATGCCAAATTGGTCTCTGGTCCTGCAGATGCACTGGGTGTGGCCATGGGACATATCGATAATTTCAACTGCGCGCGCCAGGGTGGTTGCTTGCTCATTGGGGTCCCAGGTCGGTTTGCTCTCTTGATAGGACCCACCACATCCCACAACGCACTCCGGATCCCTGAGACTCAGCGTGTGCCACCATCCGTAGCCCTATCCCTCCCTGAACGCTGCCTCTGCTACCTCAAATTTGGCAGCTCGGAGCTTGGTCTCAGAATCAACTGTGGGGATATTTTGCACTGGATTCTTTGAGATCTGTCAGCCAAGCATCTGCTGTGCACTCTTCTAACACTCAGCGCATCACCTTCAATCCCATGTCTCCTGTCCGCTTGAGAGTGTGCGTCCAAGTTAAAGAGAGTTTCACCTTTACTGCTCCATCAACAGGGCTCAGACCATGCACTGGTATCCATTCCCTGCTTTTCCTTCTCCTGCTTCCAGGTGTTCTGAGGCCTCATCCTGTCTTTGGAAGTAACAGACCTCTCTTCGGCAAGTGTCCTGTGCCAAGGGCTGGGTGAGTGGATGTTTCCATTGCTGTGTTCATGGGAGCGAGTGAGCGCAGGTTGCACTGCTTCTCTGTCAACTGGGCATCGATGAATCAACACTTTCCAGATACATTTCACAGAAATGTGATTTCTTTTTATCTCTTTGTTTCTATACAGCCGTGGTGGGAGGGATTGTCCGAAGACTCCAGTTTTGACATTGTGTTGATATCTCATTTGCAGTCTTTAAAAATTTAATAGAATTGATATAAATGTTTTGGGAGTTATACGAAAATGAAGTTAGTTTCTGAAACATACTAAATCGACCTAGAAGCCAGACTTGTCAATTTCGGTAACATTTTGTCAGCTCTAAGGAAAACATAGACAGATAGAATGCAAACTAGCAGTCCGAACTGTTAAAGGGGTCATGTCAGCTCTTTACTGTTGAAGCCTCCGAAACCAACAGGAACCATGAAATAACTAATGGAAACATGAAATAACCCCCAAGCTTGGATTCCCTTGTGCATGTGGTGCCCTTTAGTCCCGATGACACCTACTGGTCAATGTTGGCATTTCAAGGTGTAACATCCCTCTCAAGGAAAATACAAGAGGAAACGAACTAAATATATACATTTAGCTTTGAATCCAAAGAACCTAGAGGCATTATAGCTATGAGAACCCTGCTGCAGCTATGCTAGGCTACTGAGAACCAGGTGTTCTTCTATCAGTGATGAGAACGCTTAATCATCCGATCATGTTGGGTAAAGCACTTGAATGCAACCAAGTCTGCACCCCCATGATAGATTGCCCCCGGGGGCTTGACTCAATTGAAAGACGGTCCACATAAGCTGTGTCTTTCATGTCATTGGCGACTTTTACAGTTCCGTTCACTATCTGACTTCTAATATTTACCTAGACTGTCTTGAAAAACGGAGGCCTAATACAGATTCAAGTTCAGTCAAAGATTCCCCTCACTTACCACACTCCCTTCACCCCAGAGAGGACATAATCCCAGCATTTGCTGAATCTAGCGGAAGGCCATCGTTTCTTTGTGGGAGCTAAGTATTCAATTCCTATCTATTTCATACGAGAGTATTTGACCTTTATGGGGTTCCCTGTTGTTCACAGAGGATGAAGCTAGAGGAACTCTGATTCTAGGAGGGGCTTGCTCTTCTCTTACTGGCTTCATTGCAGCTCAGGTACTGATCCCTCAAAATGGATGCCTGAGTGGAGGGGAGGGAAGAGCAAGTGCTTGATAGCTAGGCCCAAACCTGGGAAAAGGCTTACCTGGGCTTGGTGCACTTTGATCTGAATGGCTTGGAATTGCCCCTTGGGTCGTGTGGATTATCTGACCTCTTTCAAGAACATGAGCGTTTTTATCATCTCTGCCATCTCTTCTCTTTAGACGTCAGGGATCTTGGACCCGTTCTTGGAGCAGAGAATTGAGGAACTTCCTCCAGTCCACGGTGGCCCTCCGTAGGTTTCTGCTAGTATCAGCGAGGTTCAATATGTCTCATGAATGCCTTTCGAGCCTGCTATCCTCTACAGCTGTCTCCAGGCCAGTATTCTCTATTGTAGCAGAACATCTCTCATCAATGTGTTCGCATCTCTCCTCAATCCGTGCAGCCATGTTTTCGGCCAGCTTCTCTTCGTGTCTCCCATAAAGTCGACTTCAACAGGACTGGGCAAGTCTGAAAGGACCTCGGAGCCTCTCCAGTAAGCTGAAGACAGGCAGATCTTCCACTGTCTGCCCTTTCAGGTTCTGGAAACTGACCCGTGAACTCAGGTCTTTGGGCAGCAGCAGTATCTCGAACTGACACAGCTTCCCGGACCAAAGACCTAAGCCAAGCTCCACAGAGGGCGGCAGCCCCTCCATCGCACTGATCCACCCACAGAACTCTGCCCGGTTACCTAGGATCCACCAGCCACAACAAGCCTCGCGGTACACACCAACATTCCACCTGGAATCCAACCGCTAACTGCCATCCCCAATGGCTGCTGCATCTTGTCAGTGCTGGGGGAGGGGCTGCATCCGACGAGAGGTTCCTAAGGTAAATGTGATTCTACCCACTAGCGTCCCATGGGCCTTTGTTCTTCCCTCTTTCCTTTTGTTCAGATCTGTATGCACTGTAGCAACGGAGGGAAGTGTGTCCATTTTCAGTTGAATGTTTCACACGTCTTTAAACTTTCTAACAGTTCACAGTACACAGAGACCCACTAAGGGAAACTCTTGTTCCTGTAATATGGGCACACCCGCAATACATAGCCGTCGGTTGATTTCTGCTGAAACACCCGCATTCACGGGACATCTATCCATTTGTTTCAAGGGGGCTGAAATTCCTAGGAATGATACAATCCCCAATGTGCACTTTACTGCCTGTCTCTTTTGATCTTAGTACACTTTTGCGGAGCTACTTTTCCTTGTTATAGGCTTGTGCCATTTCTTCTCGACGTAGTGTAGAATATGGCATTCATTCATCCTGTTGGAAGACTTGCAAGTCTATATCACGGACTAGGAATCCATTGGATTCCAAATCGGCATTTGGGTTAGGTCACGATATGCTCATATGAATCAATATTTACGAATATAAATGCACGCCTCTGATTTCCGAATACAGGTGTGCTGAGTACATTCAAGCCGCGATACTGGGTCGATGCGTACTGAATGATCCTTGACATCACCTTGAGTAATTTCTTTTGAATATTCATGTTACCCTACCCTTTTTGTGTTGTTTGTTTGTTTGATTCTTTCTTGGTCTGCTTCTCGTTTGCTTTGCAAACACGTCAGGCCATGCATCTCTCCGTTTGCTTCCAACAGAGAGTCATATAAGCTGACTCCCTTAAGAGAGTGCTTCCAATCCCCTATGATTTCCTGCTTCCCTCTCCCATCTTTAGGGTTTTGATGTCCTCCTTGCCTTCTTCTTGTTTCTTCTTTTCCACTCATGCTCTTCTTGCATTTCCAATAAGGGTTTTCTTCTTTCCATTTCATCTTGCTGCTTATCCCTTCAGGGGAGAATCCTCAACCTTTCTTTTAGGATAAGTTTCGAACTGCTGAATTCTTTTAAGATTTGCAGGTCTGTGGCATTCTCTAGCTCTGCTGTTATTAGAAATGGTGGTCATGTGGCATAGGCTACCCTAGATGGCAGCATTTTGCCATTCAAGCTATGGTCTATGTCCTGGCACTCCTCCCTGTCCTGCAATATTGCTGCTGAGATAGCAGCTGAAACCCCTCTGGAGGTTCTCTTGTGACTATGTTGCTTTCCTCCAGGCGCATTTTAAATCACTGGGATGCTCATGAACTTTGTTGATTTGGATCATACAGCTGCTGCTAAGTCTATTGGGATTCCACCTCTTTTGGACGCTGTGTACTTCCTGAATTCGCCTAGATGATTCTATCTTGGCTTTCAGCAAGTTTCAGTCTGATTTTTCTACACATAACTTTTCAAACATTGTTTGTTTCTTTATCTCTTGCTTTTCCATCTGGGACTCTTTCGAATTTTAGTCTTTCATGCCTTGTCTTCAACCAGGATTCAACAGCAATGTTTTCATTGGTTTGCACTTGCTTTCCTATGTGTGCTTCTGACCGAGGGATTTCTGTTCCCCTGTCTTCAAAGTCATTCACGCGTCCCTCTGCAATATCTCGTCTGCTTAGGACGGAATGTTAGCCCTGATATTTTCTCATCCACTGAGTTTTCTGATATTATTTGGCTCGTCTTTAGGCTTTCTCTTCCCCTTTTCTGGTATTCTGCCTTTTGTGATTCTGAGACACTGTTGTTCTTCAGTGTTTCCCTCACCTCCATTTTCAATACTTGCTCTGGAGAGCGTTTTGCAGTCTAGTTGTCTGAAAGCTTATCTTTAGGGCCTTCAATCTCTTTGGAACTGAAAATGGTACTTCCTTTTCCTTTTACTGTATTTCTTCATCTCTACTGGTCAGGTAATTTCAGGTATCTAATGTAGACTTCTAGGGCTTGGTTAAGTGAAAACTTTAGACACTTGGCTCTACACAATTGCATGGGATTTCTGTGAGGACAAATTTTCCTAGACATTGATGCCATGTCCTGTTCCTGTGTGTGTTGTCTGGTCTATCTCCAATTGCTGGTGTTGCCTTTGTTGTGATGAACCCCCCATACTATTTCGATTAGGATAACCTCATTTTGATTACGCTTATCTCACAAATCTGAAAGAGCACAGGACACTTCCTCTGGTGGAAATGGAGCTTCTAAAGGTTCTCAGCTCTGCATTCTACTCTCTGTTATTTTGGAGTGTTTCCAGAAGAGCAGAGTGTGAGTGCGCTTGTGCTTTGTAGTGCCACGGGAATGTCCCACTGAAACCAGTTCTTCCAAGAGCTTCTCTGTCTACAGAAACACCAGTGGAAGCATATCTATGGATGTCACACATCAGGGCCTGCTGGAATGATCCCGCAGCCCGAACTTGGTGTCCTCGCTGCCGAACCGTGCCGGTGCCATCCAAAATGTAGCATCCGCTTTTGAGAGATAAACTGAAGGAAATCCTTCCTCTTCTCACGCTGTGGTCTTGGACCACACTTCCTTGTCCTCTCATCCTTGTGGCACGGGTGCACGAAGCCAACCACAGAGCTGTTGCACATCCTGTGCCTCAAACCAAACCATAATCACAGCCCAGGTTATGAATGTAGCAGATCCTAAGGCTTTTCATTCTGAATTCAAACCCAAGGTCCCCTGGATCCCTCAGACCCGATGCACAATATCTCTGATTCAGCCCCACACATGCTCTATTGGCAAAATGCCAAATTGGTCTCTGGTCCTGCAGATGCACTGGGTGTGGCCATGGGACATATCGATAATTTCAACTGCGCGCGCCAGGGTGGTTGCTTGCTCATTGGGGTCCCAGGTCGGTTTGCTCTCTTGATAGGACCCACCACATCCCACAACGCACTCCGGATCCCTGAGACTCAGCGTGTGCCACCATCCGTAGCCCTATCCCTCCCTGAACGCTGCCTCTGCTACCTCAAATTTGGCAGCTCGGAGCTTGGTCTCAGAATCAACTGTGGGGATATTTTGCACTGGATTCTTTGAGATCTGTCAGCCAAGCATCTGCTGTGCACTCTTCTAACACTCAGCGCATCACCTTCAATCCCATGTCTCCTGTCCGCTTGAGAGTGTGCGTCCAAGTTAAAGAGAGTTTCACCTTTACTGCTCCATCAACAGGGCTCAGACCATGCACTGGTATCCATTCCCTGCTTTTCCTTCTCCTGCTTCCAGGTGTTCTGAGGCCTCATCCTGTCTTTGGAAGTAACAGACCTCTCTTCGGCAAGTGTCCTGTGCCAAGGGCTGGGTGAGTGGATGTTTCCATTGCTGTGTTCATGGGAGCGAGTGAGCGCAGGTTGCACTGCTTCTCTGTCAACTGGGCATCGATGAATCAACACTTTCCAGATACATTTCACAGAAATGTGATTTCTTTTTATCTCTTTGTTTCTATACAGCCGTGGTGGGAGGGATTGTCCGAAGACTCCAGTTTTGACATTGTGTTGATATCTCATTTGCAGTCTTTAAAAATTTAATAGAATTGATATAAATGTTTTGGGAGTTATACGAAAATGAAGTTAGTTTCTGAAACATACTAAATCGACCTAGAAGCCAGACTTGTCAATTTCGGTAACATTTTGTCAGCTCTAAGGAAAACATAGACAGATAGAATGCAAACTAGCAGTCCGAACTGTTAAAGGGGTCATGTCAGCTCTTTACTGTTGAAGCCTCCGAAACCAACAGGAACCATGAAATAACTAATGGAAACATGAAATAACCCCCAAGCTTGGATTCCCTTGTGCATGTGGTGCCCTTTAGTCCCGATGACACCTACTGGTCAATGTTGGCATTTCAAGGTGTAACATCCCTCTCAAGGAAAATACAAGAGGAAACGAACTAAATATATACATTTAGCTTTGAATCCAAAGAACCTAGAGGCATTATAGCTATGAGAACCCTGCTGCAGCTATGCTAGGCTACTGAGAACCAGGTGTTCTTCTATCAGTGATGAGAACGCTTAATCATCCGATCATGTTGGGTAAAGCACTTGAATGCAACCAAGTCTGCACCCCCATGATAGATTGCCCCCGGGGGCTTGACTCAATTGAAAGACGGTCCACATAAGCTGTGTCTTTCATGTCATTGGCGACTTTTACAGTTCCGTTCACTATCTGACTTCTAATATTTACCTAGACTGTCTTGAAAAACGGAGGCCTAATACAGATTCAAGTTCAGTCAAAGATTCCCCTCACTTACCACACTCCCTTCACCCCAGAGAGGACATAATCCCAGCATTTGCTGAATCTAGCGGAAGGCCATCGTTTCTTTGTGGGAGCTAAGTATTCAATTCCTATCTATTTCATACGAGAGTATTTGACCTTTATGGGGTTCCCTGTTGTTCACAGAGGATGAAGCTAGAGGAACTCTGATTCTAGGAGGGGCTTGCTCTTCTCTTACTGGCTTCATTGCAGCTCAGGTACTGATCCCTCAAAATGGATGCCTGAGTGGAGGGGAGGGAAGAGCAAGTGCTTGATAGCTAGGCCCAAACCTGGGAAAAGGCTTACCTGGGCTTGGTGCACTTTGATCTGAATGGCTTGGAATTGCCCCTTGGGTCGTGTGGATTATCTGACCTCTTTCAAGAACATGAGCGTTTTTATCATCTCTGCCATCTCTTCTCTTTAGACGTCAGGGATCTTGGACCCGTTCTTGGAGCAGAGAATTGAGGAACTTCCTCCAGTCCACGGTGGCCCTCCGTAGGTTTCTGCTAGTATCAGCGAGGTTCAATATGTCTCATGAATGCCTTTCGAGCCTGCTATCCTCTACAGCTGTCTCCAGGCCAGTATTCTCTATTGTAGCAGAACATCTCTCATCAATGTGTTCGCATCTCTCCTCAATCCGTGCAGCCATGTTTTCGGCCAGCTTCTCTTCGTGTCTCCCATAAAGTCGACTTCAACAGGACTGGGCAAGTCTGAAAGGACCTCGGAGCCTCTCCAGTAAGCTGAAGACAGGCAGATCTTCCACTGTCTGCCCTTTCAGGTTCTGGAAACTGACCCGTGAACTCAGGTCTTTGGGCAGCAGCAGTATCTCGAACTGACACAGCTTCCCGGACCAAAGACCTAAGCCAAGCTCCACAGAGGGCGGCAGCCCCTCCATCGCACTGATCCACCCACAGAACTCTGCCCGGTTACCTAGGATCCACCAGCCACAACAAGCCTCGCGGTACACACCAACATTCCACCTGGAATCCAACCGCTAACTGCCATCCCCAATGGCTGCTGCATCTTGTCAGTGCTGGGGGAGGGGCTGCATCCGACGAGAGGTTCCTAAGGTAAATGTGATTCTACCCACTAGCGTCCCATGGGCCTTTGTTCTTCCCTCTTTCCTTTTGTTCAGATCTGTATGCACTGTAGCAACGGAGGGAAGTGTGTCCATTTTCAGTTGAATGTTTCACACGTCTTTAAACTTTCTAACAGTTCACAGTACACAGAGACCCACTAAGGGAAACTCTTGTTCCTGTAATATGGGCACACCCGCAATACATAGCCGTCGGTTGATTTCTGCTGAAACACCCGCATTCACGGGACATCTATCCATTTGTTTCAAGGGGGCTGAAATTCCTAGGAATGATACAATCCCCAATGTGCACTTTACTGCCTGTCTCTTTTGATCTTAGTACACTTTTGTGGAGCTACTTTTCCTTGTTATAGGCTTGTGCCATTTCTTCTCGACGTAGTGTAGAATATGGCATTCATTCATCCTGTTGGAAGACTTGCAAGTCTATATCACGGACTAGGAATCCATTGGATTCCAAATCGGCATTTGGGTTAGGTCACGATATGCTCATATGAATCAATATTTACGAATATAAATGCACGCCTCTGATTTCCGAATACAGGTGTGCTGAGTACATTCAAGCCGCGATACTGGGTCGATGCGTACTGAATGATCCTTGACATCACCTTGAGTAATTTCTTTTGAATATTCATGTTACCCTACCCTTTTTGTGTTGTTTGTTTGTTTGATTCTTTCTTGGTCTGCTTCTCGTTTGCTTTGCAAACACGTCAGGCCATGCATCTCTCCGTTTGCTTCCAACAGAGAGTCATATAAGCTGACTCCCTTAAGAGAGTGCTTCCAATCCCCTATGATTTCCTGCTTCCCTCTCCCATCTTTAGGGTTTTGATGTCCTCCTTGCCTTCTTCTTGTTTCTTCTTTTCCACTCATGCTCTTCTTGCATTTCCAATAAGGGTTTTCTTCTTTCCATTTCATCTTGCTGCTTATCCCTTCAGGGGAGAATTCTCAACCTTTCTTTTAGGATAAGTTTCGAACTGCTGAATTCTTTTAAGATTTGCAGGTCTGTGGCATTCTCTAGCTCTGCTGTTATTAGAAATGGTGGTCATGTGGCATAGGCTACCCTAGATGGCAGCATTTTGCCATTCAAGCTATGGTCTATGTCCTGGCACTCCTCCCTGTCCTGCAATATTGCTGCTGAGATAGCAGCTGAAACCCCTCTGGAGGTTCTCTTGTGACTATGTTGCTTTCCTCCAGGCGCATTTTAAATCACTGGGATGCTCATGAACTTTGTTGATTTGGATCATACAGCTGCTGCTAAGTCTATTGGGATTCCACCTCTTTTGGACGCTGTGTACTTCCTGAATTCACCTAGATGATTCTATCTTGGCTTTCAGCAAGTTTCAGTCTGATTTTTCTACACATAACTTTTCAAACATTGTTTGTTTCTTTATCTCTTGCTTTTCCATCTGGGACTCTTTCGAATTTTAGTCTTTCATGCCTTGTCTTCAACCAGGATTCAACAGCAATGTTTTCATTGGTTTGCACTTGCTTTCCTATGTGTGCTTCTGACCGAGGGATTTCTGTTCCCCTGTCTTCAAAGTCATTCACGCGTCCCTCTGCAATATCTCGTCTGCTTAGGACGGAATGTTAGCCCTGATATTTTCTCATCCACTGAGTTTTCTGATATTATTTGGCTCGTCTTTAGGCTTTCTCTTCCCCTTTTCTGGTATTCTGCCTTTTGTGATTCTGAGACACTGTTGTTCTTCAGTGTTTCCCTCACCTCCATTTTCAATACTTGCTCTGGAGAGCGTTTTGCAGTCTAGTTGTCTGAAAGCTTATCTTTAGGGCCTTCAATCTCTTTGGAACTGAAAATGGTACTTCCTTTTCCTTTTACTGTATTTCTTCATCTCTACTGGTCAGGTAATTTCAGGTATCTAATGTAGACTTCTAGGGCTTGGTTAAGTGAAAACTTTAGACACTTGGCTCTACACAATTGCATGGGATTTCTGTGAGGACAAATTTTCCTAGACATTGATGCCATGTCCTGTTCCTGTGTGTGTTGTCTGGTCTATCTCCAATTGCTGGTGTTGCCTTTGTTGTGATGAACCCCCCATACTATTTCGATTAGGATAACCTCATTTTGATTACGCTTATCTCACAAATCTGAAAGAGCACAGGACACTTCCTCTGGTGGAAATGGAGCTTCTAAAGGTTCTCAGCTCTGCATTCTACTCTCTGTTATTTTGGAGTGTTTCCAGAAGAGCAGAGTGTGAGTGCGCTTGTGCTTTGTAGTGCCACGGGAATGTCCCACTGAAACCAGTTCTTCCAAGAGCTTCTCTGTCTACAGAAACACCAGTGGAAGCATATCTATGGATGTCACACATCAGGGCCTGCTGGAATGATCCCGCAGCCCGAACTTGGTGTCCTCGCTGCCGAACCGTGCCGGTGCCATCCAAAATGTAGCATCCGCTTTTGAGAGATAAACTGAAGGAAATCCTTCCTCTTCTCACGCTGTGGTCTTGGACCACACTTCCTTGTCCTCTCATCCTTGTGGCACGGGTGCACGAAGCCAACCACAGAGCTGTTGCACATCCTGTGCCTCAAACCAAACCATAATCACAGCCCAGGTTATGAATGTAGCAGATCCTAAGGCTTTTCATTCTGAATTCAAACCCAAGGCCCCCTGGATCCCTCAGACCCGATGCACAATATCTCTGATTCAGCCCCACACATGCTCTATTGGCAAAATGCCAAATTGGTCTCTGGTCCTGCAGATGCACTGGGTGTGGCCATGGGACATATCGATAATTTCAACTGCGCGCGCCAGGCTGGTTGCTTGCTCATTGGGGTCCCAGGTCGGTTTGCTCTCTTGATAGGACCCACCACATCCCACAACGCACTCCGGATCCCTGAGACTCAGCGTGTGCCACCATCCGTAGCCCTATCCCTCCCTGAACGCTGCCTCTGCTACCTCAAATTTGGCAGCTCGGAGCTTGGTCTCAGAATCAACTGTGGGGATATTTTGCACTGGATTCTTTGAGATCTGTCAGCCAAGCATCTGCTGTGCACTCTTCTAACACTCAGCGCATCACCTTCAATCCCATGTCTCCTGTCCGCTTGAGAGTGTGCGTCCAAGTTAAAGAGAGTTTCACTTTTACTGCTCCATCAACAGGGCTCAGACCATGCACTGGTATCCATTCCCTGCTTTTCCTTCTCCTGCTTCCAGGTGTTCTGAGGCCTCATCCTGTCTTTGGAAGTAACAGACCTCTCTTCGGCAAGTGTCCTGTGCCAAGGGCTGGGTGAGTGGATGTTTCCATTGCTGTGTTCATGGGAGCGAGTGAGCGCAGGTTGCACTGCTTCTCTGTCAACTGGGCATCGATGAATCAACACTTTCCAGATACATTTCACAGAAATGTGATTTCTTTTTATCTCTTTGTTTCTATACAGCCGTGGTGGGAGGGATTGTCCGAAGACTCCAGTTTTGACATTGTGTTGATATCTCATTTGCAGTCTTTAAAAATTTAATAGAATTGATATAAATGTTTTGGGAGTTATACGAAAATGAAGTTAGTTTCTGAAACATACTAAATCGACCTAGAAGCCAGACTTGTCAATTTCGGTAACATTTTGTCAGCTCTAAGGAAAACATAGACAGATAGAATGCAAACTAGCAGTCCGAACTGTTAAAGGGGTCATGTCAGCTCTTTACTGTTGAAGCCTCCGAAACCAACAGGAACCATGAAATAACTAATGGAAACATGAAATAACCCCCAAGCTTGGATTCCCTTGTGCATGTGGTGCCCTTTAGTCCCGATGACACCTACTGGTCAATGTTGGCATTTCAAGGTGTAACATCCCTCTCAAGGAAAATACAAGAGGAAACGAACTAAATATATACATTTAGCTTTGAATCCAAAGAACCTAGAGGCATTATAGCTATGAGAACCCTGCTGCAGCTATGCTAGGCTACTGAGAACCAGGTGTTCTTCTATCAGTGATGAGAACGCTTAATCATCCGATCATGTTGGGTAAAGCACTTGAATGCAACCAAGTCTGCACCCCCATGATAGATTGCCCCCGGGGGCTTGACTCAATTGAAAGACGGTCCACATAAGCTGTGTCTTTCATGTCATTGGCGACTTTTACAGTTCCGTTCACTATCTGACTTCTAATATTTACCTAGACTGTCTTGAAAAACGGAGGCCTAATACAGATTCAAGTTCAGTCAAAGATTCCCCTCACTTACCACACTCCCTTCACCCCAGAGAGGACATAATCCCAGCATTTGCTGAATCTAGCGGAAGGCCATCGTTTCTTTGTGGGAGCTAAGTATTCAATTCCTATCTATTTCATACGAGAGTATTTGACCTTTATGGGGTTCCCTGTTGTTCACAGAGGATGAAGCTAGAGGAACTCTGATTCTAGGAGGGGCTTGCTCTTCTCTTACTGGCTTCATTGCAGCTCAGGTACTGATCCCTCAAAATGGATGCCTGAGTGGAGGGGAGGGAAGAGCAAGTGCTTGATAGCTAGGCCCAAACCTGGGAAAAGGCTTACCTGGGCTTGGTGCACTTTGATCTGAATGGCTTGGAATTGCCCCTTGGGTCGTGTGGATTATCTGACCTCTTTCAAGAACATGAGCGTTTTTATCATCTCTGCCATCTCTTCTCTTTAGACGTCAGGGATCTTGGACCCGTTCTTGGAGCAGAGAATTGAGGAACTTCCTCCAGTCCACGGTGGCCCTCCGTAGGTTTCTGCTAGTATCAGCGAGGTTCAATATGTCTCATGAATGCCTTTCGAGCCTGCTATCCTCTACAGCTGTCTCCAGGCCAGTATTCTCTATTGTAGCAGAACATCTCTCATCAATGTGTTCGCATCTCTCCTCAATCCGTGCAGCCATGTTTTCGGCCAGCTTCTCTTCGTGTCTCCCATAAAGTCGACTTCAACAGGACTGGGCAAGTCTGAAAGGACCTCGGAGCCTCTCCAGTAAGCTGAAGACAGGCAGATCTTCCACTGTCTGCCCTTTCAGGTTCTGGAAACTGACCCGTGAACTCAGGTCTTTGGGCAGCAGCAGTATCTCGAACTGACACAGCTTCCCGGACCAAAGATCTAAGCCAAGCTCCACAGAGGGCGGCAGCCCCTCCATCGCACTGATCCACCCACAGAACTCTGCCCGGTTACCTAGGATCCACCAGCCACAACAAGCCTCGCGGTACACACCAACATTCCACCTGGAATCCAACCGCTAACTGCCATCCCCAATGGCTGCTGCATCTTGTCAGTGCTGGGGGAGGGGCTGCATCCGACGAGAGGTTCCTAAGGTAAATGTGATTCTACCCACTAACGTCCCATGGGCCTTTGTTCTTCCCTCTTTCCTTTTGTTCAGATCTGTATGCACTCTAGCAACGGAGGGAAGTGTGTCCATTTTCAGTTGAATGTTTCACACGTCTTTAAACTTTCTAACAGTTCACAGTACACAGAGACCCACTAAGGGAAACTATTGTTCCTGTAATATGGGCACACCCGCAATACATAGCCGTCGGTTGATTTCTGCTGAAACACCCGCATTCACGGGACATCTATCCATTTGTTTCAAGGGGGCTGAAATTCCTAGGAATGATACAATCCCCAATGTGCACTTTACTGCCTGTCTCTTTTGATCTTAGTACACTTTTGTGGAGCTACTTTTCCTTGTTATAGGCTTGTGCCATTTCTTCTCGACGTAGTGTAGAATATGGCATTCATTCATCCTGTTGGAAGACTTGCAAGTCTATATCACGGACTAGGAATCCATTGGATTCCAAATCGGCATTTGGGTTAGGTCACGATATGCTCATATGAATCAATATTTACGAATATAAATGCACGCCTCTGATTTCCGAATACAGGTGTGCTGAGTACATTCAAGCCGCGATACTGGGTCGATGCGTACTGAATGATCCTTGACATCACCTTGAGTAATTTCTTTTGAATATTCATGTTACCCTACCCTTTTTGTGTTGTTTGTTTGTTTGATTCTTTCTTGGTCTGCTTCTCGTTTGCTTTGCAAACACGTCAGGCAATGCATCTCTCCGTTTGCTTCCAACAGAGAGTCATATAAGCTGACTCCCTTAAGAGAGTGCTTCCAATCCCCTATGATTTCCTGCTTCCCTCTCCCATCTTTAGGGTTTTGATGTCCTCCTTGCCTTCTTCTTGTTTCTTCTTTTCCACTCATGCTCTTCTTGCATTTCCAATAAGGGTTTTCTTCTTTCCATTTCATCTTGCTGCTTATCCCTTCAGGGGAGAATCCTCAACCTTTCTTTTAGGATAAGTTTCGAACTGCTGAATTCTTTTAAGATTTGCAGGTCTGTGGCATTCTCTAGCTCTGCTGTTATTAGAAATGGTGGTCATGTGGCATAGGCTACCCTAGATGGCAGCATTTTGCCATTCAAGCTATGGTCTATGTCCTGGCACTCCTCCCTGTCCTGCAATATTGCTGCTGAGATAGCAGCTGAAACCCCTCTGGAGGTTCTCTTGTGACTATGTTGCTTTCCTCCAGGCGCATTTTAAATCACTGGGATGCTCATGAACTTTGTTGATTTGGATCATACAGCTGCTGCTAAGTCTATTGGGATTCCACCTCTTTTGGACGCTGTGTACTTCCTGAATTCGCCTAGATGATTCTATCTTGGCTTTCAGCAAGTTTCAGTCTGATTTTTCTACACATAACTTTTCAAACATTGTTTGTTTCTTTATCTCTTGCTTTTCCATCTGGGACTCTTTCGAATTTTAGTCTTTCATGCCTTGTCTTCAACCAGGATTCAACAGCAATGTTTTCATTGGTTTGCACTTGCTTTCCTATGTGTGCTTCTGACCGAGGGATTTCTGTTCCCCTGTCTTCAAAGTCATTCACGCGTCCCTCTGCAATATCTCATCTGCTTAGGACGGAATGTTAGCCCTGATATTTTCTCATCCACTGAGTTTTCTGATATTATTTGGCTCGTCTTTAGGCTTTCTCTTCCCCTTTTCTGGTATTCTGCCTTTTGTGATTCTGAGACACTGTTGTTCTTCAGTGTTTCCCTCACCTCCATTTTCAATACTTGCTCTGGAGAGCGTTTTGCAGTCTAGTTGTCTGAAAGCTTATCTTTAGGGCCTTCAATCTCTTTGGAACTGAAAATGGTACTTCCTTTTCCTTTTACTGTATTTCTTCATCTCTACTGGTCAGGTAATTTCAGGTATCTAATGTAGACTTCTAGGGCTTGGTTAAGTGAAAACTTTAGACACTTGGCTCTACACAATTGCATGGGATTTCTGTGAGGACAAATTTTCCTAGACATTGATGCCATGTCCTGTTCCTGTGTGTGTTGTCTGGTCTATCTCCAATTGCTGGTGTTGCCTTTGTTGTGATGAACCCCCCATACTATTTCGATTAGGATAACCTCATTTTGATTACGCTTATCTCACAAATCTGAAAGAGCACAGGACACTTCCTCTGGTGGAAATGGAGCTTCTAAAGGTTCTCAGCTCTGCATTCTACTCTCTGTTATTTTGGAGTGTTTCCAGAAGAGCAGAGTGTGAGTGCGCTTGTGCTTTGTAGTGCCACGGGAATGTCCCACTGAAACCAGTTCTTCCAAGAGCTTCTCTGTCTACAGAAACACCAGTGGAAGCATATCTATGGATGTCACACATCAGGGCCTGCTGGAATGATCCCGCAGCCCGAACTTGGTGTCCTCGCTGCCGAACCGTGCCGGTGCCATCCAAAATGTAGCATCCGCTTTTGAGAGATAAACTGAAGGAAATCCTTCCTCTTCTCACGCTGTGGTCTTGGACCACACTTCCTTGTCCTCTCATCCTTGTGGAACGGGTGCACGAAGCCAACCACAGAGCTGTTGCACATCCGGTGCCTCAAACCAAACCATAATCACAGCCCAGGTTATGAATGTAGCAGATCCTAAGGCTTTTCATTCTGAATTCAAACCCAAGGCCCCCTGGATCCCTCAGACCCGATGCACAATATCTCTGATTCAGCCCCACACATGCTCTATTGGCAAAATGCCAAATTGGTCTCTGGTCCTGCAGATGCACTGGGTGTGGCCATGGGACATATCGATAATTTCAACTGCGCGCGCCAGGGTGGTTGCTTGCTCATTGGGGTCCCAGGTCGGTTTGCTCTCTTGATAGGACCCACCACATCCCACAACGCACTCCGGATCCCTGAGACTCAGCGTGTGCCACCATCCGTAGCCCTATCCCTCCCTGAACGCTGCCTCTGCTACCTCAAATTTGGCAGCTCGGAGCTTGGTCTCAGAATCAACTGTGGGGATATTTTGCACTGGATTCTTTGAGATCTGTCAGCCAAGCATCTGCTGTGCACTCTTCTAACACTCAGCGCATCACCTTCAATCCCATGTCTCCTGTCCGCTTGAGAGTGTGCGTCCAAGTTAAAGAGAGTTTCACCTTTACTGCTCCATCAACAGGGCTCAGACCATGCACTGGTATCCATTCCCTGCTTTTCCTTCTCCTGCTTCCAGGTGTTCTGAGGCCTCATCCTGTCTTTGGAAGTAACAGACCTCTCTTCGGCAAGTGTCCTGTGCCAAGGGCTGGGTGAGTGGATGTTTCCATTGCTGTGTTCATGGGAGCGAGTGAGCGCAGGTTGCACTGCTTCTCTGTCAACTGGGCATCGATGAATCAACACTTTCCAGATACATTTCACAGAAATGTGATTTCTTTTTATCTCTTTGTTTCTATACAGCCGTGGTGGGAGGGGTTGTCCGAAGACTCCAGTTTTGACATTGTGTTGATATCTCATTTGCAGTCTTTAAAAATTTAATAGAATTGATATAAATGTTTTGGGAGTTATACGAAAATGAAGTTAGTTTCTGAAACATACTAAATCGACCTAGAAGCCAGACTTGTCAATTTCGGTAACATTTTGTCAGCTCTAAGGAAAACATAGACAGATAGAATGCAAACTAGCAGTCCGAACTGTTAAAGGGGTCATGTCAGCTCTTTACTGTTGAAGCCTCCGAAACCAACAGGAACCATGAAATAACTAATGGAAACATGAAATAACCCCCAAGCTTGGATTCCCTTGTGCATGTAGTGCCCTTTACTCCCGATGACACCTACTGGTCATTGTTGGCATTTCAAGGTGTAACATCCCTCTCAAGGAAAATACAAGAGGAAACGAACTAAATATATACATTTAGCTTTGAATCCAAAGAACCTAGAGGCATTATAGCTATGAGAACCCTGCTGCAGCTATGCTAGGCTACTGAGAACCAGGTGTTCTTCTATCAGTGATGAGAACGCTTAATCATCCGATCATGTTGGGTAAAGCACTTGAATGCAACCAAGTCTGCACCCCCATGATAGATTGCCCCCGGGGGCTTGACTCAATTGAAAGACGGTCCACATAAGCTGTGTCTTTCATGTCATTGGCGACTTTTACAGTTCCGTTCACTATCTGACTTCTAATATTTACCTAGACTGTCTTGAAAAACGGAGGCCTAATACAGATTCAAGTTCAGTCAAAGATTCCCCTCACTTACCACACTCCCTTCACCCCAGAGAGGACATAATCCCAGCATTTGCTGAATCTAGCGGAAGGCCATCGTTTCTTTGTGGGAGCTAAGTATTCAATTCCTATCTATTTCATACGAGAGTATTTGACCTTTATGGGGTTCCCTGTTGTTCACAGAGGATGAAGCTAGAGGAACTCTGATTCTAGGAGGGGCTTGCTCTTCTCTTACTGGCTTCATTGCAGCTCAGGTACTGATCCCTCAAAATGGATGCCTGAGTGGAGGGGAGGGAAGAGCAAGTGCTTGATAGCTAGGCCCAAACCTGGGAAAAGGCTTACCTGGGCTTGGTGCACTTTGATCTGAATGGCTTGGAATTGCCCCTTGGGTCGTGTGGATTATCTGACCTCTTTCAAGAACATGAGCGTTTTTATCATCTCTGCCATCTCTTCTCTTTAGACGTCAGGGATCTTGGACCCGTTCTTGGAGCAGAGAATTGAGGAACTTCCTCCAGTCCACGGTGGCCCTCCGTAGGTTTCTGCTAGTATCAGCGAGGTTCAATATGTCTCATGAATGCCTTTCGAGCCTGCTATCCTCTACAGCTGTCTCCAGGCCAGTATTCTCTATTGTAGCAGAACATCTCTCATCAATGTGTTCGCATCTCTCCTCAATCCGTGCAGCCATGTTTTCGGCCAGCTTCTCTTCGTGTCTCCCATAAAGTCGACTTCAACAGGACTGGGCAAGTCTGAAAGGACCTCGGAGCCTCTCCAGTAAGCTGAAGACAGGCAGATCTTCCACTGTCTGCCCTTTCAGGTTCTGGAAACTGACCCGTGAACTCAGGTCTTTGGGCAGCAGCAGTATCTCGAACTGACACAGCTTCCCGGACCAAAGACCTAAGCCAAGCTCCACAGAGGGCGGCAGCCCCTCCATCGCACTGATCCACCCACAGAACTCTGCCCGGTTACCTAGGATCCACCAGCCACAACAAGCCTCGCGGTACACACCAACATTCCACCTGGAATCCAACCGCTAACTGCCATCCCCAATGGCTGCTGCATCTTGTCAGTGTTGGGGGAGGGGCTGCATCCGACGAGAGGTTCCTAAGGTAAATGTGATTCTACCCACTAGCGTCCCATGGGCCTTTGTTCTTTCCTCTTTCCTTTTGTTCAGATCTGTATGCACTGTAGCAACGGAGGCAAGTGTGTCCATTTTCAGTTGAATGTTTCACACGTCTTTAAACTTTCTAACAGTTCACAGTACACAGAGACCCACTAAGGGAAACTCTTGTTCCTGTAATATGGGCACACCCGCAATACATAGCCGTCGGTTGATTTCTGCTGAAACACCCGCATTCACGGGACATCTATCCATTTGTTTCAAGGGGGCTGAAATTCCTAGGAATGATACAATCCCCAATGTGCACTTTACTGCCTGTCTCTTTTGATCTTAGAACACTTTTGTGGAGCTACTTTTCCTTGTTATAGGCTTGTGCCATTTCTTCTCGACGTAGTGTAGAATATGGCATTCATTCATCCTGTTGGAAGACTTGCAAGTCTATATCACGGACTAGGAATCCATTGGATTCCAAATCGGCATTTGGGTTAGGTCACGATATGCTCATATGAATCAATATTTACGAATATAAATGCACGCCTCTGATTTCCGAATACAGGTGTGCTGAGTACATTCAAGCCGCGATACTGGGTCGATGCGTACTGAATGATCCTTGACATCACCTTGAGTAATTTCTTTTGAATATTCATGTTACCCTACCCTTTTTGTGTTGTTTGTTTGTTTGATTCTTTCTTGGTCTGCTTCTCGTTTGCTTTGCAAACACGTCAGGCCATGCATCTCTCCGTTTGCTTCCAACAGAGAGTCATATAAGCTGACTCCCTTAAGAGAGTGCTTCCAATCCCCTATGATTTCCTGCTTCCCTCTCCCATCTTTAGGGTTTTGATGTCCTCCTTGCCTTCTTCTTGTTTCTTCTTTTCCACTCATGCTCTTCTTGCATTTCCAATAAGGGTTTTCTTCTTTCCATTTCATCTTGCTGCTTATCCCTTCAGGGGAGAATCCTCAACCTTTCTTTTAGGATAAGTTTCGAACTGCTGAATTCTTTTAAGATTTGCAGGTCTGTGGCATTCTCTAGCTCTGCTGTTATTAGAAATGGTGGTCATGTGGCATAGGCTACCCTAGATGGCAGCATTTTGCCATTCAAGCTATGGTCTATGTCCTGGCACTCCTCCCTGTCCTGCAATATTGCTGCTGAGATAGCAGCTGAAACCCCTCTGGAGGTTCTCTTGTGACTATGTTGCTTTCCTCCAGGCGCATTTTAAATCACTGGGATGCTCATGAACTTTGTTGATTTGGATCATACAGCTGCTGCTAAGTCTATTGGGATTCCACCTCTTTTGGACGCTGTGTACTTCCTGAATTCGCCTAGATGATTCTATCTTGGCTTTCAGCAAGTTTCAGTCTGATTTTTCTACACATAACTTTTCAAACATTGTTTGTTTCTTTATCTCTTGCTTTTCCATCTGGGACTCTTTCGAATTTTAGTCTTTCATGCCTTGTCTTCAACCAGGATTCAACAGCAATGTTTTCATTGGTTTGCACTTGCTTTCCTATGTGTGCTTCTGACCGAGGGATTTCTGTTCCCCTGTCTTCAAAGTCATTCACGCGTCCCTCTGCAATATCTCGTCTGCTTAGGACGGAATGTTAGCCCTGATATTTTCTCATCCACTGAGTTTTCTGATATTATTTGGCTCGTCTTTAGGCTTTCTCTTCCCCTTTTCTGGTATTCTGCCTTTTGTGATTCTGAGACACTGTTGTTCTTCAGTGTTTCCCTCACCTCCATTTTCAATACTTGCTCTGGAGAGCGTTTTGCAGTCTAGTTGTCTGAAAGCTTATCTTTAGGGCCTTCAATCTCTTTGGAACTGAAAATGGTACTTCCTTTTCCTTTTACTGTATTTCTTCATCTCTACTGGTCAGGTAATTTCAGGTATCTAATGTAGACTTCTAGGGCTTGGTTAAGTGAAAACTTTAGACACTTGGCTCTACACAATTGCATGGGATTTCTGTGAGGACAAATTTTCCTAGACATTGATGCCATGTCCTGTTCCTGTGTGTGTTGTCTGGTCTATCTCCAATTGCTGGTGTTGCCTTTGTTGTGATGAACCCCCCATACTATTTCGATTAGGATAACCTCATTTTGATTACGCTTATCTCACAAATCTGAAAGAGCACAGGACACTTCCTCTGGTGGAAATGGAGCTTCTAAAGGTTCTCAGCTCTGCATTCTACTCTCTGTTATTTTGGAGTGTTTCCAGAAGAGCAGAGTGTGAGTGCGCTTGTGCTTTGTAGTGCCACGGGAATGTCCCACTGAAACCAGTTCTTCCAAGAGCTTCTCTGTCTACAGAAACACCAGTGGAAGCATATCTATGGATGTCACACATCAGGGCCTGCTGGAATGATCCCGCAGCCCGAACTTGGTGTCCTCGCTGCCGAACCGTGCCGGTGCCATCCAAAATGTAGCATCCGCTTTTGAGAGATAAACTGAAGGAAATCCTTCCTCTTCTCACGCTGTGGTCTTGGACCACACTTCCTTGTCCTCTCATCCTTGTGGCACGGGTGCACGAAGCCAACCACAGAGCTGTTGCACATCCTGTGCCTCAAACCAAACCATAATCACAGCCCAGGTTATGAATGTAGCAGATCCTAAGGCTTTTCATTCTGAATTCAAACCCAAGGCCCCCTGGATCCCTCAGACCCGATGCACAATATCTCTGATTCAGCCCCACACATGCTCTATTGGCAAAATGCCAAATTGGTCTCTGGTCCTGCAGATGCACTGGGTGTGGCCATGGGACATATCGATAATTTCAACTGCGCGCGCCAGGCTGGTTGCTTGCTCATTGGGGTCCCAGGTCGGTTTGCTCTCTTGATAGGACCCACCACATCCCACAACGCACTCCGGATCCCTGAGACTCAGCGTGTGCCACCATCCGTAGCCCTATCCCTCCCTGAACGCTGCCTCTGCTACCTCAAATTTGGCAGCTCGGAGCTTGGTCTCAGAATCAACTGTGGGGATATTTTGCACTGGATTCTTTGAGATCTGTCAGCCAAGCATCTGCTGTGCACTCTTCTAACACTCAGCGCATCACCTTCAATCCCATGTCTCCTGTCCGCTTGAGAGTGTGCGTCCAAGTTAAAGAGAGTTTCACCTTTACTGCTCCATCAACAGGGCTCAGACCATGCACTGGTATCCATTCCCTGCTTTTCCTTCTCCTGCTTCCAGGTGTTCTGAGGCCTCATCCTGTCTTTGGAAGTAACAGACCTCTCTTCGGCAAGTGTCCTGTGCCAAGGGCTGGGTGAGTGGATGTTTCCATTGCTGTGTTCATGGGAGCGAGTGAGCGCAGGTTGCACTGCTTCTCTGTCAACTGGGCATCGATGAATCAACACTTTCCAGATACATTTCACAGAAATGTGATTTCTTTTTATCTCTTTGTTTCTATACAGCCGTGGTGGGAGGGATTGTCCGAAGACTCCAGTTTTGACATTGTGTTGATATCTCATTTGCAGTCTTTAAAAATTTAATAGAATTGATATAAATGTTTTGGGAGTTATACGAAAATGAAGTTAGTTTCTGAAACATACTAAATCGACCTAGAAGCCAGACTTGTCAATTTCGGTAACATTTTGTCAGCTCTAAGGAAAACATAGACAGATAGAATGCAAACTAGCAGTCCGAACTGTTAAAGGGGTCATGTCAGCTCTTTACTGTTGAAGCCTCCGAAACCAACAGGAACCATGAAATAACTAATGGAAACATGAAATAACCCCCAAGCTTGGATTCCCTTGTGCATGTGGTGCCCTTTAGTCCCGATGACACCTACTGGTCAATGTTGGCATTTCAAGGTGTAACATCCCTCTCAAGGAAAATACAAGAGGAAACGAACTAAATATATACATTTAGCTTTGAATCCAAAGAACCTAGAGGCATTATAGCTATGAGAACCCTGCTGCAGCTATGCTAGGCTACTGAGAACCAGGTGTTCTTCTATCAGTGATGAGAACGCTTAATCATCCGATCATGTTGGGTAAAGCACTTGAATGCAACCAAGTCTGCACCCCCATGATAGATTGCCCCCGGGGGCTTGACTCAATTGAAAGACGGTCCACATAAGCTGTGTCTTTCATGTCATTGGCGACTTTTACAGTTCCGTTCACTATCTGACTTCTAATATTTACCTAGACTGTCTTGAAAAACGGAGGCCTAATACAGATTCAAGTTCAGTCAAAGATTCCCCTCACTTACCACACTCCCTTCACCCCAGAGAGGACATAATCCCAGCATTTGCTGAATCTAGCGGAAGGCCATCGTTTCTTTGTGGGAGCTAAGTATTCAATTCCTATCTATTTCATACGAGAGTATTTGACCTTTATGGGGTTCCCTGTTGTTCACAGAGGATGAAGCTAGAGGAACTCTGATTCTAGGAGGGGCTTGCTCTTCTCTTACTGGCTTCATTGCAGCTCAGGTACTGATCCCTCAAAATGGATGCCTGAGTGGAGGGGAGGGAAGAGCAAGTGCTTGATAGCTAGGCCCAAACCTGGGAAAAGGCTTACCTGGGCTTGGTGCACTTTGATCTGAATGGCTTGGAATTGCCCCTTGGGTCGTGTGGATTATCTGACCTCTTTCAAGAACATGAGCGTTTTTATCATCTCTGCCATCTCTTCTCTTTAGACGTCAGGGATCTTGGACCCGTTCTTGGAGCAGAGAATTGAGGAACTTCCTCCAGTCCACGGTGGCCCTCCGTAGGTTTCTGCTAGTATCAGCGAGGTTCAATATGTCTCATGAATGCCTTTCGAGCCTGCTATCCTCTACAGCTGTCTCCAGGCCAGTATTCTCTATTGTAGCAGAACATCTCTCATCAATGTGTTCGCATCTCTCCTCAATCCGTGCAGCCATGTTTTCGGCCAGCTTCTCTTCGTGTCTCCCATAAAGTCGACTTCAACAGGACTGGGCAAGTCTGAAAGGACCTCGGAGCCTCTCCAGTAAGCTGAAGACAGGCAGATCTTCCACTGTCTGCCCTTTCAGGTTCTGGAAACTGACCCGTGAACTCAGGTCTTTGGGCAGCAGCAGTATCTCGAACTGACACAGCTTCCCGGACCAAAGACCTAAGCCAAGCTCCACAGAGGGCGGCAGCCCCTCCATCGCACTGATCCACCCACAGAACTCTGCCCGGTTACCTAGGATCCACCAGCCACAACAAGCCTCGCGGTACACACCAACATTCCACCTGGAATCCAACCGCTAACTGCCATCCCCAATGGCTGCTGCATCTTGTCAGTGTTGGGGGAGGGGCTGCATCCGACGAGAGGTTCCTAAGGTAAATGTGATTCTACCCACTAGCGTCCCATGGGCCTTTGTTCTTTCCTCTTTCCTTTTGTTCAGATCTGTATGCACTGTAGCAACGGAGGCAAGTGTGTCCATTTTCAGTTGAATGTTTCACACGTCTTTAAACTTTCTAACAGTTCACAGTACACAGAGACCCACTAAGGGAAACTCTTGTTCCTGTAATATGGGCACACCCGCAATACATAGCCGTCGGTTGATTTCTGCTGAAACACCCGCATTCACGGGACATCTATCCATTTGTTTCAAGGGGGCTGAAATTCCTAGGAATGATACAATCCCCAGTGTGCACTTTACTGCCTGTCTCTTTTGATCTTAGAACACTTTTGTGGAGCTACTTTTCCTTGTTATAGGCTTGTGCCATTTCTTCTCGACGTAGTGTAGAATATGGCATTCATTCATCCTGTTGGAAGACTTGCAAGTCTATATCACGGACTAGGAATCCATTGGATTCCAAATCGGCATTTGGGTTAGGTCACGATATGCTCATATGAATCAATATTTACGAATATAAATGCACGCCTCTGATTTCCGAATACAGGTGTGCTGAGTACATTCAAGCCGCGATACTGGGTCGATGCGTACTGAATGATCCTTGACATCACCTTGAGTAATTTCTTTTGAATATTCATGTTACCCTACCCTTTTTGTGTTGTTTGTTTGTTTGATTCTTTCTTGGTCTGCTTCTCGTTTGCTTTGCAAACACGTCAGGCCATGCATCTCTCCGTTTGCTTCCAACAGAGAGTCATATAAGCTGACTCCCTTAAGAGAGTGCTTCCAATCCCCTATGATTTCCTGCTTCCCTCTCCCATCTTTAGGGTTTTGATGTCCTCCTTGCCTTCTTCTTGTTTCTTCTTTTCCACTCATGCTCTTCTTGCATTTCCAATAAGGGTTTTCTTCTTTCCATTTCATCTTGCTGCTTATCCCTTCAGGGGAGTATCCTCAACCTTTCTTTTAGGATAAGTTTCGAACTGCTGAATTCTTTTAAGATTTGCAGGTCTGTGGCATTCTCTAGCTCTGCTGTTATTAGAAATGGTGGTCATGTGGCATAGGCTACCCTAGATGGCAGCATTTTGCCATTCAAGCTATGGTCTATGTCCTGGCACTCCTCCCTGTCCTGCAATATTGCTGCTGAGATAGCAGCTGAAACCCCTCTGGAGGTTCTCTTGTGACTATGTTGCTTTCCTCCAGGCGCATTTTAAATCACTGGGATGCTCATGAACTTTGTTGATTTGGATCATACAGCTGCTGCTAAGTCTATTGGGATTCCACCTCTTTTGGACGCTGTGTACTTCCTGAATTCGCCTAGATGATTCTATCTTGGCTTTCAGCAAGTTTCAGTCTGATTTTTCTACACATAACTTTTCAAACATTGTTTGTTTCTTTATCTCTTGCTTTTCCATCTGGGACTCTTTCGAATTTTAGTCTTTCATGCCTTGTCTTCAACCAGGATTCAACAGCAATGTTTTCATTGGTTTGCACTTGCTTTCCTATGTGTGCTTCTGACCGAGGGATTTCTGTTCCCCTGTCTTCAAAGTCATTCACGCGTCCCTCTGCAATATCTCGTCTGCTTAGGACGGAATGTTAGCCCTGATATTTTCTCATCCACTGAGTTTTCTGATATTATTTGGCTCGTCTTTAGGCTTTCTCTTCCCCTTTTCTGGTATTCTGCCTTTTGTGATTCTGAGACACTGTTGTTCTTCAGTGTTTCCCTCACCTCCATTTTCAATACTTGCTCTGGAGAGCGTTTTGCAGTCTAGTTGTCTGAAAGCTTATCTTTAGGGCCTTCAATCTCTTTGGAACTGAAAATGGTACTTCCTTTTCCTTTTACTGTATTTCTTCATCTCTACTGGTCAGGTAATTTCAGGTATCTAATGTAGACTTCTAGGGCTTGGTTAAGTGAAAACTTTAGACACTTGGCTCTACACAATTGCATGGGATTTCTGTGAGGACAAATTTTCCTAGACATTGATGCCATGTCCTGTTCCTGTGTGTGTTGTCTGGTCTATCTCCAATTGCTGGTGTTGCCTTTGTTGTGATGAACCCCCCATACTATTTCGATTAGGATAACCTCATTTTGATTACGCTTATCTCACAAATCTGAAAGAGCACAGGACACTTCCTCTGGTGGAAATGGAGCTTCTAAAGGTTCTCAGCTCTGCATTCTACTCTCTGTTATTTTGGAGTGTTTCCAGAAGAGCAGAGTGTGAGTGCGCTTGTGCTTTGTAGTGCCACGGGAATGTCCCACTGAAACCAGTTCTTCCAAGAGCTTCTCTGTCTACAGAAACACCAGTGGAAGCATATCTATGGATGTCACACATCAGGGCCTGCTGGAATGATCCCGCAGCCCGAACTTGGTGTCCTCGCTGCCGAACCGTGCCGGTGCCATCCAAAATGTAGCATCCGCTTTTGAGAGATAAACTGAAGGAAATCCTTCCTCTTCTCACGCTGTGGTCTTGGACCACACTTCCTTGTCCTCTCATCCTTGTGGCACGGGTGCACGAAGCCAACCACAGAGCTGTTGCACATCCTGTGCCTCAAACCAAACCATAATCACAGCCCAGGTTATGAATGTAGCAGATCCTAAGGCTTTTCATTCTGAATTCAAACCCAAGGCCCCCTGGATCCCTCAGACCCGATGCACAATATCTCTGATTCAGCCCCACACATGCTCTATTGGCAAAATGCCAAATTGGTCTCTGGTCCTGCAGATGCACTGGGTGTGGCCATGGGACATATCGATAATTTCAACTGCGCGCGCCAGGCTGGTTGCTTGCTCATTGGGGTCCCAGGTCGGTTTGCTCTCTTGATAGGACCCACCACATCCCACAACGCACTCCGGATCCCTGAGACTCAGCGTGTGCCACCATCCGTAGCCCTATCCCTCCCTGAACGCTGCCTCTGCTACCTCAAATTTGGCAGCTCGGAGCTTGGTCTCAGAATCAACTGTGGGGATATTTTGCACTGGATTCTTTGAGATCTGTCAGCCAAGCATCTGCTGTGCACTCTTCTAACACTCAGCGCATCACCTTCAATCCCATGTCTCCTGTCCGCTTGAGAGTGTGCGTCCAAGTTAAAGAGAGTTTCACCTTTACTGCTCCATCAACAGGGCTCAGACCATGCACTGGTATCCATTCCCTGCTTTTCCTTCTCCTGCTTCCAGGTGTTCTGAGGCCTCATCCTGTCTTTGGAAGTAACAGACCTCTCTTCGGCAAGTGTCCTGTGCCAAGGGCTGGGTGAGTGGATGTTTCCATTGCTGTGTTCATGGGAGCGAGTGAGCGCAGGTTGCACTGCTTCTCTGTCAACTGGGCATCGATGAATCAACACTTTCCAGATACATTTCACAGAAATGTGATTTCTTTTTATCTCTTTGTTTCTATACAGCCGTGGTGGGAGGGATTGTCCGAAGACTCCAGTTTTGACATTGTGTTGATATCTCATTTGCAGTCTTTAAAAATTTAATAGAATTGATATAAATGTTTTGGGAGTTATACGAAAATGAAGTTAGTTTCTGAAACATACTAAATCGACCTAGAAGCCAGACTTGTCAATTTCGGTAACATTTTGTCAGCTCTAAGGAAAACATAGACAGATAGAATGCAAACTAGCAGTCCGAACTGTTAAAGGGGTCATGTCAGCTCTTTACTGTTGAAGCCTCCGAAACCAACAGGAACCATGAAATAACTAATGGAAACATGAAATAACCCCCAAGCTTGGATTCCCTTGTGCATGTGGTGCCCTTTAGTCCCGATGACACCTACTGGTCAATGTTGGCATTTCAAGGTGTAACATCCCTCTCAAGGAAAATACAAGAGGAAACGAACTAAATATATACATTTAGCTTTGAATCCAAAGAACCTAGAGGCATTATAGCTATGAGAACCCTGCTGCAGCTATGCTAGGCTACTGAGAACCAGGTGTTCTTCTATCAGTGATGAGAACGCTTAATCATCCGATCATGTTGGGTAAAGCACTTGAATGCAACCAAGTCTGCACCCCCATGATAGATTGCCCCCGGGGGCTTGACTCAATTGAAAGACGGTCCACATAAGCTGTGTCTTTCATGTCATTGGCGACTTTTACAGTTCCGTTCACTATCTGACTTCTAATATTTACCTAGACTGTCTTGAAAAACGGAGGCCTAATACAGATTCAAGTTCAGTCAAAGATTCCCCTCACTTACCACACTCCCTTCACCCCAGAGAGGACATAATCCCAGCATTTGCTGAATCTAGCGGAAGGCCATCGTTTCTTTGTGGGAGCTAAGTATTCAATTCCTATCTATTTCATACGAGAGTATTTGACCTTTATGGGGTTCCCTGTTGTTCACAGAGGATGAAGCTAGAGGAACTCTGATTCTAGGAGGGGCTTGCTCTTCTCTTACTGGCTTCATTGCAGCTCAGGTACTGATCCCTCAAAATGGATGCCTGAGTGGAGGGGAGGGAAGAGCAAGTGCTTGATAGCTAGGCCCAAACCTGGGAAAAGGCTTACCTGGGCTTGGTGCACTTTGATCTGAATGGCTTGGAATTGCCCCTTGGGTCGTGTGGATTATCTGACCTCTTTCAAGAACATGAGCGTTTTTATCATCTCTGCCATCTCTTCTCTTTAGACGTCAGGGATCTTGGACCCGTTCTTGGAGCAGAGAATTGAGGAACTTCCTCCAGTCCACGGTGGCCCTCCGTAGGTTTCTGCTAGTATCAGCGAGGTTCAATATGTCTCATGAATGCCTTTCGAGCCTGCTATCCTCTACAGCTGTCTCCAGGCCAGTATTCTCTATTGTAGCAGAACATCTCTCATCAATGTGTTCGCATCTCTCCTCAATCCGTGCAGCCATGTTTTCGGCCAGCTTCTCTTCGTGTCTCCCATAAAGTCGACTTCAACAGGACTGGGCAAGTCTGAAAGGACCTCGGAGCCTCTCCAGTAAGCTGAAGACAGGCAGATCTTCCACTGTCTGCCCTTTCAGGTTCTGGAAACTGACCCGTGAACTCAGGTCTTTGGGCAGCAGCAGTATCTCGAACTGACACAGCTTCCCGGACCAAAGACCTAAGCCAAGCTCCACAGAGGGCGGCAGCCCCTCCATCGCACTGATCCACCCACAGAACTCTGCCCGGTTACCTAGGATCCACCAGCCACAACAAGCCTCGCGGTACACACCAACATTCCACCTGGAATCCAACCGCTAACTGCCATCCCCAATGGCTGCTGCATCTTGTCAGTGCTGGGGGAGGGGCTGCATCCGACGAGAGGTTCCTAAGGTAAATGTGATTCTACCCACTAGCGTCCCATGGGCCTTTGTTCTTCCCTCTTTCCTTTTGTTCAGATCTGTATGCACTGTAGCAACGGAGGCAAGTGTGTCCATTTTCAGTTGAAAGTTTCACACGTCTTTAAACTTTCTAACAGTTCACAGTACACAGAGACCCACTAAGGGAAACTCTTGTTCCTGTAATATGGGCACACCCGCAATACATAGCCGTCGGTTGATTTCTGCTGAAACACCCGCATTCACGGGACATCTATCCATTTGTTTCAAGGG
This sequence comes from Vicugna pacos, assembly GCF_048564905.1. Taxonomy (NCBI): domain Eukaryota; kingdom Metazoa; phylum Chordata; class Mammalia; order Artiodactyla; family Camelidae; genus Vicugna; species Vicugna pacos. The sequence continues at coordinate 111,260 of NW_027328872.1, forward strand.
GGCTGAAATTCCTAGGAATGATACAATCCCCAATGTGCACTTTACTGCCTGTCTCTTTTGATCTTAGTACACTTTTGCGGAGCTACTTTTCCTTGTTATAGGCTTGTGCCATTTCTTCTCGACGTAGTGTAGAATATGGCATTCATTCATCCTGTTGGAAGACTTGCAAGTCTATATCACGGACTAGGAATCCATTGGATTCCAAATCGGCATTTGGGTTAGGTCACGATATGCTCATATGAATCAATATTTACGAATATAAATGCACGCCTCTGATTTCCGAATACAGGTGTGCTGAGTACATTCAAGCCGCGATACTGGGTCGATGCGTACTGAATGATCCTTGACATCACCTTGAGTAATTTCTTTTGAATATTCATGTTACCCTACCCTTTTTGTGTTGTTTGTTTGTTTGATTCTTTCTTGGTCTGCTTCTCGTTTGCTTTGCAAACACGTCAGGCCATGCATCTCTCCGTTTGCTTCCAACAGAGAGTCATATAAGCTGACTCCCTTAAGAGAGTGCTTCCAATCCCCTATGATTTCCTGCTTCCCTCTCCCATCTTTAGGGTTTTGATGTCCTCCTTGCCTTCTTCTTGTTTCTTCTTTTCCACTCATGCTCTTCTTGCATTTCCAATAAGGGTTTTCTTCTTTCCATTTCATCTTGCTGCTTATCCCTTCAGGGGAGAATCCTCAACCTTTCTTTTAGGATAAGTTTCGAACTGCTGAATTCTTTTAAGATTTGCAGGTCTGTGGCATTCTCTAGCTCTGCTGTTATTAGAAATGGTGGTCATGTGGCATAGGCTACCCTAGATGGCAGCATTTTGCCATTCAAGCTATGGTCTATGTCCTGGCACTCCTCCCTGTCCTGCAATATTGCTGCTGAGATAGCAGCTGAAACCCCTCTGGAGGTTCTCTTGTGACTATGTTGCTTTCCTCCAGGCGCATTTTAAATCACTGGGATGCTCATGAACTTTGTTGATTTGGATCATACAGCTGCTGCTAAGTCTATTGGGATTCCACCTCTTTTGGACGCTGTGTACTTCCTGAATTCGCCTAGATGATTCTATCTTGGCTTTCAGCAAGTTTCAGTCTGATTTTTCTACACATAACTTTTCAAACATTGTTTGTTTCTTTATCTCTTGCTTTTCCATCTGGGACTCTTTCGAATTTTAGTCTTTCATGCCTTGTCTTCAACCAGGATTCAACAGCAATGTTTTCATTGGTTTGCACTTGCTTTCCTATGTGTGCTTCTGACCGAGGGATTTCTGTTCCCCTGTCTTCAAAGTCATTCACGCGTCCCTCTGCAATATCTCGTCTGCTTAGGACGGAATGTTAGCCCTGATATTTTCTCATCCACTGAGTTTTCTGATATTATTTGGCTCGTCTTTAGGCTTTCTCTTCCCCTTTTCTGGTATTCTGCCTTTTGTGATTCTGAGACACTGTTGTTCTTCAGTGTTTCCCTCACCTCCATTTTCAATACTTGCTCTGGAGAGCGTTTTGCAGTCTAGTTGTCTGAAAGCTTATCTTTAGGGCCTTCAATCTCTTTGGAACTGAAAATGGTACTTCCTTTTCCTTTTACTGTATTTCTTCATCTCTACTGGTCAGGTAATTTCAGGTATCTAATGTAGACTTCTAGGGCTTGGTTAAGTGAAAACTTTAGACACTTGGCTCTACACAATTGCATGGGATTTCTGTGAGGACAAATTTTCCTAGACATTGATGCCATGTCCTGTTCCTGTGTGTGTTGTCTGGTCTATCTCCAATTGCTGGTGTTGCCTTTGTTGTGATGAACCCCCCATACTATTTCGATTAGGATAACCTCATTTTGATTACGCTTATCTCACAAATCTGAAAGAGCACAGGACACTTCCTCTGGTGGAAATGGAGCTTCTAAAGGTTCTCAGCTCTGCATTCTACTCTCTGTTATTTTGGAGTGTTTCCAGAAGAGCAGAGTGTGAGTGCGCTTGTGCTTTGTAGTGCCACGGGAATGTCCCACTGAAACCAGTTCTTCCAAGAGCTTCTCTGTCTACAGAAACACCAGTGGAAGCATATCTATGGATGTCACACATCAGGGCCTGCTGGAATGATCCCGCAGCCCGAACTTGGTGTCCTCGCTGCCGAACCGTGCCGGTGCCATCCAAAATGTAGCATCCGCTTTTGAGAGATAAACTGAAGGAAATCCTTCCTCTTCTCACGCTGTGGTCTTGGACCACACTTCCTTGTCCTCTCATCCTTGTGGCACGGGTGCACGAAGCCAACCACAGAGCTGTTGCACATCCTGTGCCTCAAACCAAACCATAATCACAGCCCAGGTTATGAATGTAGCAGATCCTAAGGCTTTTCATTCTGAATTCAAACCCAAGGCCCCCTGGATCCCTCAGACCCGATGCACAATATCTCTGATTCAGCCCCACACATGCTCTATTGGCAAAATGCCAAATTGGTCTCTGGTCCTGCAGATGCACTGGGTGTGGCCATGGGACATATCGATAATTTCAACTGCGCGCGCCAGGGTGGTTGCTTGCTCATTGGGGCCACAGGTCGGTTTGCTCTCTTGATAGGACCCACCACATCCCACAACGCACTCCAGATCCCTGAGACTCAGCGTGTGCCACCATCCGTAGCCCTATCCCTCCCTGAACGCTGCCTCTGCTACCTCAAATTTGGCAGCTCGGAGCTTGGTCTCAGAATCAACTGTGGGGATATTTTGCACTGTATTCTTTGAGTTCTGTCAGCCAAGCATCTGCTGTGCACTCTTCTAACACTCAGCGCATCACCTTCAATCCCATGTCTGTTCTCCGCTTGTGGGTGTGCGTCCAAGTTAAAGAGAGTTTCACCTTTACTGCTCCATCAACAGGGCTCAGACCATGCACTGGTATCCATTCCCTGCTTTTCCTTCTCCTGCTTCCAGGTGTTCTGAGGCCTCATCCTGTCTTTGGAAGTAACAGACCTCTCTTCGGCAAGTGTCCTGTGCCAAGGGCTGGGTGAGTGGATGTTTCCATTGCTGTGTTCATGGGAGCGAGTGAGCGCAGGTTGCACTGCTTCTCTGTCAACTGGGCATCGATGAATCAACACTTTCCAGATACATTTCACAGAAATGTGATTTCTTTTTATCTCTTTGTTTCTATACAGCCGTGGTGGGAGGGATTGTCCGAAGACTCCAGTTTTGACATTGTGTTGATATCTCATTTGCAGTCTTTAAAAATTTAATAGAATTGATATAAATGTTTTGGGAGTTATACGAAAATGAAGTTAGTTTCTGAAACATACTAAATCGACCTAGAAGCCAGACTTGTCAATTTCGGTAACATTTTGTCAGCTCTAAGGAAAACATAGACAGATAGAATGCAAACTAGCAGTCCGAACTGTTAAAGGGGTCATGTCAGCTCTTTACTGTTGAAGCCTCCGAAACCAACAGGAACCATGAAATAACTAATGGAAACATGAAATAACCCCCAAGCTTGGATTCCCTTGTGCATGTGGTGCCCTTTAGTCCCGATGACACCTACTGGTCAATGTTGGCATTTCAAGGTGTAACATCCCTCTCAAGGAAAATACAAGAGGAAACGAACTAAATATATACATTTAGCTTTGAATCCAAAGAACCTAGAGGCATTATAGCTATGAGAACCCTGCTGCAGCTATGCTAGGCTACTGAGAACCAGGTGTTCTTCTATCAGTGATGAGAACGCTTAATCATCCGATCATGTTGGGTAAAGCACTTGAATGCAACCAAGTCTGCACCCCCATGATAGATTGCCCCCGGGGGCTTGACTCAATTGAAAGACGGTCCACATAAGCTGTGTCTTTCATGTCATTGGCGACTTTTACAGTTCCGTTCACTATCTGACTTCTAATATTTACCTAGACTGTCTTGAAAAACGGAGGCCTAATACAGATTCAAGTTCAGTCAAAGATTCCCCTCACTTACCACACTCCCTTCACCCCAGAGAGGACATAATCCCAGCATTTGCTGAATCTAGCGGAAGGCCATCGTTTCTTTGTGGGAGCTAAGTATTCAATTCCTATCTATTTCATACGAGAGTATTTGACCTTTATGGGGTTCCCTGTTGTTCACAGAGGATGAAGCTAGAGGAACTCTGATTCTAGGAGGGGCTTGCTCTTCTCTTACTGGCTTCATTGCAGCTCAGGTACTGATCCCTCAAAATGGATGCCTGAGTGGAGGGGAGGGAAGAGCAAGTGCTTGATAGCTAGGCCCAAACCTGGGAAAAGGCTTACCTGGGCTTGGTGCACTTTGATCTGAATGGCTTGGAATTGCCCCTTGGGTCGTGTGGATTATCTGACCTCTTTCAAGAACATGAGCGTTTTTATCATCTCTGCCATCTCTTCTCTTTAGACGTCAGGGATCTTGGACCCGTTCTTGGAGCAGAGAATTGAGGAACTTCCTCCAGTCCACGGTGGCCCTCCGTAGGTTTCTGCTAGTATCAGCGAGGTTCAATATGTCTCATGAATGCCTTTCGAGCCTGCTATCCTCTACAGCTGTCTCCAGGCCAGTATTCTCTATTGTAGCAGAACATCTCTCATCAATGTGTTCGCATCTCTCCTCAATCCGTGCAGCCATGTTTTCGGCCAGCTTCTCTTCGTGTCTCCCATAAAGTCGACTTCAACAGGACTGGGCAAGTCTGAAAGGACCTCGGAGCCTCTCCAGTAAGCTGAAGACAGGCAGATCTTCCACTGTCTGCCCTTTCAGGTTCTGGAAACTGACCCGTGAACTCAGGTCTTTGGGCAGCAGCAGTATCTCGAACTGACACAGCTTCCCGGACCAAAGACCTAAGCCAAGCTCCACAGAGGGCGGCAGCCCCTCCATCGCACTGATCCACCCACAGAACTCTGCCCGGTTACCTAGGATCCACCAGCCACAACAAGCCTCGCGGTACACACCAACATTCCACCTGGAATCCAACCGCTAACTGCCATCCCCAATGGCTGCTGCATCTTGTCAGTGCTGGGGGAGGGGCTGCATCCGACGAGAGGTTCCTAAGGTAAATGTGATTCTACCCACTAGCGTCCCATGGGCCTTTGTTCTTCCCTCTTTCCTTTTGTTCAGATCTGTATGCACTGTAGCAACGGAGGCAAGTGTGTCCATTTTCAGTTGAATGTTTCACACGTCTTTAAACTTTCTAACAGTTCACAGTACACAGAGACCCACTAAGGGAAACTCTTGTTCCTGTAATATGGGCACACCCGCAATACATAGCCGTCGGTTGATTTCTGCTGAAACACCCGCATTCACGGGACATCTATCCATTTGTTTCAAGGGGGCTGAAATTCCTAGGAATGATACAATCCCCAATGTGCACTTTACTGCCTGTCTCTTTTGATCTTAGTACACTTTTGCGGAGCTACTTTTCCTTGTTATAGGCTTGTGCCATTTCTTCTCGACGTAGTGTAGAATATGGCATTCATTCATCCTGTTGGAAGACTTGCAAGTCTATATCACGGACTAGGAATCCATTGGATTCCAAATCGGCATTTGGGTTAGGTCACGATATGCTCATATGAATCAATATTTACGAATATAAATGCACGCCTCTGATTTCCGAATACAGGTGTGCTGAGTACATTCAAGCCGCGATACTGGGTCGATGCGTACTGAATGATCCTTGACATCACCTTGAGTAATTTCTTTTGAATATTCATGTTACCCTACCCTTTTTGTGTTGTTTGTTTGTTTGATTCTTTCTTGGTCTGCTTCTCGTTTGCTTTGCAAACACGTCAGGCCATGCATCTCTCCGTTTGCTTCCAACAGAGAGTCATATAAGCTGACTCCCTTAAGAGAGTGCTTCCAATCCCCTATGATTTCCTGCTTCCCTCTCCCATCTTTAGGGTTTTGATGTCCTCCTTGCCTTCTTCTTGTTTCTTCTTTTCCACTCATGCTCTTCTTGCATTTCCAATAAGGGTTTTCTTCTTTCCATTTCATCTTGCTGCTTATCCCTTCAGGGGAGAATCCTCAACCTTTCTTTTAGGATAAGTTTCGAACTGCTGAATTCTTTTAAGATTTGCAGGTCTGTGGCATTCTCTAGCTCTGCTGTTATTAGAAATGGTGGTCATGTGGCATAGGCTACCCTAGATGGCAGCATTTTGCCATTCAAGCTATGGTCTATGTCCTGGCACTCCTCCCTGTCCTGCAATATTGCTGCTGAGATAGCAGCTGAAACCCCTCTGGAGGTTCTCTTGTGACTATGTTGCTTTCCTCCAGGCGCATTTTAAATCACTGGGATGCTCATGAACTTTGTTGATTTGGATCATACAGCTGCTGCTAAGTCTATTGGGATTCCACCTCTTTTGGACGCTGTGTACTTCCTGAATTCGCCTAGATGATTCTATCTTGGCTTTCAGCAAGTTTCAGTCTGATTTTTCTACACATAACTTTTCAAACATTGTTTGTTTCTTTATCTCTTGCTTTTCCATCTGGGACTCTTTCGAATTTTAGTCTTTCATGCCTTGTCTTCAACCAGGATTCAACAGCAATGTTTTCATTGGTTTGTACTTGCTTTCCTATGTGTGCTTCTGACCGAGGGATTTCTGTTCCCCTGTCTTCAAAGTCATTCACGCGTCCCTCTGCAATATCTCGTCTGCTTAGGACGGAATGTTAGCCCTGATATTTTCTCATCCACTGAGTTTTCTGATATTATTTGGCTCGTCTTTAGGCTTTCTCTTCCCCTTTTCTGGTATTCTGCCTTTTGTGATTCTGAGACACTTTTGTTCTTCAGTGTTTCCCTCACCTCCATTTTCAATACTTGCTCTGGAGAGCGTTTTGCAGTCTAGTTGTCTGAAAGCTTATCTTTAGGGCCTTCAATCTCTTTGGAACTGAAAATGGTACTTCCTTTTCCTTTTACTGTATTTCTTCATCTCTACTGGTCAGGTAATTTCAGGTATCTAATGTAGACTTCTAGGGCTTGGTTAAGTGAAAACTTTAGACACTTGGCTCTACACAATTGCATGGGATTTCTGTGAGGACAAATTTTCCTAGACATTGATGCCATGTCCTGTTCCTGTGTGTGTTGTCTGGTCTATCTCCAATTGCTGGTGTTGCCTTTGTTGTGATGAACCCCCCATACTATTTCGATTAGGATAACCTCATTTTGATTACGCTTATCTCACAAATCTGAAAGAGCACAGGACACTTCCTCTGGTGGAAATGGAGCTTCTAAAGGTTCTCAGCTCTGCATTCTACTCTCTGTTATTTTGGAGTGTTTCCAGAAGAGCAGAGTGTGAGTGCGCTTGTGCTTTGAAGTGCCACGGGAATGTCCCACTGAAACCAGTTCTTCCAAGAGCTTCTCTGTCTACAGAAACACCAGTGGAAGCATATCTATGGATGTCACACATCAGGGCCTGCTGGAATGATCCCACAGCCCGAACTTGGTATCCTCACTGCCGAACCGTGCCGGTGCCATCCAAAATGTAGCATCCGCTTTTGAGAGATAAACTGAAGGAAATCCTTCCTCTTCTCACGCTGTGGTCTTGGACCACACTTCCTTGTCCTCTCATCCTTGTGGAACGGGTTCACGAAGCCAACCACAGAGCTGTTGCACATCCGGTGCCTCAAACCAAACCATAATCACAGCCCAGGTTATGAATGTAGAAGATCCTAAGGCTTTTCATTCTGAATTCAAACCCAAGGCCCCCTGGATCCCTCAGACCCGATGCACAATATCTCTGATTCAGCCCCACACATGCTCTATTGGCAAAATGCCAAATTGGTCTCTGGTCCTGCAGATGCACTGGGTGTGGCCATGGGACATATCGATAATTTCAACTGCGCGCGCCAGGGTGGTTGCTTGCTCATTGGGGCCACAGGTCGGTTTGCTCTCTTGATAGGACCCACCACATCCCACAACGCACTCCAGATCCCTGAGACTCAGCGTGTGCCACCATCCGTAGCCCTATCCCTCCCTGAACGCTGCCTCTGCTACCTCAAATTTGGCAGCTCGGAGCTTGGTCTCAGAATCAACTGTGGGGATATTTTGCACTGGATTCTTTGAGATCTGTCAGCCAAGCATCTGCTGTGCACTCTTCTAACACTCAGCGCATCACCTTCAATCCCATGTCTGTTCTCCGCTTGTGGGTGTGCGTCCAAGTTAAAGAGAGTTTCACCTTTACTGCTCCATCAACAGGGCTCAGACCATGCACTAGTATCCATTCCCTGCTTTTCCTTCTCCTGCTTCCAGGTGTTCTGAGGCCTCATTCTGTCTTTGGAAGTAACAGACCTCTCTTCGGCAAGTGTCCTGTGCCAAGGGCTGGGTGAGTGGATGTTTCCATTGCTGTGTTCATGGGAGCGAGTGAGCGCAGGTTGCACTGCTTCTCTGTCAACTGGGCATCGATGAATCAACACTTTCCAGATACATTTCACAGAAATGTGATTTCTTTTTATCTCTTTGTTTCTATACAGCCGTGGTGGGAGGGATTGTCCGAAGACTCCAGTTTTGACATTGTGTTGATATCTCATTTGCAGTCTTTAAAAATTTAATAGAATTGATATAAATGTTTTGGGAGTTATACGAAAATGAAGTTAGTTTCTGAAACATACTAAATCGACCTAGAAGCCAGACTTGTCAATTTCGGTAACATTTTGTCAGCTCTAAGGAAAACATAGACAGATAGAATGCAAACTAGCAGTCCGAACTGTTAAAGGGGTCATGTCAGCTCTTTACTGTTGAAGCCTCCGAAACCAACAGGAACCATGAAATAACTAATGGAAACATGAAATAACCCCCAAGCTTGGATTCCCTTGTGCATGTGGTGCCCTTTAGTCCCGATGACACCTACTGGTCAATGTTGGCATTTCAAGGTGTAACATCCCTCTCAAGGAAAATACAAGAGGAAACGAACTAAATATATACATTTAGCTTTGAATCCAAAGAACCTAGAGGCATTATAGCTATGAGAACCCTGCTGCAGCTATGCTAGGCTACTGAGAACCAGGTGTTCTTCTATCAGTGATGAGAACGCTTAATCATCCGATCATGTTGGGTAAAGCACTTGAATGCAACCAAGTCTGCACCCCCATGATAGATTGCCCCCGGGGGCTTGACTCAATTGAAAGACGGTCCACATAAGCTGTGTCTTTCATGTCATTGGCGACTTTTACAGTTCCGTTCACTATCTGACTTCTAATATTTACCTAGACTGTCTTGAAAAACGGAGGCCTAATACAGATTCAAGTTCAGTCAAAGATTCCCCTCACTTACCACACTCCCTTCACCCCAGAGAGGACATAATCCCAGCATTTGCTGAATCTAGCGGAAGGCCATCGTTTCTTTGTGGGAGCTAAGTATTCAATTCCTATCTATTTCATACGAGAGTATTTGACCTTTATGGGGTTCCCTGTTGTTCACAGAGGATGAAGCTAGAGGAACTCTGATTCTAGGAGGGGCTTGCTCTTCTCTTACTGGCTTCATTGCAGCTCAGGTACTGATCCCTCAAAATGGATGCCTGAGTGGAGGGGAGGGAAGAGCAAGTGCTTGATAGCTAGGCCCAAACCTGGGAAAAGGCTTACCTGGGCTTGGTGCACTTTGATCTGAATGGCTTGGAATTGCCCCTTGGGTCGTGTGGATTATCTGACCTCTTTCAAGAACATGAGCGTTTTTATCATCTCTGCCATCTCTTCTCTTTAGACGTCAGGGATCTTGGACCCGTTCTTGGAGCAGAGAATTGAGGAACTTCCTCCAGTCCACGGTGGCCCTCCGTAGGTTTCTGCTAGTATCAGCGAGGTTCAATATGTCTCATGAATGCCTTTCGAGCCTGCTATCCTCTACAGCTGTCTCCAGGCCAGTATTCTCTATTGTAGCAGAACATCTCTCATCAATGTGTTCGCATCTCTCCTCAATCCGTGCAGCCATGTTTTCGGCCAGCTTCTCTTCGTGTCTCCCATAAAGTCGACTTCAACAGGACTGGGCAAGTCTGAAAGGACCTCGGAGCCTCTCCAGTAAGCTGAAGACAGGCAGATCTTCCACTGTCTGCCCTTTCAGGTTCTGGAAACTGACCCGTGAACTCAGGTCTTTGGGCAGCAGCAGTATCTCGAACTGACACAGCTTCCCGGACCAAAGACCTAAGCCAAGCTCCACAGAGGGCGGCAGCCCCTCCATCGCACTGATCCACCCACAGAACTCTGCCCGGTTACCTAGGATCCACCAGCCACAACAAGCCTCGCGGTACACACCAACATTCCACCTGGAATCCAACCGCTAACTGCCATCCCCAATGGCTGCTGCATCTTGTCAGTGCTGGGGGAGGGGCTGCATCCGACGAGAGGTTCCTAAGGTAAATGTGATTCTACCCACTAGCGTCCCATGGGCCTTTGTTCTTCCCTCTTTCCTTTTGTTCAGATCTGTATGCACTGTAGCAACGGAGGCAAGTGTGTCCATTTTCAGTTGAATGTTTCACACGTCTTTAAACTTTCTAACAGTTCACAGTACACAGAGACCCACTAAGGGAAACTCTTGTTCCTGTAATATGGGCACACCCGCAATACATAGCCGTCGGTTGATTTCTGCTGAAACACCCGCATTCACGGGACATCTATCCATTTGTTTCAAGGGGGCTGAAATTCCTAGGAATGATACAATCCCCAATGTGCACTTTACTGCCTGTCTCTTTTGATCTTAGTACACTTTTGCGGAGCTACTTTTCCTTGTTATAGGCTTGTGCCATTTCTTCTCGACGTAGTGTAGAATATGGCATTCATTCATCCTGTTGGAAGACTTGCAAGTCTATATCACGGACTAGGAATCCATTGGATTCCAAATCGGCATTTGGGTTAGGTCACGATATGCTCATATGAATCAATATTTACGAATATAAATGCACGCCTCTGATTTCCGAATACAGGTGTGCTGAGTACATTCAAGCCGCGATACTGGGTCGATGCGTACTGAATGATCCTTGACATCACCTTGAGTAATTTCTTTTGAATATTCATGTTACCCTACCCTTTTTGTGTTGTTTGTTTGTTTGATTCTTTCTTGGTCTGCTTCTCGTTTGCTTTGCAAACACGTCAGGCCATGCATCTCTCCGTTTGCTTCCAACAGAGAGTCATATAAGCTGACTCCCTTAAGAGAGTGCTTCCAATCCCCTATGATTTCCTGCTTCCCTCTCCCATCTTTAGGGTTTTGATGTCCTCCTTGCCTTCTTCTTGTTTCTTCTTTTCCACTCATGCTCTTCTTGCATTTCCAATAAGGGTTTTCTTCTTTCCATTTCATCTTGCTGCTTATCCCTTCAGGGGAGAATCCTCAACCTTTCTTTTAGGATAAGTTTCGAACTGCTGAATTCTTTTAAGATTTGCAGGTCTGTGGCATTCTCTAGCTCTGCTGTTATTAGAAATGGTGGTCATGTGGCATAGGCTACCCTAGATGGCAGCATTTTGCCATTCAAGCTATGGTCTATGTCCTGGCACTCCTCCCTGTCCTGCAATATTGCTGCTGAGATAGCAGCTGAAACCCCTCTGGAGGTTCTCTTGTGACTATGTTGCTTTCCTCCAGGCGCATTTTAAATCACTGGGATGCTCATGAACTTTGTTGATTTGGATCATACAGCTGCTGCTAAGTCTATTGGGATTCCACCTCTTTTGGACGCTGTGTACTTCCTGAATTCGCCTAGATGATTCTATCTTGGCTTTCAGCAAGTTTCAGTCTGATTTTTCTACACATAACTTTTCAAACATTGTTTGTTTCTTTATCTCTTGCTTTTCCATCTGGGACTCTTTCGAATTTTAGTCTTTCATGCCTTGTCTTCAACCAGGATTCAACAGCAATGTTTTCATTGGTTTGCACTTGCTTTCCTATGTGTGCTTCTGACCGAGGGATTTCTGTTCCCCTGTCTTCAAAGTCATTCACGCGTCCCTCTGCAATATCTCGTCTGCTTAGGACGGAATGTTAGCCCTGATATTTTCTCATCCACTGAGTTTTCTGATATTATTTGGCTCGTCTTTAGGCTTTCTCTTCCCCTTTTCTGGTATTCTGCCTTTTGTGATTCTGAGACACTTTTGTTCTTCAGTGTTTCCCTCACCTCCATTTTCAATACTTGCTCTGGAGAGCGTTTTGCAGTCTAGTTGTCTGAAAGCTTATCTTTAGGGCCTTCAATCTCTTTGGAACTGAAAATGGTACTTCCTTTTCCTTTTACTGTATTTCTTCATCTCTACTGGTCAGGTAATTTCAGGTATCTAATGTAGACTTCTAGGGCTTGGTTAAGTGAAAACTTTAGACACTTGGCTCTACACAATTGCATGGGATTTCTGTGAGGACAAATTTTCCTAGACATTGATGCCATGTCCTGTTCCTGTGTGTGTTGTCTGGTCTATCTCCAATTGCTGGTGTTGCCTTTGTTGTGATGAACCCCCCATACTATTTCGATTAGGATAACCTCATTTTGATTACGCTTATCTCACAAATCTGAAAGAGCACAGGACACTTCCTCTGGTGGAAATGGAGCTTCTAAAGGTTCTCAGCTCTGCATTCTACTCTCTGTTATTTTGGAGTGTTTCCAGAAGAGCAGAGTGTGAGTGCGCTTGTGCTTTGTAGTGCCACGGGAATGTCCCACTGAAACCAGTTCTTCCAAGAGCTTCTCTGTCTACAGAAACACCAGTGGAAGCATATCTATGGATGTCACACATCAGGGCCTGCTGGAATGATCCCACAGCCCGAACTTGGTGTCCTCACTGCCGAACCGTGCCGGTGCCATCCAAAATGTAGCATCCGCTTTTGAGAGATAAACTGAAGGAAATCCTTCCTCTTCTCACGCTGTGGTCTTGGACCACACTTCCTTGTCCTCTCATCCTTGTGGCACGGGTGCACGAAGCCAACCACAGAGCTGTTGCACATCCTGTGCCTCAAACCAAACCATAATCACAGCCCAGGTTATGAATGTAGCAGATCCTAAGGCTTTTCATTCTGAATTCAAACCCAAGGCCCCCTGGATCCCTCAGACCCGATGCACAATATCTCTGATTCAGCCCCACACATGCTCTATTGGCAAAATGCCAAATTGGTCTCTGGTCCTGCAGATGCACTGGGTGTGGCCATGGGACATATCGATAATTTCAACTGCGCGCGCCAGGGTGGTTGCTTGCTCATTGGGGCCACAGGTCGGTTTGCTCTCTTGATAGGACCCACCACATCCCACAACGCACTCCAGATCCCTGAGACTCAGCGTGTGCTACCATCCGTAGCCCTATCCCTCCCTGAACGCTGCCTCTGCTACCTCAAATTTGGCAGCTCGGAGCTTGGTCTCAGAATCAACTGTGGGGATATTTTGCACTGTATTCTTTGAGTTCTGTCAGCCAAGCATCTGCTGTGCACTCTTCTAACACTCAGCGCATCACCTTCAATCCCATGTCTGTTCTCCGCTTGTGGGTGTGCGTCCAAGTTAAAGAGAGTTTCACCTTTACTGCTCCATCAACAGGGCTCAGACCATGCACTGGTATCCATTCCCTGCTTTTCCTTCTCCTGCTTCCAGGTGTTCTGAGGCCTCATCCTGTCTTTGGAAGTAACAGACCTCTCTTCGGCAAGTGTCCTGTGCCAAGGGCTGGGTGAGTGGATGTTTCCATTGCTGTGTTCATGGGAGCGAGTGAGCGCAGGTTGCACTGCTTCTCTGTCAACTGGGCATCAATGAATCAACACTTTCCAGATACATTTCACAGAAATGTGATTTCTTTTTATCTCTTTGTTTCTATACAGCCGTGGTGGGAGGGATTGTCCGAAGACTCCAGTTTTGACATTGTGTTGATATCTCATTTGCAGTCTTTAAAAATTTAATAGAATTGATATAAATGTATTGGGAGTTATACGAAAATGAAGTTAGTTTCTGAAACATACTAAATCGACCTAGAAGCCAGACTTGTCAATTTCGGTAACATTTTGTCAGCTCTAAGGAAAACATAGACAGATAGAATGCAAACTAGCAGTCCGAACTGTTAAAGGGGTCATGTCAGCTCTTTACTGTTGAAGCCTCCGAAACCAACAGGAACCATGAAATAACTAATGGAAACATGAAATAACCCCCAAGCTTGGATTCCCTTGTGCATGTGGTGCCCTTTAGTCCCGATGACACCTACTGGTCAATGTTGGCATTTCAAGGTGTAACATCCCTCTCAAGGAAAATACAAGAGGAAACGAACTAAATATATACATTTAGCTTTGAATCCAAAGAACCTAGAGGCATTATAGCTATGAGAACCCTGCTGCAGCTATGCTAGGCTACTGAGAACCAGGTGTTCTTCTATCAGTGATGAGAACGCTTAATCATCCGATCATGTTGGGTAAAGCACTTGAATGCAACCAAGTCTGCACCCCCATGATAGATTGCCCCCGGGGGCTTGACTCAATTGAAAGACGGTCCACATAAGCTGTGTCTTTCATGTCATTGGCGACTTTTACAGTTCCGTTCACTATCTGACTTCTAATATTTACCTAGACTGTCTTGAAAAACGGAGGCCTAATACAGATTCAAGTTCAGTCAAAGATTCCCCTCACTTACCACACTCCCTTCACCCCAGAGAGGACATAATCCCAGCATTTGCTGAATCTAGCGGAAGGCCATCGTTTCTTTGTGGGAGCTAAGTATTCAATTCCTATCTATTTCATACGAGAGTATTTGACCTTTATGGGGTTCCCTGTTGTTCACAGAGGATGAAGCTAGAGGAACTCTGATTCTAGGAGGGGCTTGCTCTTCTCTTACTGGCTTCATTGCAGCTCAGGTACTGATCCCTCAAAATGGATGCCTGAGTGGAGGGGAGGGAAGAGCAAGTGCTTGATAGCTAGGCCCAAACCTGGGAAAAGGCTTACCTGGGCTTGGTGCACTTTGATCTGAATGGCTTGGAATTGCCCCTTGGGTCGTGTGGATTATCTGACCTCTTTCAAGAACATGAGCGTTTTTATCATCTCTGCCATCTCTTCTCTTTAGACGTCAGGGATCTTGGACCCGTTCTTGGAGCAGAGAATTGAGGAACTTCCTCCAGTCCACGGTGGCCCTCCGTAGGTTTCTGCTAGTATCAGCGAGGTTCAATATGTCTCATGAATGCCTTTCGAGCCTGCTATCCTCTACAGCTGTCTCCAGGCCAGTATTCTCTATTGTAGCAGAACATCTCTCATCAATGTGTTCGCATCTCTCCTCAATCCGTGCAGCCATGTTTTCGGCCAGCTTCTCTTCGTGTCTCCCATAAAGTCGACTTCAACAGGACTGGGCAAGTCTGAAAGGACCTCGGAGCCTCTCCAGTAAGCTGAAGACAGGCAGATCTTCCACTGTCTGCCCTTTCAGGTTCTGGAAACTGACCCGTGAACTCAGGTCTTTGGGCAGCAGCAGTATCTCGAACTGACACAGCTTCCCGGACCAAAGACCTAAGCCAAGCTCCACAGAGGGCGGCAGCCCCTCCATCGCACTGATCCACCCACAGAACTCTGCCCGGTTACCTAGGATCCACCAGCCACAACAAGCCTCGCGGTACACACCAACATTCCACCTGGAATCCAACCGCTAACTGCCATCCCCAATGGCTGCTGCATCTTGTCAGTGCTGGGGGAGGGGCTGCATCCGACGAGAGGTTCCTAAGGTAAATGTGATTCTACCCACTAGCGTCCCATGGGCCTTTGTTCTTCCCTCTTTCCTTTTGTTCAGATCTGTATGCACTGTAGCAACGGAGGCAAGTGTGTCCATTTTCAGTTGAAAGTTTCACACGTCTTTAAACTTTCTAACAGTTCACAGTACACAGAGACCCACTAAGGGAAACTCTTGTTCCTGTAATATGGGCACACCCGCAATACATAGCCGTCGGTTGATTTCTGCTGAAACACCCGCATTCACGGGACATCTATCCATTTGTTTCAAGGGGGCTGAAATTCCTAGGAATGATACAATCCCCAATGTGCACTTTACTGCCTGTCTCTTTTGATCTTAGTACACTTTTGCGGAGCTACTTTTCCTTGTTATAGGCTTGTGCCATTTCTTCTCGACGTAGTGTAGAATATGGCATTCATTCATCCTGTTGGAAGACTTGCAAGTCTATATCACGGACTAGGAATCCATTGGATTCCAAATCGGCATTTGGGTTAGGTCACGATATGCTCATATGAATCAATATTTACGAATATAAATGCACGCCTCTGATTTCCGAATACAGGTGTGCTGAGTACATTCAAGCCGCGATACTGGGTCGATGCGTACTGAATGATCCTTGACATCACCTTGAGTAATTTCTTTTGAATATTCATGTTACCCTACCCTTTTTGTGTTGTTTGTTTGTTTGATTCTTTCTTGGTCTGCTTCTCGTTTGCTTTGCAAACACGTCAGGCCATGCATCTCTCCGTTTGCTTCCAACAGAGAGTCATATAAGCTGACTCCCTTAAGAGAGTGCTTCCAATCCCCTATGATTTCCTGCTTCCCTCTCCCATCTTTAGGGTTTTGATGTCCTCCTTGCCTTCTTCTTGTTTCTTCTTTTCCACTCATGCTCTTCTTGCATTTCCAATAAGGGTTTTCTTCTTTCCATTTCATCTTGCTGCTTATCCCTTCAGGGGAGAATCCTCAACCTTTCTTTTAGGATAAGTTTCGAACTGCTGAATTCTTTTAAGATTTGCAGGTCTGTGGCATTCTCTAGCTCTGCTGTTATTAGAAATGGTGGTCATGTGGCATAGGCTACCCTAGATGGCAGCATTTTGCCATTCAAGCTATGGTCTATGTCCTGGCACTCCTCCCTGTCCTGCAATATTGCTGCTGAGATAGCAGCTGAAACCCCTCTGGAGGTTCTCTTGTGACTATGTTGCTTTCCTCCAGGCGCATTTTAAATCACTGGGATGCTCATGAACTTTGTTGATTTGGATCATACAGCTGCTGCTAAGTCTATTGGGATTCCACCTCTTTTGGACGCTGTGTACTTCCTGAATTCGCCTAGATGATTCTATCTTGGCTTTCAGCAAGTTTCAGTCTGATTTTTCTACACATAACTTTTCAAACATTGTTTGTTTCTTTATCTCTTGCTTTTCCATCTGGGACTCTTTCGAATTTTAGTCTTTCATGCCTTGTCTTCAACCAGGATTCAACAGCAATGTTTTCATTGGTTTGTACTTGCTTTCCTATGTGTGCTTCTGACCGAGGGATTTCTGTTCCCCTGTCTTCAAAGTCATTCACGCGTCCCTCTGCAATATCTCGTCTGCTTAGGACGGAATGTTAGCCCTGATATTTTCTCATCCACTGAGTTTTCTGATATTATTTGGCTCGTCTTTAGGCTTTCTCTTCCCCTTTTCTGGTATTCTGCCTTTTGTGATTCTGAGACACTTTTGTTCTTCAGTGTTTCCCTCACCTCCATTTTCAATACTTGCTCTGGAGAGCGTTTTGCAGTCTAGTTGTCTGAAAGCTTATCTTTAGGGCCTTCAATCTCTTTGGAACTGAAAATGGTACTTCCTTTTCCTTTTACTGTATTTCTTCATCTCTACTGGTCAGGTAATTTCAGGTATCTAATGTAGACTTCTAGGGCTTGGTTAAGTGAAAACTTTAGACACTTGGCTCTACACAATTGCATGGGATTTCTGTGAGGACAAATTTTCCTAGACATTGATGCCATGTCCTGTTCCTGTGTGTGTTGTCTGGTCTATCTCCAATTGCTGGTGTTGCCTTTGTTGTGATGAACCCCCCATACTATTTCGATTAGGATAACCTCATTTTGATTACGCTTATCTCACAAATCTGAAAGAGCACAGGACACTTCCTCTGGTGGAAATGGAGCTTCTAAAGGTTCTCAGCTCTGCATTCTACTCTCTGTTATTTTGGAGTGTTTCCAGAAGAGCAGAGTGTGAGTGCGCTTGTGCTTTGAAGTGCCACGGGAATGTCCCACTGAAACCAGTTCTTCCAAGAGCTTCTCTGTCTACAGAAACACCAGTGGAAGCATATCTATGGATGTCACACATCAGGGCCTGCTGGAATGATCCCACAGCCCGAACTTGGTGTCCTCACTGCCGAACCGTGCCGGTGCCATCCAAAATGTAGCATCCGCTTTTGAGAGATAAACTGAAGGAAATCCTTCCTCTTCTCACGCTGTGGTCTTGGACCACACTTCCTTGTCCTCTCATCCTTGTGGAACGGGTTCACGAAGCCAACCACAGAGCTGTTGCACATCCGGTGCCTCAAACCAAACCATAATCACAGCCCAGGTTATGAATGTAGAAGATCCTAAGGCTTTTCATTCTGAATTCAAACCCAAGGCCCCCTGGATCCCTCAGACCCGATGCACAATATCTCTGATTCAGCCCCACACATGCTCTATTGGCAAAATGCCAAATTGGTCTCTGGTCCTGCAGATGCACTGGGTGTGGCCATGGGACATATCGATAATTTCAACTGCGCGCGCCAGGGTGGTTGCTTGCTCATTGGGGCCACAGGTCGGTTTGCTCTCTTGATAGGACCCACCACATCCCACAACGCACTCCAGATCCCTGAGACTCAGCGTGTGCCACCATCCGTAGCCCTATCCCTCCCTGAACGCTGCCTCTGCTACCTCAAATTTGGCAGCTCGGAGCTTGGTCTCAGAATCAACTGTGGGGATATTTTGCACTGGATTCTTTGAGATCTGTCAGCCAAGCATCTGCTGTGCACTCTTCTAACACTCAGCGCATCACCTTCAATCCCATGTCTGTTCTCCGCTTGTGGGTGTGCGTCCAAGTTAAAGAGAGTTTCACCTTTACTGCTCCATCAACAGGGCTCAGACCATGCACTAGTATCCATTCCCTGCTTTTCCTTCTCCTGCTTCCAGGTGTTCTGAGGCCTCATTCTGTCTTTGGAAGTAACAGACCTCTCTTCGGCAAGTGTCCTGTGCCAAGGGCTGGGTGAGTGGATGTTTCCATTGCTGTGTTCATGGGAGCGAGTGAGCGCAGGTTGCACTGCTTCTCTGTCAACTGGGCATCGATGAATCAACACTTTCCAGATACATTTCACAGAAATGTGATTTCTTTTTATCTCTTTGTTTCTATACAGCCGTGGTGGGAGGGATTGTCCGAAGACTCCAGTTTTGACATTGTGTTGATATCTCATTTGCAGTCTTTAAAAATTTAATAGAATTGATATAAATGTTTTGGGAGTTATACGAAAATGAAGTTAGTTTCTGAAACATACTAAATCGACCTAGAAGCCAGACTTGTCAATTTCGGTAACATTTTGTCAGCTCTAAGGAAAACATAGACAGATAGAATGCAAACTAGCAGTCCGAACTGTTAAAGGGGTCATGTCAGCTCTTTACTGTTGAAGCCTCCGAAACCAACAGGAACCATGAAATAACTAATGGAAACATGAAATAACCCCCAAGCTTGGATTCCCTTGTGCATGTAGTGCCCTTTACTTCCGATGACACCTACTGGTCATTGTTGGCATTTCAAGGTGTAACATCCCTCTCAAGGAAAATACAAGAGGAAACGAACTAAATATATACATTTAGCTTTGAATCCAAAGAACCTAGAGGCATTATAGCTATGAGAACCCTGCTGCAGCTATGCTAGGCTACTGAGAACCAGGTGTTCTTCTATCAGTGATGAGAACGCTTAATCATCCGATCATGTTGGGTAAAGCACTTGAATGCAACCAAGTCTGCACCCCCATGATAGATTGCCCCCGGGGGCTTGACTCAATTGAAAGACGGTCCACATAAGCTGTGTCTTTCATGTCATTGGCGACTTTTACAGTTCCGTTCACTATCTGACTTCTAATATTTACCTAGACTGTCTTGAAAAACGGAGGCCTAATACAGATTCAAGTTCAGTCAAAGATTCCCCTCACTTACCACACTCCCTTCACCCCAGAGAGGACATAATCCCAGCATTTGCTGAATCTAGCGGAAGGCCATCGTTTCTTTGTGGGAGCTAAGTATTCAATTCCTATCTATTTCATACGAGAGTATTTGACCTTTATGGGGTTCCCTGTTGTTCACAGAGGATGAAGCTAGAGGAACTCTGATTCTAGGAGGGGCTTGCTCTTCTCTTACTGGCTTCATTGCAGCTCAGGTACTGATCCCTCAAAATGGATGCCTGAGTGGAGGGGAGGGAAGAGCAAGTGCTTGATAGCTAGGCCCAAACCTGGGAAAAGGCTTACCTGGGCTTGGTGCACTTTGATCTGAATGGCTTGGAATTGCCCCTTGGGTCGTGTGGATTATCTGACCTCTTTCAAGAACATGAGCGTTTTTATCATCTCTGCCATCTCTTCTCTTTAGACGTCAGGGATCTTGGACCCGTTCTTGGAGCAGAGAATTGAGGAACTTCCTCCAGTCCACGGTGGCCCTCCGTAGGTTTCTGCTAGTATCAGCGAGGTTCAATATGTCTCATGAATGCCTTTCGAGCCTGCTATCCTCTACAGCTGTCTCCAGGCCAGTATTCTCTATTGTAGCAGAACATCTCTCATCAATGTGTTCGCATCTCTCCTCAATCCGTGCAGCCATGTTTTCGGCCAGCTTCTCTTCGTGTCTCCCATAAAGTCGACTTCAACAGGACTGGGCAAGTCTGAAAGGACCTCGGAGCCTCTCCAGTAAGCTGAAGACAGGCAGATCTTCCACTGTCTGCCCTTTCAGGTTCTGGAAACTGACCCGTGAACTCAGGTCTTTGGGCAGCAGCAGTATCTCGAACTGACACAGCTTCCCGGACCAAAGACCTAAGCCAAGCTCCACAGAGGGCGGCAGCCCCTCCATCGCACTGATCCACCCACAGAACTCTGCCCGGTTACCTAGGATCCACCAGCCACAACAAGCCTCGCGGTACACACCAACATTCCACCTGGAATCCAACCGCTAACTGCCATCCCCAATGGCTGCTGCATCTTGTCAGTGCTGGGGGAGGGGCTGCATCCGACGAGAGGTTCCTAAGGTAAATGTGATTCTACCCACTAGCGTCCCATGGGCCTTTGTTCTTCCCTCTTTCCTTTTGTTCAGATCTGTATGCACTGTAGCAACGGAGGCAAGTGTGTCCATTTTCAGTTGAATGTTTCACACGTCTTTAAACTTTCTAACAGTTCACAGTACACAGAGACCCACTAAGGGAAACTCTTGTTCCTGTAATATGGGCACACCCGCAATACATAGCCGTCGGTTGATTTCTGCTGAAACACCCGCATTCACGGGATATCTATCCATTTGTTTCAAGGGGGCTGAAATTCCTAGGAATGATACAATCCCCAGTGTACACTTTACTGCCTGTCTCTTTTGATCTTAGAACAGTTTTGTGGAGCTACTTTTCCTTGTTATAGGCTTGTGCCATTTCTTCTCGACGTAGTGTAGAATATGGCATTCATTCATCCTGTTGGAAGACTTGCAAGTCTATATCACGGACTAGGAATCCATTGGATTCCAAATCGGCATTTGGGTTAGGTCACGATATGCTCATATGAATCAATATTTACGAATATAAATGCACGCCTCTGATTTCCGAATACAGGTGTGCTGAGTACATTCAAGCCGCGATACTGGGTCGATGCGTACTGAATGATCCTTGACATCACCTTGAGTAATTTCTTTTGAATATTCATGTTACCCTACCCTTTTTGTGTTGTTTGTTTGTTTGATTCTTTCTTGGTCTGCTTCTCGTTTGCTTTGCAAACACGTCAGGCCATGCATCTCTCCGTTTGCTTCCAACAGAGAGTCATATAAGCTGACTCCCTTAAGAGAGTGCTTCCAATCCCCTATGATTTCCTGCTTCCCTCTCCCATCTTTAGGGTTTTGATGTCCTCCTTGCCTTCTTCTTGTTTCTTCTTTTCCACTCATGCTCTTCTTGCATTTCCAATAAGGGTTTTCTTCTTTCCATTTCATCTTGCTGCTTATCCCTTCAGGGGAGAATCCTCAACCTTTCTTTTAGGATAAGTTTCGAACTGCTGAATTCTTTTAAGATTTGCAGGTCTGTGGCATTCTCTAGCTCTGCTGTTATTAGAAATGGTGGTCATGTGGCATAGGCTACCCTAGATGGCAGCATTTTGCCATTCAAGCTATGGTCTATGTCCTGGCACTCCTCCCTGTCCTGCAATATTGCTGCTGAGATAGCAGCTGAAACCCCTCTGGAGGTTCTCTTGTGACTATGTTGCTTTCCTCCAGGCGCATTTTAAATCACTGGGATGCTCATGAACTTTGTTGATTTGGATCATACAGCTGCTGCTAAGTCTATTGGGATTCCACCTCTTTTGGACGCTGTGTACTTCCTGAATTCGCCTAGATGATTCTATCTTGGCTTTCAGCAAGTTTCAGTCTGATTTTTCTACACATAACTTTTCAAACATTGTTTGTTTCTTTATCTCTTGCTTTTCCATCTGGGACTCTTTCGAATTTTAGTCTTTCATGCCTTGTCTTCAACCAGGATTCAACAGCAATGTTTTCATTGGTTTGTACTTGCTTTCCTATGTGTGCTTCTGACCGAGGGATTTCTGTTCCCCTGTCTTCAAAGTCATTCACGCGTCCCTCTGCAATATCTCGTCTGCTTAGGACGGAATGTTAGCCCTGATATTTTCTCATCCACTGAGTTTTCTGATATTATTTGGCTCGTCTTTAGGCTTTCTCTTCCCCTTTTCTGGTATTCTGCCTTTTGTGATTCTGAGACACTGTTGTTCTTCAGTGTTTCCCTCACCTCCATTTTCAATACTTGCTCTGGAGAGCGTTTTGCAGTCTAGTTGTCTGAAAGCTTATCTTTAGGGCCTTCAATCTCTTTGGAACTGAAAATGGTACTTCCTTTTCCTTTTACTGTATTTCTTCATCTCTACTGGTCAGGTAATTTCAGGTATCTAATGTAGACTTCTAGGGCTTGGTTAAGTGAAAACTTTAGACACTTGGCTCTACACAATTGCATGGGATTTCTGTGAGGACAAATTTTCCTAGACATTGATGCCATGTCCTGTTCCTGTGTGTGTTGCCTGGTCTATCTCCAATTGCTGGTGTTGCCTTTGTTGTGATGAACCCCCCATACTATTTCGATTAGGATAACCTCATTTTGATTACGCTTATCTCACAAATCTGAAAGAGCACAGGACACTTCCTCTGGTGGAAATGGAGCTTCTAAAGGTTCTCAGCTCTGCATTCTACTCTCTGTTATTTTGGAGTGTTTCCAGAAGAGCAGAGTGTGAGTGCGCTTGTGCTTTGTAGTGCCACGGGAATGTCCCACTGAAACCAGTTCTTCCAAGAGCTTCTCTGTCTACAGAAACACCAGTGGAAGCATATCTATGGATGTCACACATCAGGGCCTGCTGGAATGATCCCACAGCCCGAACTTGGTGTCCTCGCTGCCGAACCGTGCCGGTGCCATCCAAAATGTAGCATCCGCTTTTGAGAGATAAACTGAAGGAAATCCTTCCTCTTCTCACGCTGTGGTCTTGGACCACACTTCCTTGTCCTCTCATCCTTGTGGCACGGGTGCACGAAGCCAACCACAGAGCTGTTGCACATCCTGTGCCTCAAACCAAACCATAATCACAGCCCAGGTTATGAATGTAGCAGATCCTAAGGCTTTTCATTCTGAATTCAAACCCAAGGCCCCCTGGATCCCTCAGACCCGATGCACAATATCTCTGATTCAGCCCCACACATGCACTATTGGCAAAATGCCAAATTGGTCTCTGGTCCTGCAGATGCACTGGGTGTGGCCATGGGACATATCGATAATTTCAACTGCGCGCGCCAGGGTGGTTGCTTGCTCATTGGGGTCCCAGGTCGGTTTGCTCTCTAGATAGGACCCACCACATCCCACAACGCACTCCGGATCCCTGAGACTCAGCGTGTGCCACCATCCGTAGCCCTATCCCTCCCTGAACGCTGCCTCTGCTACCTCAAATTTGGCAGCTCGGAGCTTGGTCTCAGAATCAACTGTGGGGATATTTTGCACTGGATTCTTTGAGATCTGTCAGCCAAGCATCTGCTGTGCACTCTTCTAACACTCAGCACATCACCTTCAATCCCATGTCTCCTGTCCGCTTGAGAGTGTGCGTCCAAGTTAAAGAGAGTTTCACCTTTACTGCTCCATCAACAGGGCTCAGACCATGCACTGGTATCCATTCCCTGCTTTTCCTTCTCCTGCTTCCAGGTGTTCTGAGGCCTCATCCTGTCTTTGGAAGTAACAGACCTCTCTTCGGCAAGTGTCCTGTGCCAAGGGCTGGGTGAGTGGATGTTTCCATTGCTGTGTTCATGGGAGCGAGTGAGCGCAGGTTGCACTGCTTCTCTGTCAACTGGGCATCGATGAATCAACACTTTCCAGATACATTTCACAGAAATGTGATTTCTTTTTATCTCTTTGTTTCTATACAGCCGTGGTGGGAGGGTTTGTCCGAAGACTACAGTTTTGACATTGTGTTGATATCACATTTGCAGTCTTTAAAAATTTAATAGAATTGATATAAATGTTTTGGGAGTTATACGAAAATGAAGTTAGTTTCTGAAACATACTAAATCGACCTAGAAGCCAGACTTGTCAATTTCGGTAACATTTTGTCAGCTCTAAGAAAAAAATAGACAGATAGAATGCAAACTAGCAGTCCGAACTGTTAAAGGGGTCATGTCAGCTCTTTACTGTTGAAGCCTCCGAAACCAACAGGAACCATGAAATAACTAATGGAAACATGAAATAACCCCCAAGCTTGGATTCACTTGTGCATGTGGTGCCCTTTAGTCCCGATGACATCTACTGGCCAATGTTGGCATTTCAAGGGGTAACATCCCTCTCTAGGAAAATACAAGAAGGAACAAACCAAATATATACATTTAGGTTTGAATCCAAAAGGACCTAGAGGTATTATAGCTAGGAGAACCCTGCTGCAGTTATGCTAGTCTATTGAGAACCAGGTGTTCTTCTATCAGTGATGAGAACGCTTAATCATCCCATCATGTTGGGTAAAGCCATTTAACGCAACCAAGTCTGCACCGCATGATATAGTGCCCCCGGGGGCTTGACTCAAGTGAAAGACGATCCACATAAGCTGTGTCTTTAATATAATTGGCGAGTTTTACAGTACAGTTCACTTTCTGACTTGTACTATTTACCTATACTGTCTGGAAAAACTGAGGCCTTATACAGATTCAAGTTCAGTCAAAGATTCCCCTCACTTACCACACTCCCTTCACCCCAGGGAAGACATAAACACAACATTTGCTGAATCTAGCGGAAGGACATCGTTTCTAGGTGTGAGCTAAGTATTCAATTCCAATCTAGTTCAGCTGAGACTATTTGACTTTAAAGAGTTCAGTGTTTTTCACAGAGTGTGAAGCGGGAGGAAATCTGATTCTTGGAGGGGCGTGCTCCTCTCATAACGGCTTCATTGCAGCTCAGGTACTGATCCTTCAAAATGGATGCCTGAGTGGGTGGGAGGGAAGGGCAAGTGCTTGCTAGCTAGGCCCAAACCTGGGAAAAGGTTTACCTGGGCTTGGTGAATTCTGGTCTGAGTCGCTTGGGAAGGCCCATTTTGACGTGTGGATTCTCACGACCAAGAACAGGAGCGTTTTGATCATCTCTGCCATCTCTTCTCTTGCCGACGTCAGGGACCTTGGATCCGTTATTGGAGAAGAGAATTGAGGAACTTCCTCAATTCACGTTGGCACTCCATATGTTTCTGCCTGTATCAGTGAGTTTCAATATGTCTCATGAATGTCTTTTGAGCCTGGTATCCTCTACAGCTGTCTCCACGCCAGTATTCTCCATTGTAGCAGAACATCTCTCATCCATGTGTTCGCATCTCTCCTCAATCCGTGCAGCCAGCTTATCGGCCAGCTTCTCTTCGTGTCTCCCCTAAAGTCGACTTCACCAGGACTGGGCAAGTCTGAAAGTACCTCGGAGCCTGACCAGTAAGCTGATGACAGGCAGATCTTCCACTGTCTGCCCTTTCAGGTTCTGGAAACTGACCTGTGACCTCAGGTCTTTGGGCAGCAGCAGTATCTCGAACTTACACAGCTTCCCGGACCAAACACCTAAGCCAAGCTCCACAGAGGGCGGCAGCCCCTCCATCACACTGATCCACCCACAGAACTCTGCCCGGTTACCTAGGATCCAACAGCCACAACAAGCCTCGCGGTAAACACCAACATTCCACCTGGAATCCAACCGCTAACTGCCATCCCCAATGGCTGCTGCATCTTGTCAGTGTTGGGGGAGGGGCTGCATCCGACGAGAGGTTCCTAAGATAAATGTGATTCTACCCACTAGCGTCCCATGGGCCTTTCTTCTTCCCTCTTTCCTTTTGTTCAGAGCTCTATGCACCGTACCAATGGAGGGAAGTGTGTCCCTTTTCAGTTGATGGTTTCACACGTCTTTAAACTTTCTAACAGTTCACAGTACACAGGGACCCATTAAAGGAGACTTATGTTCCTATAAGATCCGTACACCCGGAATACATATGCGTCGCCTGATTTCTGCTGAAACACCCACACTCTCAGGACATGGATCCATTGGATTCATGGGGGCTGAAATTCCAAGAAATGAAACCAACCCCAATGTGCACTTTGCTGTCGGTCTCTTTTGCACTTAGTACACTTTGGCAGAGCTACTTGCCTTTGTTATAGGCTTCTTACATTTCTTCTCTACGTAGCCTAGAATATGGCATTCCTTCATCCTGTTGGAAGACATACAAGTCTACATCACGGACTAGGAATCCATTTGATTCCAAATCGGCATTAGTGTTAGGTCACGATATGCTCTTATGAATCAAAATTTACGAATATGAATGCACGCTTCTGATTTCCGAATACAAGTGTGCTGAGTACATGCAAGCCACGATACTGGGTCGATGCGTTCTGAATGACCCTTGACCTCACCTTGAGTATTTTCTTTTGAATAATCATGGTTCCCTTTGTATATGTCAGCCAACCATACCATTTTGGTGCTTGTTTGTTGGTTTGATTCTTTGTTGGTCTTCTTCTCGCTTGTTTTGCAAACACGTCAGGCCATGCATCTCTCCTTTCGCTTCAAACAGAGTCAAATAAGCTGATTCACTTAAGAGAGTGCTTCCAATCACCTATGGTTTCCTGCTTCCCTCTCCCATCTTTTGGGTTTTGATGTCCTCCTTAAGTTCTTCTTCTTTCTTCTCTGCCACACATGCTCTTCTTGCATTTCCAATAATGGTTTCTTCTTTCCATTCCATCTTGCTGCTTTTCTTTTCAGGGGAGTTTTCTCAACCTTTCTTTTAGAAAAACTTTTGAACTGCTGAATTCTTTTAAGATTTGCCGGTCTGTAGAATTCTCTAGCTCTGCCGTTATTTGAAATGGTGTTCATGTGGCATAGGCTACCCTAGGTGGCAGCATTTGGCCATTCAGGATATGGTCTGTGTCCTGGCACTCCTCCCTCTCCTGCAATATTGCTGCCGAGATATCAGCTGAAACCCCTCTGGAGGTTTCCTTGTGACTATGTTGTTTCCTCCAGGTGCATTTTAAATCACTCGGATATTCGTGAACTTTGTTGATTTGAATCATACAGCTGCTGGTAGGTCTATTGGGATTCCACCTCCTTCGGATGCTGTGTAATTCCTGAATTCGCATAGATGATTCTTTCTTGGCTTTCAGCAAGTTTCAGTCTGATTTTTCTACAGATAAATTTTCAGACACTTTTTGTTTCTTTATCCCTTGCTTTTCCATCTGGGACTCATGATTTCTATTCTTTCATGCCCTGTCTTAACCCAGGGTTCAACTGCAATATTTTCATTTGTTTGCACTTGCTTTCCTATGTCTGCTTCTGACCGAGGTTTTTCTCTTCCCCTGTCTTCACAGTCATTCACGCGTCCCTCTGCATTATCTAGTCTGCTAAGGACTGAATTTTAGCCCTGATATTATCACAACCATTGAGTTTCCTGATAATTTTGGCTCGTGTTGAGACTTTCTCTTCCCCTTTTCTGGTATTCTGCCTTTTGTGATTCTGAGACACTGGTGATCTTCAGTGTTTTCCTGACCTTCATTTTCAACACTTGTTCTGGATAGCGTTTTGCAGACTAGTTGTTTGAAAGCTTATCTTTTGCGCCTTCAATATCTTTGGAACTGAAAATGGTACTTCCTGTTTCTTTTACTGTTCTTCTTCATCTCTACTGGTCAGGTAATATCAGGTATCTAATGTAGACTTCTAGGGCTTTGTTAATTGAAAAATTTAGACTCTTGTCTCTACGCAATTCCATGGGATTTCTGTGAGGACAATTTCTCCTAGGCATTGATGCCATAACCTGTACCTGTGTGTGTTGTTTGGTATATCTCCAATTGCTGGTGTTGCATTAGTTGTGATGAACAACCCATTCTATTTCGATTAGAATAACTTCATTTTGATTATACTTATCTCACACTTCTGAAAGTGCACAGGACACTTCCTCTTGTGGAAATGAAGCTTCTAAAAGTTCTCAGCTCTGCATTCTTCTCTATGTCATTTTGGAATGTTTCCAAAACAGCAAACTGAGAGTGCTCTTCTGCTTTTTATTACCACGGGAATTTCCCAATGAAATCAGTTCTTTCCAGAGCTTCTCTGTCTACAGAAACACCAGTGGAAGCATATCTATGGATGTCACATATCAGGGCCTGCTGGAATGATCCCGCAGACCTTCCTTGTTGTCCTAGGTGCCGTACCGTGCCGGTGCCATCCAAAATGTAGCATCCGCTTTTGGGAGATAGTGCTGAAGGGAATGCTTCCTCTTCTCGCGCTGTGGACTTGGACCACTCTCCCTTGTCCTCTCATCCTTGTGGCACGGGTGCACGAAGGCAACCACAGAGCTGTTGCGCATCCTGTGACTCAAACCAAATCATAATCCCAGCCCAGGTTATGAATGTAGCATATCCTAAGGCTTTTCATTCTGATTTCAAATTCAAGCCCCCCTGGATCCCTCAGACCAGATGCACGATATCTCTGATTCAGCCCCACACGTGCTCTATTGGCAAAATTCCCAATTGGTCCCTGGTCCTGCAGATGTACTGGGTGTGGCCATGGGACATATCGGTAATCGCAACCGCGCGACCAGTGTGGTTGATTTATTATTGGTACACAGTTCGGTTTGCTCTCTTGATTCGACCCACCACATCCCACAACGCACTCCAGATCCCTGAGACTCAGCGTGTGCCATCATCCGTAGCTCTATGCCTCACTGACCGTTGCCTCTGCTACCTCAAATTTGGCAGCTGGTATCTTGGTCTCAGAATTAACTGTGGGGATATTTTGCGCTGGTTTCTTTGAGTTCTCTCAGCCAAGCATCTGCTGTGCACTCTTGTAAATCTCAGCACATCACCTTCAAACCCATGTCTCCTGTCCGCTTGAGAGTGTGCGTCCAAGTTAAACAGAGTTTCACCCTTGTTGCTCCATCACCAGGGGTCCGAACCTGCACTGGTTTCCATTCCCTGCTGTGCATTCTCCTGCTTCCAGGTGTCCTGAGGCCTCATCCTGTCTTTGGGAGTAACAGACCTCTCTTCGGCCAGTGTCCTATGCTAAGGGCTGGGTGAGTGGATGTTTCCATTGCTCTGTACATGGGAGCGAGTGAGTGCAGGTTGCACTTCTTCTCTGCCAACTGGGCATCGATGAATCAACACTATCCAGATACATTTCACAGAAATGTGATATTTGCTTAGCTCTTGGTTTCTATACAGCCGTGGTGGGAGGGATTGTCCGAAGACAACTATTTTGACATTGTGTTGATATCCCATTTGCAGTCTTTAAGAAGTTTAACAGAACTCATTTACATGTTTTGGGAGTTATACGAAAATGGAGTTATTTTTTGAAACACACTCAATCGACCTAGAAGCCAGACTTGTCAATTTTGGTAACATTGTGTCAGCTCGACGGAAAAGCTAGACAGATAGAATGCAAACTAGCAGTCCAAACTGTTCAAGGGGTCATGTCAGCTCTTTAAGGTTGAAGCCTCCGAAACCAACAGGAACCATGAAATAACTTTTGGAAACATGGAATAACCCCCAACCTTGGATACACTTGTGCATGTGGTGCCCTGTATCCCAATGACACCTACTGGCCAATGTTGGCATTTCAAGGGGTAACATCCCTCTCTAGGAAAATACAAGAGGAAACAAACCAAATATATACATTTAGGTTTGAATCCAAAAGCACCTAGAGGCATTCTAGCTAGGAGAATCCTGCTGCAGTTATGCTAGTCTATTGAGAACCAGGTGTTTTTCTATCAGTGTTGAGAACGCTTAATCATCCGATCCTGTAGTTTAAAGCCATTTAACGCAACCAAGTCTGCACCCCCATGATATAGTGCCCCCGGGGGCTTGACTCAAGTGAAAGACGATCCACATAAGCTGTGTCTTTAATGTCATTGGCGACTTTTACAGTTCAGTTCACTTTCTGACTTGTACTATTTACCTTCACTGTCTTGAAAAACTGAAGCCTAATACAGATTCATGTTCAGTCAAAGATTCCCCTCACTTACCACACGCCCTTCACCCCAGGGAAGACATAAACACAACATTTGCTGAATCTAGCGGAAGGACATCGTTTCTAGGTGTGAGCTAAGTATTCAATTTTATCTATTTCAGCCGAGACTATTTGACCTTTAAGGTGTTCACTGTTGTTCACAGAGAGTGAAGCTGGAGGAACTCTGATTCTAGGAGGGGCTTGCTCTTCTCGTAATGGCTTCATTGCAGCTCAGGTACTGATCCTTCAAAATGGATGCCTGAGTGGAGGGGAGGCAAGGGCAAGTGCTCACTAGCTAGGCCCAAACCTGGGAAAAGGCTTACCTGGGCTTGTTGAATTTTGGTCTGAATGGCTTGGGAATGCCCCTTGGGACGTGTGGATTCTCACGACCTCTTCCAAGAACAGGAGCGTTTTGATCATCTCTGCCATTTCTTCTCCTTCAGACGTCAGGGACCTTGGACCCGTTCTTGGAGAAGAGAATTGAGGAACTTCCTCAAGTCCACGTTGGCACTCCGTATGTTTCTGCCTGTATCAGTGAGTTTCAATATGTCTCATGAATGTCTTTTGAGCCTGGTATCCTCTACAGCTGTCTCCACGCCAGTATTCTCCATTGTAGCAGAACATCTCTCATCCATGTGTTCGCATCTCTCCTCAATCCGTGCAGCCAGCTTATCGGCCAGCTTCTCTTCGTGTCTCCCCTAAAGTCGACTTCACCAGGACTGGGCAAGTCTGAAAGTACCTCGGAGCCTGACCAGTAAGCTGATGACAGGCAGATCTTCCACTGTCTGCCCTTTCAGGTTCTGGAAACTGACCTGTGACCTCAGGTGTTTGGGCAGCAGCAGTATCTCGAACTTACACAGCTTCCCGGACCAAACACCTAAGCCAAGCTCCACAGAGGGCGGCAGCCCCTCCATCACACTGATCCACCCACAGAACTCTGCCCGGTTACCTAGGATCCAACAGCCACAACAAGCCTCGCGGTAAACACCAACATTCCACCTGGAATCCAACCGCTAACTGCCATCCCCAATGGCTGCTGCATCTTGTCAGTGTTGGGGGAGGGGCTGCATCCGACGAGAGGTTCCTAAGGTAAATGTGATTCTACCCACTAGCGTCCCATGGGCCTTTCTTCTTCCCTCTTTCCTTTTGTTCAGATCTCTATGCACAGTACCAATGGAGGGAAGTGTGTCCCTTTTCAGTTGATGGTTTCACACGTCTTTAAACTTTCTAACAGTTCACAGTACACAGGGACCCACTAAAGGAGACTTATGTTCCTATAAGATCCGTACACCCGGAATACATATGCGTCGCCTGATTTCTGCTGAAACACCCACACTCTCAGGACATGGATCCATTGGATTCATGGGGGCTGAAATTCCAAGAAATGAAACCAACCCCAATGTGCACTTTGCTGTCGGTCTCTTTTGCACTTAGTACACTTTGGCAGAGCTACTTGCCTTTGTTATAGGCTTCTTACATTTCTTCTCTACGTAGCCTAGAATATGGCATTCCTTCATCCTGTTGGAAGACATACAAGTCTACATCACGGACTAGGAAACCATTTGATTCCAAATCGGCATTAGTGTTAGGTCACGATATGCTCTTATGAATCAAAATTTACGAATATGAATGCACGCTTCTGATTTCCGAATACAAGTGTGCTGAGTACATGCAAGCCACGATACTGGGTCGATGCGTTCTGAATGACCCTTGACCTCACCTTGAGTATTTTCTTTTGAATAATCATGGTTCCCTTTGTATATGTCAGCCAACCATACCATTTTGGTGCTTGTTTGTTGGTTTGATTCTTTGTTGGTCTTCTTCTCGCTTGTTTTGCAAACACGTCAGGCCATGCATCTCTCCTTTCACTTCAAACAGAGTCAAATAAGCTGATTCACTTAAGAGAGTGCTTCCAATCACCTATGGTTTCCTGCTTCCCTCTCCCATCTTTAGGGTTTTGATGTCCTCCTTAATTCTTCTTCTTTCTTCTCTGCCACACATGCTCTTCTTGCATTTCCAATAATGTTTTCTTCTTTCCATTCCATCTTGCTGCTTTTCTATTCAGGGGAGTTTTCTCAACCTTTCTTTTAGAAAAACTTTTGAACTGCTGAATTCTTTTAAGATTTGCCGGTCTGTAGAATTCTCTAGCTCTGCCGTTATTTGAAATGGTGTTCATGTGGCATAGGCTACCCTAGGTGGCAGCATTTGGCCATTCAGGATATGGTCTGTGTCCTGGCACTCCTCCCTGTCCTGCAATATTGCTGCCGAGATATCAGCTGAAACCCCTCTGGAGGTTTCCTTGTGACTATGTTGTTTCCTCCAGGTGCATTTTAAATCACTCGGATATTCGTGAACTTTGTTGATTTGAATCATACAGCTGCTGGTAGGTCTATTGGGATTCCACCTCCTTCGGATGCTGTGTAATTCCTGAATTCGCATAGATGATTCTTTCTTGGCTTTCAGCAAGTTTCAGTCTGATTTTTCTACAGATAAATTTTCAGACACTTTTTGTTTCTTTATCACTTGTTTTCCATCTGGGACTCATGATTTCTATTCTTTCATGCCCTGTCTTAACCCAGGGTTCAACTGCAATGTTTTCATTTGTTTGCACTTGCTTTCCTATGTCTGCTTCTGACCGAGGTTTTTCTCTTCCCCTGTCTTCACAGTCATTCACGCGTCCCTCTGCATTATCTAGTCTGCTAAGGACTGAATTTTAGCCCTGATATTATCACAACCATTGAGTTTCCTGATAATTTTGGCTCGTGTTGAGACTTTCTCTTCCCCTTTTCTGGTATTCTGCCTTTTGTGATTCTGAGACACTGGTGTTCTTCAGTGTTTTCCTGACCTTCATTTTCAACACTTGTTCTGGATAGCGTTTTGCAGACTAGTTGTTTGAAAGCTTATCTTTTGCGCCTTCAATATCTTTGGAACTGAAAATGGTACTTCCTGTTTCTTTTACTGTTCTTCTTCATCTCTACTGGTCAGGTAATATCAGGTATCTAATGTAGACTTCTAGGGCTTTGTTAATTGAAAAATTTAGACTCTTGTCTCTACGCAATTCCATGGGATTTCTGTGAGGACAATTTCTCCTAGGCATTGATGCCATAACCTGTACCTGTGTGTGTTGTTTGGTATATCTCCAATTGCTGGTGTTGCATTAGTTGTGATGAACAACCCATTCTACTTCGATTAGAATAACTTCATTTTGATTATACTTATCTCACACTTCTGAAAGTGCACAGGACACTTCCTCTTGTGGAAATGAAGCTTCTAAAAGTTCTCAGCTCTGCATTCTTCTCTATGTCATTTTGGAGTGTTTCCAAAAGAGCAAACTGAGAGTGCTCTTCTGCTTTTTATTACCACGGGAATGTCCCAATGAAATCAGTTCTTTCCAGAGCTTCTCTGTCTACAGAAACACCAGTGGAAGCATATCTATGGATGTCACATATCAGGGCCTGCTGGAATGATCCCGCAGACCTTCCTTGTTGTCCTAGGTGCCGTACCGTGCCGGTGCCATCCAAAATGTAGCATCCGCTTTTGGGAGATAGTGCTGAAGGGAATGCTTCCTCTTCTCGCGCTGTGGACTTGGACCACTCTTCCTTGTCCTCTCATCCTTGTGGCACGGGTGCACAAAGGCAACCACAGAGTTGTTGCGCATCCTGTGACTCAAACCAAATCATAATCCCAGCCCAGGTTATGAATGTAGCATATCCTAAGGCTTTTCATTCTGATTTCAAATTCAAGGCCCCCTGGATCCCTCAGACCAGATGCACGATATCTCTGATTCAGCCCTACACGTGCTCTATTGGCAAAATTCCCAATTGGTCCCTGGTCCTGCAGATGTACTGGGTGTGGCCATGGGACATATCGGTAATCGCAACCGCGCGACCAGTGTGGTTGATTTATTATTGGTACACAGTTCGGTTTGCTCTCTTGATTCGACCCACCACATCCCACAACGCACTCCAGATCCCTGAGACTCAGCGTGTGCCATCATCCGTAGCTCTATGCCTCACTGACCGTTGCCTCTGCTACCTCAAATTTGGCAGCTGGTATCTTGGTCTCAGAATTAACTGTGGGGATATTTTGCGCTGGTTTCTTTGAGTTCTCTCAGCCAAGCATCTGCTGTGCACTCTTGTAAATCTCAGCACATCACCTTCAAACCCATGTCTCCTGTCCGCTTGAGAGTGTGCGTCCAAGTTAAACAGAGTTTCACCCTTGTTGCTCCATCACCAGGGGTCCGAACCTGCACTGGTTTCCATTCCCTGCTTTGCATTCTCCTGCTTCCAGGTGTCCTGAGGCCTCATCCTGTCTTTGGGAGTAACAGACCTCTCTTCGGCCAGTGTCCTATGCTAAGGGCTGGGTGAGTGGATGTTTCCATTGCTCTGTACATGGGAGCGAGTGAGTGCAGGTTGCACTTCTTCTCTGCCAACTGGGCATCGATGAATCAACACTATCCAGATACATTTCACAGAAATGTGATATTTGCTTAGCTCTTGGTTTCTATACAGCCGTGGTGGGAGGGATTGTCCGAAGACAACTCTTTTGACATTGTGTTGATATCCCATTTGCAGTCTTTAAGAAGTTTAACAGAACTCATTTACATGTTTTGGGAGTTATACGAAAATGGAGTTATTTTTTGAAACACACTCAATCGACCTAGAAGCCAGACTTGTCAATTTTGGTAACATTGTGTCAGCTCGACGGAAAAGCTAGACTGATAGAATGCAAACTAGCAGTCCAAACTGTTCAAGGGGTCATGTCAGCTCTTTAAGGTTGAAGCCTCCGAAACCAACAGGAACCATGAAATAACTTTTGGAAACATGGAATAACCCCCAACCTTGGATACACTTGTGCATGTGGTGCCCTGTATCCCAATGACACCTACTGGCCAATGTTGGCATTTCAAGGGGTAACATCCCTCTCTAGGAAAATACAAGAGGAAACAAACCAAATATATACATTTAGGTTTGAATCCAAAAGCACCTAGAGGCATTCTAGCTAGGAGAATCCTGCTGCAGTTATGCTAGTCTATTGAGAACCAGGTGTTTTTCTATCAGTGTTGAGAACGCTTAATCATCCCATCCTGTAGTTTAAAGCCATTTAACGCAACCAAGTCTGCACCCCCATGATATAGTGCCCCCGGGGGCTTGACTCAAGTGAAAGACGATCCACATAAGCTGTGTCTTTAATGTCATTGGCGACTTTTACAGTTCAGTTCACTTTCTGACTTGTACTATTTACCTTCACTGTCTTGAAAAACTGAAGCCTAATACAGATTCATGTTCAGTCAAAGATTCCCCTCACTTACCACACTCCCTTCACCCCAGGGAAGACAGAAACACAACATTTGCTGAATCTAGCGGAAGGACATCGTTTCTAGGTGTGAGCTAAGTATTCAATTTTATCTATTTCAGCCGAGACTATTTGACCTTTAAGGTGTTCACTGTTGTTCACAGAGAGTGAAGCTGGAGGAACTCTGATTCTAGGAGGGGCTTGCTCTACTCGTAATGGCTTCATTGCAGCTCAGGTACTGATCCTTCAAAATGGATGCCTGAGTGGAGGGGAGGCAAGGGCAAGTGCTCACTAGCTAGGCCCAAACCTGGGAAAAGGCTTACCTGGGCTTGTTGAATTTTGGTCTGAATGGCTTGGGAATGCCCCTTGGGACGTGTGGATTCTCACGACCTCTTCCAAGAACAGGAGCGTTTTGATCATCTCTGCCATTTCTTCTCCTTCAGACGTCAGGGACCTTGGACCCGTTCTTGGAGAAGAGAATTGAGGAACTTCCTCAAGTCCACGTTGGCACTCCGTATGTTTCTGCCTGTATCAGTGAGTTTCAATATGTCTCATGAATGTCTTTTGAGCCTGGTATCCTCTACAGCTGTCTCCACGCCAGTATTCTCCATTGTAGCAGAACATCTCTCATCCATGTGTTCGCATCTCTCCTCAATCCGTGCAGCCAGCTTATCGGCCAGCTTCTCTTCGTGTCTCCCCTAAAGTCGACTTCACCAGGACTGGGCAAGTCTGAAAGTACCTCGGAGCCTGACCAGTAAGCTGATGACAGGCAGATCTTCCACTGTCTGCCCTTTCAGGTTCTGGAAACTGACCTGTGACCTCAGGTCTTTGGGCAGCAGCAGTATCTCGAACTTACACAGCTTCCCGGACCAAACACCTAAGCCAAGCTCCACAGAGGGCGGCAGCCCCTCCATCACACTGATCCACCCACAGAACTCTGCCCGGTTACCTAGGATCCACCAGCCACAACAAGCCTCGCGGACAACACCAACATTCCACCTGGAATCCAACCGCTAACTGCCGCCCCCATTGGCTGCTGCATCTTGTCAGTGTTGGGGGAGGGGCTGCATCCGACGAGAGGTTCCTAAGGTAAATGTGATTCTACCCACTAGCGTCCCATGGGCCTTTCTTCTTCCCTCTTTCCTTTTGTTCAGAGCTCTATGCACCGTACCAATGGAGGGAAGTGTGTCCCTTTTCAGTTGATGGTTTCACACGTCTTTAAACTTTCTAACAGTTCACAGTACACAGGGACCCACTAAAGGAGACTTATGTTCCTATAAGATCCGTACACCCGGAATACATATGCGTCGCCTGATTTCTGCTGAAACACCCACACTCTCAGGACATGGATCCATTGGATTCATGGGGGCTGAAATTCCAAGAAATGAAACCAACCCCAATGTGCACTTTGCTGTCGGTCTCTTTTGCACTTAGTACACTTTGGCAGAGCTACTTGCCTTTGTTATAGGCTTCTTACATTTCTTCTCTACGTAGCCTAGAATATGGCATTCCTTCATCCTGTTGGAAGACATACAAGTCTACATCACGGACTAGGAAACCATTTGATTCCAAATCGGCATTAGTGTTAGGTCACGATATGCTCTTATTAATCAAAATTTACGAATATGAATGCACGCTTCTGATTTCCGAATACAAGTGTGCTGAGTACATGCAAGCCATGATACTGGGTCGATGCGTTCTGAATGACCCTTGACCTCACCTTGAGTATTTTCTTTTGAATAATCATGGTTCCCTTTGTATATGTCAGCCAACCATACCATTTTGGTGCTTGTTTGTTGGTTTGAATCTTTGTTGGTCTTCTTCTCGCTTGTTTTGCAAACACGTCAGGCCATGCATCTCTCCTTTCGCTTCAAACAGAGTCAAATAAGCTGATTCACTTAAGAGAGTGCTTCCAATCACCTATGATTTCCTGCTTCCCTCTCCCATCTTTAGGGTTTTGATGTCCTCCTTAAGTTCTTCTTCTTTCTTCTCTGCCACACATGCTCTTCTTGCATTTCCAATAATGGTTTCTTCTTTCCATTCCATCTTGCTGCTTTTCTATTCAGGGGAGTTTTCTCAACCTTTCTTTTAGAAAAACTTTTGAACTGCTGAATTCTTTTAAGATTTGCCGGTCTGTAGAATTCTCTAGCTCTGCCGTTATTTGAAATGGTGTTCATGTGGCATAGGCTACCCTAGGTGGCAGCATTTGGCCATTCAGGATATGGTCTGTGTCCTGGCACTCCTCCCTCTCCTGCAATATTGCTGCCGAGATATCAGCTGAAACCCCTCTGGAGGTTTCCTTGTGACTATGTTGTTTCCTCCAGGTGCATTTTAAATCACTCGGATATTCGTGAACTTTGTTGATTTGAATCATACAGCTGCTGGTAGGTCTATTGGGATTCCACCTCCTTTGGATGCTGTGTAATTCCTGAATTCGCATAGATGATTCTTTCTTGGCTTTCAGCAAGTTTCAGTCTGATTTTTCTACAGATAAATTTTCAGACACTTTTTGTTTCTTTATCTCTTACTTTTCCATCTGGGACTCATGATTTCTATTCTTTCATGCCCTGTCTTAACCCAGGGTTCAACTGCAATGTTTTCATTTGTTTGCACTTGCTTTCCTATGTCTGCTTCTGACCGAGGTTTTTCTCTTCCCCTGTCTTCACAGTCATTCACGCGTCCCTCTGCATTATCTAGTCTGCTAAGGACTGAATTTTAGCCCTGATATTATCACAACCATTGAGTTTCCTGATATTTTTGGCTCGTGTTGAGACTTTCTCTTCCCCTTTTCTGGTATTCTGCCTTTTGTGATTCTGAGACACTGGTGTTCTTCAGTGTTTTCCTGACCTTCATTTTCAACACTTGTTCTGGATAGCGTTTTGCAGACTAGTTGTTTGAAAGCTTATCTTTTGCACCTTCAATATCTTTGGAACTGAAAATGGTACTTCCTGTTTCATTTACTGTTCTTCTTCATCTCTACTGGTCAGGTAATATCAGGTATCTAATGTAGACTTCTAGGGCTTTGTTAATTGAAAAATTTAGACTCTTGTCTCTACGCAATTCCATGGGATTTCTGTGAGGACAATTTCTCCTAGGCATTGATGCCATAACCTGTACCTGTGTGTGTTGTTTGTTATATCTCCAATTGCTGGTGTTGCATTAGTTGTGATGAACAACCCATACTACTTCGATTAGCATAACTTCATTTTGATTATACTTATCTCACACTTCTGAAAGTGCACAGGACACTTCCTCCTGTGGAAATGGAGCTTCTATAAGTTCTCAGCTCTGCATTCTTCTCTATGTCATTTTGGAGTGTTTCCAAAACAGCAAACTGAGAGTGCTCTTCTGCTTTTTATTGCCACGGTAATGTCCCAATGAAATCAGTTCTTTCCAGAGCTTCTCTGTCTACAGAAACACCAGTGGAAGCATATCTATGGATGTCACATATCAGGGCCTGCTGGAATGATCCCGCAGACCTTCCTTGTTGTCCTAGGTGCCGTACCATGCCGGTGCCATCCAAAATGTAGCATCCGCTTTTGGGAGATAGTGCTGAAGGGAATGCTTCCTCTTCTCGTGCTGTGGACTTGGACCACTCTTCCTTGTCCTCTCATCCTTGTGGCACGGGTGCACGAAGGCAACCACAGAGTTGTTGCGCATCCTGTTACTCAAACCAAACCATAATCCCAGCCCAGGTTATGAATGTAGCATATCCTAAGGCTTTTCATTCTGATTTCAATTTCAAGGCCCCCTGGATCCCTCAGACCAGATGCACTTTATCTCTGATTCAGCCCCACACGTGCTCTATTGGCAAAATTCCCAATTGGTCCCTGGTCCTGCAGATGTACTGGGTGTGGCCATGGGACATATCGGTAATCGCAACCGCGCGACCAGTGTGGTTGATTTATTATTGGTACACAGTTCGGTTTGCTCTCTTGATTCGACCCACCACATCCCACAACGCACTCCAGATCCCTGAGACTCAGCGTGTGCCATCATCCGTAGCTCTATGCCTCACTGAACATTGCCTCTGCTACCTCAAATTTGGCAGCTGGGATCTTGGTCTCTGAATTAACTGTGGGGATATTTTGCGCTGGTTTCTTTGAGTTCTCTCAGCCAAGCATCTGCTGTGCACTCTTGTAAATCTCAGCACATCACCTTCAAACCCATGTCTCCTGTCCGCTTGAGAGTGTGCGTCCAAGTTAAACAGAGTTTCACCCTTGTTGCTCCATCACCAGGGGTCCGAACCTGCACTGGTTTCCATTCCCTGCTTTGCATTCTCCTGCTTCCAGGTGTCCTGAGGCCTCATCCTGTCTTTGGGAGTAACAGACCTCGCTTCGGCCAGTGTCCTATGCTAAGGGCTGGGTGAGTGGATGTTTCCATTGCTCTGTACATGGGAGCGAGTGAGTGCAGGTTGCACTTCTTCTCTGCCAACTGGGCATCGATGAATCAACACTATCCAGATACATTTCACAGAAATGTGATATTTGCTTAACTCTTTGTTTCTATACAGCCGTGGTGGGAGGGATTGTCCCAAGACAACTATTTTGACATTGTGTTGATATCCCATTTGCAGTCTTTAAGAAGTTTAACAGAACTCATTTACATGTTTTGGGAGTTATACGAAAATGGAGTTATTTTTTGAAACACACTCAATCGACCTAGAAGCCAGACTTGTCAATTTTGGTAACATTGTGTCAGCTCGACGGAAAAGCTAGACAGATAGAATGCAAACTAGCAGTCCAAACTGTTCAAGGGGTCATGTCAGCTCTTTAAGGTTGAAGCCTCCGAAACCAACAGGAACCATGAAATAACTTTTGGAAACATGGAATAACCCCCAACCTTGGATACACTTGTGCATGTGGTGCCCTGTATCCCAATGACACCTACTGGCCAATGTTGGCATTTCAAGGGGTAACATCCCTCTCTAGGAAAATACAAGAGGAAACAAACCAAATATATACATTTAGGTTTGAATCCAAAAGCACCTAGAGGCATTCTAGCTAGGAGAATCCTGCTGCAGTTATGCTAGTCTATTGAGAACCAGGTGTTTTTCTATCAGTGTTGAGAACGCTTAATCATCCGATCCTGTAGTTTAAAGCCATTTAACGCAACCAAGTCTGCACCCCCATGATATAGTGCCCCCGGGGGCTTGACTCAAGTGAAAGACGATCCACATAAGCTGTGTCTTTAATGTCATTGGCGACTTTTACAGTTCAGTTCACTTTCTGACTTGTACTATTTACCTTCACTGTCTTGAAAAACTGAAGCCTAATACAGATTCATGTTCAGTCAAAGATTCCCCTCACTTACCACACTCCCTTCACCCCAGGGAAGACAGAAACACAACATTTGCTGAATCTAGCGGAAGGACATCGTTTCTAGGTGTGAGCTAAGTATTCAATTTTATCTATTTCAGCCGAGACTATTTGACCTTTAAGGTGTTCACTGTTGTTCACAGAGAGTGAAGCTGGAGGAACTCTGATTCTAGGAGGGGCTTGCTCTTCTCGTAATGGCTTCATTGCAGCTCAGGTACTGATCCTTCAAAATGGATGCCTGAGTGGAGGGGAGGCAAGGGCAAGTGCTCACTAGCTAGGCCCAAACCTGGGAAAAGGCTTACCTGGGCTTGTTGAATTTTGGTCTGAATGGCTTGGGAATGCCCCTTGGGACGTGTGGATTCTCACGACCTCTTCCAAGAACAGGAGCGTTTTGATCATCTCTGCCATTTCTTCTCCTTCAGACGTCAGGGACCTTGGACCCGTTCTTGGAGAAGAGAATTGAGGAACTTCCTCAAGTCCACGTTGGCACTCCGTATGTTTCTGCCTGTATCAGTGAGTTTCAATATGTCTCATGAATGTCTTTTGAGCCTGGTATCCTCTACAGCTGTCTCCACGCCAGTATTCTCCATTGTAGCAGAACATCTCTCATCCATGTGTTCGCATCTCTCCTCAATCCGTGCAGCCAGCTTATCGGCCAGCTTCTCTTCGTGTCTCCCCTAAAGTCGACTTCACCAGGACTGGGCAAGTCTGAAAGTACCTCGGAGCCTGACCAGTAAGCTGATGACAGGCAGATCTTCCACTGTCTGCCCTTTCAGGTTCTGGAAACTGACCTGTGACCTCAGGTCTTTGGGCAGCAGCAGTATCTCGAACTTACACAGCTTCCCGGACCAAACACCTAAGCCAAGCTCCACAGAGGGCGGCAGCCCCTCCATCACACTGATCCACCCACAGAACTCTGCCCGGTTACCTAGGATCCAACAGCCACAACAAGCCTCGCGGTAAACACCAACATTCCACCTGGAATCCAACCGCTAACTGCCATCCCCAATGGCTGCTGCATCTTGTCAGTGTTGGGGGAGGGGCTGCATCCGACGAGAGGTTCCTAAGGTAAATGTGATTCTACCCACTAGCGTCCCATGGGCCTTTCTTCTTCCCTCTTTCCTTTTGTTCAGAGCTCTATGCACCGTACCAATGGAGGGAAGTGTGTCCCTTTTCAGTTGATGGTTTCACACGTCTTTAAACTTTCTAACAGTTCACAGTACACAGGGACCCACTAAAGGAGACTTATGTTCCTATAAGATCCGTACACCCGGAATACATATGCGTCGCCTGATTTCTGCTGAAACACCCACACTCTCAGGACATGGATCCATTGG
The DNA here is from genome assembly GCF_048564905.1 of Vicugna pacos. Lineage (NCBI taxonomy): Eukaryota > Metazoa > Chordata > Mammalia > Artiodactyla > Camelidae > Vicugna > Vicugna pacos. The sequence continues at coordinate 153,539 of NW_027328872.1, forward strand.
ATTCATGGGGGCTGAAATTCCAAGAAATGAAACCAACCCCAATGTGCACTTTGCTGTCGGTCTCTTTTGCACTTAGTACACTTTGGCAGAGCTACTTGCCTTTGTTATAGGCTTCTTACATTTCTTCTCTACGTAGCCTAGAATAGGGCATTCCTTCATCCTGTTGGAAGACATACAAGTCTACATCACGGACTAGGAAACCATTTGATTCCAAATCGGCATTAGTGTTAGGTCACGATATGCTCTTATGAATCAAAATTTACGAATATGAATGCACGCTTCTGATTTCCGAATACAAGTGTGCTGAGTACATGCAAGCCACGATACTGGGTCGATGCGTTCTGAATGACCCTTGACCTCACCTTGAGTATTTTCTTTTGAATAATCATGGTTCCCTTTGTATATGTCAGCCAACCATACCATTTTGGTGCTTGTTTGTTGGTTTGATTCTTTGTTGGTCTTCTTCTCGCTTGTTTTGCAAACACGTCAGGCCATGCATCTCTCCTTTCGCTTCAAACAGAGTCAAATAAGCTGATTCACTTAAGAGAGTGCTTCCAATCACCTATGATTTCCTGCTTCCCTCTCCCATCTTTAGGGTTTTGATGTCCTCCTTAAGTTCTTCTTCTTTCTTCTCTGCCACACATGCTCTTCTTGCATTTCCAATAATGGTTTCTTCTTTCCATTCCATCTTGCTGCTTTTCTATTCAGGGGAGTTTTCTCAACCTTTCTTTTAGAAAAACTTTTGAACTGCTGAATTCTTTTAAGATTTGCCGGTCTGTAGAATTCTCTAGCTCTGCCGTTATTTGAAATGGTGTTCATGTGGCATAGGCTACCCTAGGTGGCAGCATTTGGCCATTCAGGATATGGTCTGTGTCCTGGCACTCCTCCCTCTCCTGCAATATTGCTGCCGAGATATTAGCTGAAACCCCTCTGGAGGTTTCCTTGTGACTATGTTGTTTCCTCCAGGTGCATTTTAAATCACTCGGATATTCGTGAACTTTGTTGATTTGAATCATACAGCTGCTGGTAGGTCTATTGGGATTCCACCTCCTTTGGATGCTGTGTAATTCCTGAATTCGCATAGATGATTCTTTCTTGGCTTTCAGCAAGTTTCAGTCTGATTTTTCTACAGATAAATTTTCAGACACTTTTTGTTTCTTTATCTCTTGCTTTTCCATCTGGGACTCATGATTTCTATTCTTTCATGCCCTGTCTTAACCCAGGGTTCAACTGCAATGTTTTCATTTGTTTGCACTTGCTTTCCTATGTCTGCTTCTGACCGAGGTTTTTCTCTTCCCCTGTCTTCACAGTCATTCACGCGTCCCTCTGCATTATCTAGTCTGCTAAGGACTGAATTTTAGCCCTGATATTATGACAACCATTGAGTTTCCTGATATTTTTGGCTCGTGTTGAGACTTTCTCTTCCCCTTTTCTGGTATTCTGCCTTTTGTGATTCTGAGACACTGGTGTTCTTCAGTGTTTTCCTGACCTTCATTTTCAACACTTGTTCTGGATAGCGTTTTGCAGACTAGTTGTTTGAAAGCTTATCTTTTGCGCCTTCAATATCTTTGGAACTGAAAATGGTACTTCCTGTTTCTTTTACTGTTCTTCTTCATCTCTACTGGTTAGGTAATATCAGGTATCTAATGTAGACTTCTAGGGCTTTGTTAATTTAAAAATTTAGACTCTTGTCTCTACGCAATTCCATGGGATTTCTGTGAGGACAATTTCTCCTAGGCATTGATGCCATAACCTTTACCTGTGTGTGTTGTTTGGTATATCTCCAATTGCTGGTGTTGCATTAGTTGTGATGAACAACCCATACTACTTCGATTAGCATAACTTCATTTTGATTATACTTATCTCACACTTCTGAAAGTGCACAGGACACTTCCTCTTGTGGAAATGAAGCTTCTAAAAGTTCTCAGCTCTGCATTCTTCTCTATGTCATTTTGGAGTGTTTCCAAAACAGCAAACTGAGAGTGCTCTTCTGCTTTTTATTGCCACGGGAATGTCCCAATGAAATCAGTTCTTTCCAGAGCTTCTCTGTCTACAGAAACACCAGTGGAAGCATATCTATGGATGTCACATATCAGGGCATGCTGGAATGATCCCGCAGACCTTCCTTGTTGTCCTAGGTTCCGTACCGTGCCGGTGCCATCCAAAAGGTAGCATCCGCTTTTGGGAGATAGTGCTGAAGGGAATGCTTCCTCTTCTCGCGCTGTGGACTTGGACCACTCTTCCTTGTCCTCTCATCCTTGTGGCATGGGTGCACGAAGGCAACCACAGAGTTGTTGCGCATCCTGTGACTCAAACCAAACCATAATCCCAGCCCAGGTTATGAATGTAGCATATCCTAAGGCTTTTCATTCTGATTTCAAATTCAAGGCCCCCTGGATCCCTCAGACCAGATGCACGATATCTCTGATTCAGCCCCACACGTGCTCTATTGGCAAAATTCCCAATTGGTCCCTGGTCCTGCAGATGTACTGGGTGTGGCCATGGGACATATCGGTAATCGCAACCGCGCGACCAGTGTGGTTGATTTATTATTGGTACACAGTTCGGTTTGCTCTCTTGATTCGACCCACCACATCCCACAACGCACTCCAGATCCCTGAGACTCAGCGTGTGCCATCATCCGTAGCTCTATGCCTCACTGACCGTTGCCTCTGCTACCTCAAATTTGGCAGCTGGGATCTTGGTCTCAGAATTAACTGTGGGGATATTTTGCGCTGGTTTCTTTGAGTTCTCTCAGCCAAGCATCTGCTGTGCACTCTTGTAAATCTCAGCACATCACCTTCAAACCCATGTCTCCTGTCCGCTTGAGAGTGTGCGTCCAAGTTAAACAGAGTTTCACCCTTGTTGCTCCATCACCAGGGGTCCGAACCTGCACTGGTTTCCATTCCCTGCTTTGCATTCTCCTGCTTCCAGGTGTCCTGAGGCCTCATCCTGTCTTTGGGAGTAACAGACCTCTCTTCGGCCAGTGTCCTATGTTAAGGGCTGGGTGAGTGGATGTTTCCATTGCTCTGTACATGGGAGCGAGTGAGTGCAGGTTGCACTTCTTCTCTGCCAACTGGGCATCGATGAATCAACACTATCCAGATATATTTCACAGAAATGTGATATTTGCTTAGCTCTTGGTTTCTATACAGCCGTGGTGGGAGGGATTGTCCGAAGACAACTCTTTTGACATTGTGTTGATATCCCATTTGCAGTCTTTAAGAAGTTTAACAGAACTCATTTACATATTTTGGGAGTTATACGAAAATGGAGTTATTTTTTGAAACACACTCAATCGACCTAGAAGCCAGACTTGTCAATTTTGGTAACATTGTGTCAGCTCGACGGAAAAGCTAGACAGATAGAATGCAAACTAGCAGTCCAAACTGTTCAAGGGGTCATGTCAGCTCTTTAAGGTTGAAGCCTCCGAAACCAACAGGAACCATGAAATAACTTTTGGAAACATGGAATAACCCCCAACCTTGGATACACTTGTGCATGTGGTGCCCTGTATCCCAATGACACCTACTGGCCAATGTTGGCATTTCAAGGGGTAACATCCCTCTCTAGGAAAATACAAGAGGAAACAAACCAAATATATACATTTAGGTTTGAATCCAAAAGCACCTAGAGGCATTCTAGCTAGGAGAATCCTGCTGCAGTTATGCTAGTCTATTGAGAACCAGGTGTTTTTCTATCAGTGTTGAGAACGCTTAATCATCCGATCCTGTAGTTTAAAGCCATTTAACGCAACCAAGTCTGCACCCCCATGATATAGTGCCCCCGGGGGCTTGACTCAAGTGAAAGACGATCCACATAAGCTGTGTCTTTAATGTCATTGGCGACTTTTACAGTTCAGTTCACTTTCTGACTTGTACTATTTACCTTCACTGTCTTGAAAAACTGAAGCCTAATACAGATTCATGTTCAGTCAAAGATTCCCCTCACTTACCACACTCCCTTCACCCCAGGGAAGACAGAAACACAACATTTGCTGAATCTAGCGGAAGGACATCGTTTCTAGGTGTGAGCTAAGTATTCAATTTTATCTATTTCAGCCGAGACTATTTGACCTTTAAGGTGTTCACTGTTGTTCACAGAGAGTGAAGCTGGAGGAACTCTGATTCTAGGAGGGGCTTGCTCTTCTCGTAATGGCTTCATTGCAGCTCAGGTACTGATCCTTCAAAATGGATGCCTGAGTGGAGGGGAGGCAAGGGCAAGTGCTCACTAGCTAGGCCCAAACCTGGGAAAAGGCTTACCTGGGCTTGTTGAATTTTGGTCTGAATGGCTTGGGAATGCCCCTTGGGACGTGTGGATTCTCACGACCTCTTCCAAGAACAGGAGCGTTTTGATCATCTCTGCCATTTCTTCTCCTTCAGACGTCAGGGACCTTGGACCCGTTCTTGGAGAAGAGAATTGAGGAACTTCCTCAAGTCCACGTTGGCACTCCGTATGTTTCTGCCTGTATCAGTGAGTTTCAATATGTCTCATGAATGTCTTTTGAGCCTGGTATCCTCTACAGCTGTCTCCACGCCAGTATTCTCCATTGTAGCAGAACATCTCTCATCCATGTGTTCGCATCTCTCCTCAATCCGTGCAGCCAGCTTATCGGCCAGCTTCTCTTCGTGTCTCCCCTAAAGTCGACTTCACCAGGACTGGGCAAGTCTGAAAGTACCTCGGAGCCTGACCAGTAAGCTGATGACAGGCAGATCTTCCACTGTCTGCCCTTTCAGGTTCTGGAAACTGACCTGTGACCTCAGGTCTTTGGGCAGCAGCAGTATCTCGAACTTACACAGCTTCCCGGACCAAACACCTAAGCCAAGCTCCACAGAGGGCGGCAGCCCCTCCATCACACTGATCCACCCACAGAACTCTGCCCGGTTACCTAGGATCCAACAGCCACAACAAGCCTCGCGGTAAACACCAACATTCCACCTGGAATCCAACCGCTAACTGCCATCCCCAATGGCTGCTGCATCTTGTCAGTGTTGGGGGAGGGGCTGCATCCGACGAGAGGTTCCTAAGGTAAATGTGATTCTACCCACTAGCGTCCCATGGGCCTTTCTTCTTCCCTCTTTCCTTTTGTTCAGAGCTCTATGCACCGTACCAATGGAGGGAAGTGTGTCCCTTTTCAGTTGATGGTTTCACACGTCTTTAAACTTTCTAACAGTTCACAGTACACAGGGACCCACTAAAGGAGACTTATGTTCCTATAAGATCCGTACACCCGGAATACATATGCGTCGCCTGATTTCTGCTGAAACACCCACACTCTCAGGACATGGATCCATTGGATTCATGGGGGCTGAAATTCCAAGAAATGAAACCAACCCCAATGTGCACTTTGCTGTCGGTCTCTTTTGCACTTAGTACACTTTGGCAGAGCTACTTGCCTTTGTTATAGGCTTCTTACATTTCTTCTCTACGTAGCCTAGAATAGGGCATTCCTTCATCCTGTTGGAAGACATACAAGTCTACATCACGGACTAGGAAACCATTTGATTCCAAATCGGCATTAGTGTTAGGTCACGATATGCTCTTATGAATCAAAATTTACGAATATGAATGCACGCTTCTGATTTCCGAATACAAGTGTGCTGAGTACATGCAAGCCACGATACTGGGTCGATGCGTTCTGAATGACCCTTGACCTCACCTTGAGTATTTTCTTTTGAATAATCATGGTTCCCTTTGTATATGTCAGCCAACCATACCATTTTGGTGCTTGTTTGTTGGTTTGATTCTTTGTTGGTCTTCTTCTCGCTTGTTTTGCAAACACGTCAGGCCATGCATCTCTCCTTTCGCTTCAAACAGAGTCAAATAAGCTGATTCACTTAAGAGAGTGCTTCCAATCACCTATGATTTCCTGCTTCCCTCTCCCATCTTTAGGGTTTTGATGTCCTCCTTAAGTTCTTCTTCTTTCTTCTCTGCCACACATGCTCTTCTTGCATTTCCAATAATGGTTTCTTCTTTCCATTCCATCTTGCTGCTTTTCTATTCAGGGGAGTTTTCTCAACCTTTCTTTTAGAAAAACTTTTGAACTGCTGAATTCTTTTAAGATTTGCCGGTCTGTAGAATTCTCTAGCTCTGCCGTTATTTGAAATGGTGTTCATGTGGCATAGGCTACCCTAGGTGGCAGCATTTGGCCATTCAGGATATGGTCTGTGTCCTGGCACTCCTCCCTCTCCTGCAATATTGCTGCCGAGATATTAGCTGAAACCCCTCTGGAGGTTTCCTTGTGACTATGTTGTTTCCTCCAGGTGCATTTTAAATCACTCGGATATTCGTGAACTTTGTTGATTTGAATCATACAGCTGCTGGTAGGTCTATTGGGATTCCACCTCCTTTGGATGCTGTGTAATTCCTGAATTCGCATAGATGATTCTTTCTTGGCTTTCAGCAAGTTTCAGTCTGATTTTTCTACAGATAAATTTTCAGACACTTTTTGTTTCTTTATCTCTTGCTTTTCCATCTGGGACTCATGATTTCTATTCTTTCATGCCCTGTCTTAACCCAGGGTTCAACTGCAATGTTTTCATTTGTTTGCACTTGCTTTCCTATGTCTGCTTCTGACCGAGGTTTTTCTCTTCCCCTGTCTTCACAGTCATTCACGCGTCCCTCTGCATTATCTAGTCTGCTAAGGACTGAATTTTAGCCCTGATATTATGACAACCATTGAGTTTCCTGATATTTTTGGCTCGTGTTGAGACTTTCTCTTCCCCTTTTCTGGTATTCTGCCTTTTGTGATTCTGAGACACTGGTGTTCTTCAGTGTTTTCCTGACCTTCATTTTCAACACTTGTTCTGGATAGCGTTTTGCAGACTAGTTGTTTGAAAGCTTATCTTTTGCGCCTTCAATATCTTTGGAACTGAAAATGGTACTTCCTGTTTCTTTTACTGTTCTTCTTCATCTCTACTGGTTAGGTAATATCAGGTATCTAATGTAGACTTCTAGGGCTTTGTTAATTTAAAAATTTAGACTCTTGTCTCTACGCAATTCCATGGGATTTCTGTGAGGACAATTTCTCCTAGGCATTGATGCCATAACCTTTACCTGTGTGTGTTGTTTGGTATATCTCCAATTGCTGGTGTTGCATTAGTTGTGATGAACAACCCATACTACTTCGATTAGCATAACTTCATTTTGATTATACTTATCTCACACTTCTGAAAGTGCACAGGACACTTCCTCTTGTGGAAATGAAGCTTCTAAAAGTTCTCAGCTCTGCATTCTTCTCTATGTCATTTTGGAGTGTTTCCAAAACAGCAAACTGAGAGTGCTCTTCTGCTTTTTATTGCCACGGGAATGTCCCAATGAAATCAGTTCTTTCCAGAGCTTCTCTGTCTACAGAAACACCAGTGGAAGCATATCTATGGATGTCACATATCAGGGCATGCTGGAATGATCCCGCAGACCTTCCTTGTTGTCCTAGGTTCCGTACCGTGCCGGTGCCATCCAAAAGGTAGCATCCGCTTTTGGGAGATAGTGCTGAAGGGAATGCTTCCTCTTCTCGCGCTGTGGACTTGGACCACTCTTCCTTGTCCTCTCATCCTTGTGGCATGGGTGCACGAAGGCAACCACAGAGTTGTTGCGCATCCTGTGACTCAAACCAAACCATAATCCCAGCCCAGGTTATGAATGTAGCATATCCTAAGGCTTTTCATTCTGATTTCAAATTCAAGGCCCCCTGGATCCCTCAGACCAGATGCACGATATCTCTGATTCAGCCCCACACGTGCTCTATTGGCAAAATTCCCAATTGGTCCCTGGTCCTGCAGATGTACTGGGTGTGGCCATGGGACATATCGGTAATCGCAACCGCGCGACCAGTGTGGTTGATTTATTATTGGTACACAGTTCGGTTTGCTCTCTTGATTCGACCCACCACATCCCACAACGCACTCCAGATCCCTGAGACTCAGCGTGTGCCATCATCCGTAGCTCTATGCCTCACTGACCGTTGCCTCTGCTACCTCAAATTTGGCAGCTGGGATCTTGGTCTCAGAATTAACTGTGGGGATATTTTGCGCTGGTTTCTTTGAGTTCTCTCAGCCAAGCATCTGCTGTGCACTCTTGTAAATCTCAGCACATCACCTTCAAACCCATGTCTCCTGTCCGCTTGAGAGTGTGCGTCCAAGTTAAACAGAGTTTCACCCTTGTTGCTCCATCACCAGGGGTCCGAACCTGCACTGGTTTCCATTCCCTGCTTTGCATTCTCCTGCTTCCAGGTGTCCTGAGGCCTCATCCTGTCTTTGGGAGTAACAGACCTCTCTTCGGCCAGTGTCCTATGTTAAGGGCTGGGTGAGTGGATGTTTCCATTGCTCTGTCCATGGGAGCGAGTGAGTGCAGGTTGCACTTCTTCTCTGCCAACTGGGCATCGATGAATCAACACTATCCAGATATATTTCACAGAAATGTGATATTTGCTTAGCTCTTGGTTTCTATACAGCCGTGGTGGGAGGGATTGTCCGAAGACAACTCTTTTGACATTGTGTTGATATCCCATTTGCAGTCTTTAAGAAGTTTAACAGAACTCATTTACATATTTTGGGAGTTATACGAAAATGGAGTTATTTTTTGAAACACACTCAATCGACCTAGAAGCCAGACTTGTCAATTTTGGTAACATTGTGTCAGCTCGACGGAAAAGCTAGACAGATAGAATGCAAACTAGCAGTCCAAACTGTTCAAGGGGTCATGTCAGCTCTTTAAGGTTGAAGCCTCCGAAACCAACAGGAACCATGAAATAACTTTTGGAAACATGGAATAACCCCCAACCTTGGATACACTTGTGCATGTGGTGCCCTGTATCCCAATGACACCTACTGGCCAATGTTGGCATTTCAAGGGGTAACATCCCTCTCTAGGAAAATACAAGAGGAAACAAACCAAATATATACATTTAGGTTTGAATCCAAAAGCACCTAGAGGCATTCTAGCTAGGAGAATCCTGCTGCAGTTATGCTAGTCTATTGAGAACCAGGTGTTTTTCTATCAGTGTTGAGAACGCTTAATCATCCGATCCTGTAGTTTAAAGCCATTTAACGCAACCAAGTCTGCACCCCCATGATATAGTGCCCCCGGGGGCTTGACTCAAGTGAAAGACGATCCACATAAGCTGTGTCTTTAATGTCATTGGCGACTTTTACAGTTCAGTTCACTTTCTGACTTGTACTATTTACCTTCACTGTCTTGAAAAACTGAAGCCTAATACAGATTCATGTTCAGTCAAAGATTCCCCTCACTTACCACACTCCCTTCACCCCAGGGAAGACAGAAACACAACATTTGCTGAATCTAGCGGAAGGACATCGTTTCTAGGTGTGAGCTAAGTATTCAATTTTATCTATTTCAGCCGAGACTATTTGACCTTTAAGGTGTTCACTGTTGTTCACAGAGAGTGAAGCTGGAGGAACTCTGATTCTAGGAGGGGCTTGCTCTTCTCGTAATGGCTTCATTGCAGCTCAGGTACTGATCCTTCAAAATGGATGCCTGAGTGGAGGGGAGGCAAGGGCAAGTGCTCACTAGCTAGGCCCAAACCTGGGAAAAGGCTTACCTGGGCTTGTTGAATTTTGGTCTGAATGGCTTGGGAATGCCCCTTGGGACGTGTGGATTCTCACGACCTCTTCCAAGAACAGGAGCGTTTTGATCATCTCTGCCATTTCTTCTCCTTCAGACGTCAGGGACCTTGGACCCGTTCTTGGAGAAGAGAATTGAGGAACTTCCTCAAGTCCACGTTGGCACTCCGTATGTTTCTGCCTGTATCAGTGAGTTTCAATATGTCTCATGAATGTCTTTTGAGCCTGGTATCCTCTACAGCTGTCTCCACGCCAGTATTCTCCATTGTAGCAGAACATCTCTCATCCATGTGTTCGCATCTCTCCTCAATCCGTGCAGCCAGCTTATCGGCCAGCTTCTCTTCGTGTCTCCCCTAAAGTCGACTTCACCAGGACTGGGCAAGTCTGAAAGTACCTCGGAGCCTCACCAGTAAGCTGATGACAGGCAGATCTTCCACTGTCTGCCCTTTCAGGTTCTGGAAACTGACCTGTGACCTCAGGTCTTTGGGCAGCAGCAGTATCTCGAACTTACACAGCTTCCCGGACCAAACACCTAAGCCAAGCTCCACAGAGGGCGGCAGCCCCTCCATCACACTGATCCACCCACAGAACTCTGCCCGGTTACCTAGGATCCAACAGCCACAACAAGCCTCGCGGTAAACACCAACATTCCACCTGGAATCCAACCGCTAACTGCCATCCCCAATGGCTGCTGCATCTTGTCAGTGTTGGGGGAGGGGCTGCATCCGACGAGAGGTTCCTAAGGTAAATGTGATTCTACCCACTAGCGTCCCATGGGCCTTTCTTCTTCCCTCTTTCCTTTTGTTCAGAGCTCTATGCACCGTACCAATGGAGGGAAGTGTGTCCCTTTTCAGTTGATGGTTTCACACGTCTTTAAACTTTCTAACAGTTCACAGTACACAGGGACCCACTAAAGGAGACTTATGTTCCTATAAGATCCGTACACCCGGAATACATATGCGTCGCCTGATTTCTGCTGAAACACCCACACTCTCAGGACATGGATCCATTGGATTCATGGGGGCTGAAATTCCAAGAAATGAAACCAACCCCAATGTGCACTTTGCTGTCGGTCTCTTTTGCACTTAGTACACTTTGGCAGAGCTACTTGCCTTTGTTATAGGCTTCTTACATTTCTTCTCTACGTAGCCTAGAATAGGGCATTCCTTCATCCTGTTGGAAGACATACAAGTCTACATCACGGACTAGGAAACCATTTGATTCCAAATCGGCATTAGTGTTAGGTCACGATATGCTCTTATGAATCAAAATTTACGAATATGAATGCACGCTTCTGATTTCCGAATACAAGTGTGCTGAGTACATGCAAGCCACGATACTGGGTCGATGCGTTCTGAATGACCCTTGACCTCACCTTGAGTATTTTCTTTTGAATAATCATGGTTCCCTTTGTATACGTCAGCCAACCATACCATTTTGGTGCTTGTTTGTTGGTTTGATTCTTTGTTGGTCTTCTTCTCGCTTGTTTTGCAAACACGTCAGGCCATGCATCTCTCCTTTCGCTTCAAACAGAGTCAAATAAGCTGATTCACTTAAGAGAGTGCTTCCAATCACCTATGGTTTCCTGCTTCCCTCTCCCATCTTTAGGGTTTTGATGTCCTCCTTAAGTTCTTCTTCTTTCTTCTCTGCCACATATGCTCTTCTTGCATTTCCAATAATGGTTTCTTCTTTCCATTCCATCTTGCTGCTTTTCTATTCAGGGGAGTTTTCTCAACCTTTCTTTTAGAAAAACTTTTGAACTGCTGAATTCTTTTAAGATTTGCCGGTCTGTAGAATTCTCTAGCTCTGCCGTTATTTGAAATGGTGTTCATGTGGCATAGGCTACCCTAGGTGGCAGCATTTGGCCATTCAGGATATGGTCTGTGTCCTGGCACTCCTCCCTCTCCTGCAATATTGCTGCCGAGATATCAGCTGAAACCCCTCTGGAGGTTTCCTTGTGACTATGTTGTTTCCTCCAGGTGCATTTTAAATCACTCGGGTATTCGTGAACTTTGTTGATTTGAATCATACAGCTGCTGGTAGTTCTATTGGGATTCCACCTCCTTTGGATGCTGTGTAATTCCTGAATTCGCATAGATGATTCTTTCTTGGCTTTCAGCAAGTTTCAGTCTGATTTTTCTACAGATAAATTTTCAGACACTTTTTGTTTCTTTATCTCTTGCTTTTCCATCTGGGACTCATGATTTCTATTCTTTCATGCCCTGTCTTAACCCAGGGTTCAACTGCAATGTTTTCATTTGTTTGCACTTGCTTTCCTATGTCTGCTTCTGACCGAGGTTTTTCTCTTCCCCTGTCTTCACAGTCATTCACGCGTCCCTCTGCATTATCTAGTCTGCTAAGGACTGAATTTTAGCCCTGATATTATGACAACCATTGAGTTTCCTGATATTTTTGGCTCGTGTTGAGACTTTCTCTTCCCCTTTTCTGGTATTCTGCCTTTTGTGATTCTGAGACACTGGTGTTCTTCAGTGTTTTCCTGACCTTCATTTTCAACACTTGTTCTGGATAGCGTTTTGCAGACTAGTTGTTTGAAAGCTTATCTTTTGCGCCTTCAATATCTTTGGAACTGAAAATGGTACTTCCTGTTTCTTTTACTGTTCTTCTTCATCTCTACTGGTCAGGTAATATCAGGTATCTAATGTAGACTTCTAGGGCTTTGTTAATTGAAAAATTTAGACTATTGTCTCTACGCAATTCCATGGGATTTCTGTGAGGACAATTTCTCCTAGGCATTGATGCCATAACCTGTACCTGTGTGTGTTGTTTGGTATATCTCCAATTGCTGGTGTTGCATTAGTTGTGATGAACAACCCATTCTACTTCGATTAGCATAACTTCATTTTGATTATACTTATCTCACACTTCTGAAAGTGCACAGGACACTTCCTCTTGTGGAAATGAAGCTTCTAAAAGTTCTCAGCTCTGCATTCTTCTCTATGTCATTTTGGAGTGTTTCCAAAACAGCAAACTGAGAGTGCTCTTCTTCTTTTTCTTTCCACGGGAATGTCCCAATGAAATCAGTTCTTTCCAGAGCTTCTCTGTCTACAGAAACACCAGTGGAAGCATATCTATGGATGTCACATATCAGGGCCTGCTGGAATGATCCCGCAGACCTTCCTTGTTTTCCTAGGTGCCGTACCGTGCCGGTGCCATCCAAAATGTAGCATCCGCTTTTGGGAGATAGTGCTGAAGGGAATGCTTCCTCTTCTCGCGCTGTGGACTTGGACCACTCTTCCTTGTCCTCTCATCCTTGTGGCACGGTTGCACGAAGGCAACCACAGAGTTGTTGCGCATCCTGTGACTCAAACCAAACCATAATCCCAGCCCAGGTTATGAATGTAGCATATCCTAAGGCTTTTCATTCTGATTTCAAATTCAAGGCCCCCTGGATCCCGCAGACCAGATGCACGATATCTCTGATTCAGCCCCACACGTGCTCTATTGGCAAAATTCCCAATTGGTCCCTGGTCCTGCAGATGTACTGGGTGTGGCCATGGGACATATCGGTAATCGCAACCGCGCGACAAGTGTGGTTGATTTATTATTGGTACACAGTTCGGTTTGCTCTCTTGATTCGACCCACCACATCCCACAACGCACTCCAGATCCCTGAGACTCAGCGTGTGCCATCATCCGTAGCTCTATGCCTCACTGACCGTTGCCTCTGCTACCTCAAATTTGGCAGCTGGGATCTTGGTCTCAGAATTAACTGTGGGGATATTTTGCGCTGGTTTCTTTGAGTTCTCTCAGCCAAGCATCTGCTGTGCACTCTTGTAAATCTCAGCACATCACCTTCAAACCCATGTCTCCTGTCCGCTTGAGAGTGTGCGTCCAAGTTAAACAGAGTTTCACCCTTGTTGCTCCATCACCAGGGGTCCGAACCTGCACTGGTTTCCATTCCCTGCTGTGCATTCTCCTGCTTCCAGGTGTCCTGAGGCCTCATCCTGTCTTTGGGAGTAACAGACCTCTCTTCGGCCAGTGTCCTATGCTAAGGGCTGGGTGAGTGGATGTTTCCATTGCTCTGTACATGGGAGCGAGTGAGTGCAGGTTGCACTTCTTCTCTGCCAACTGGGCATCGATGAATCAACACTATCCAGATACATTTCACTGAAATGTGATATTTGCTTAGCTCTTGGTTTCTATACAGCCGTGGTGGGAGGGATTGTCAGAAGACAACTCTTTTGACATTGTGTTGATATGCCATTTGCAGTCTTTAAGAAGTTTAACAGAACTCATTTACATGTTTTGGGAGTTATACGAAAATGGAGTTATTTTTTGAAACACACTCAATCGACCTAGAAGCCAGACTTGTCAATTTTGGTAACATTGTGTCAGCTCGACGGAAAAGCTAGACAGATAGAATGCAAACTAGCAGTCCAAACTGTTCAAGGGGTCATGTCAGCTCTTTAAGGTTGAAGCCTCCGAAACCAACAGGAACCATGAAATAACTTTTGGAAACATGGAATAACCCCCAACCTTGGATACACTTGTGCATGTGGTGCCCTGTATCCCAATGACACCTACTGGCCAATGTTGGCATTTCAAGGGGTAACATCCCTCTCTAGGAAAATACAAGAGGAAACAAACCAAATATATACATTTAGGTTTGAATCCAAAAGCACCTAGAGGCATTCTAGCTAGGAGAATCCTGCTGCAGTTATGCTAGTCTATTGAGAACCAGGTGTTTTTCTATCAGTGTTGAGAACGCTTAATCATCCGATCCTGTAGTTTAAAGCCATTTAACGCAACCAAGTCTGCACCCCCATGATATAGTGCCCCCGGGGGCTTGACTCAAGTGAAAGACGATCCACATAAGCTGTGTCTTTAATGTCATTGGCGACTTTTACAGTTCAGTTCACTTTCTGACTTGTACTATTTACCTTCACTGTCTTGAAAAACTGAAGCCTAATACAGATTCATGTTCAGTCAAAGATTCCCCTCACTTACCACACTCCCTTCACCCCAGGGAAGACAGAAACACAACATTTGCTGAATCTAGCGGAAGGACATCGTTTCTAGGTGTGAGCTAAGTATTCAATTTTATCTATTTCAGCCGAGACTATTTGACCTTTAAGGTGTTCACTGTTGTTCACAGAGAGTGAAGCTGGAGGAATTCTGATTCTAGGAGGGGCTTTCTCTTCTCGTAATGGCTTCATTGCAGCTCAGGTACTGATCCTTCAAAATGGATGCCTGAGTGGAGGGGAGGCAAGGGCAAGTGCTCACTAGCTAGGCCCAAACCTGGGAAAAGGCTTACCTGGGCTTGTTGAATTTTGGTCTGAATGGCTTGGGAAGGCCCCTTGGGACGTGTGGATTCTCACGACCTCTTCCAAGAACAGGAGCGTTTTGATCATCTCTGCCATTTCTTCTCCTTCAGACGTCAGGGACCTTGGACCCGTTCTTGGAGAAGAGAATTGAGGAACTTCCTCAAGTCCACGTTGGCACTCCGTATGTTTCTGCCTGTATCAGTGAGTTTCAATATGTCTCATGAATGTCTTTTGAGCCTGGTATCCTCTACAGCTGTCTCCACGCCAGTATTCTCCATTGTAGCAGAACATCTCTCATCCATGTGTTCGCATCTCTCCTCAATCCGTGCAGCCAGCTTATCGGCCAGCTTCTCTTCGTGTCTCCCCTAAAGTCGACTTCACCAGGACTGGGCAAGTCTGAAAGTACCTCGGAGCCTGACCAGTAAGCTGATGACAGGCAGATCTTCCACTGTCTGCCCTTTCAGGTTCTGGAAACTGACCTGTGACCTCAGGTCTTTGGGCAGCAGCAGTATCTCGAACTTACACAGCTTCCCGGACCAAACACCTAAGCCAAGCTCCACAGAGGGCGGCAGCCCCTCCATCACACTGATCCACCCACAGAACTCTGCCCGGTTACCTAGCATCCACCAGCCACAACAAGCCTCGCGGTAAACACCAACATTCCACCTGGAATCCAACCGCTAACTGCCATCCCCAATGGCTGCTGCATCTTGTCAGTGTTGGGGGAGGGGCTGCATCCGACGAGAGGTTCCTAAGGTAAATGTGATTCTACCCACTAGCGTCCCATGGGCCTTTCTTCTTCCCTCTTTCCTTTTGTTCAGAGCTCTATGCACCGTACCAATGGAGGGAAGTGTGTCCCTTTTCAGTTGATGGTTTCACACGTCTTTAAACTTTCTAACAGTTCACAGTACACAGGGACCCACTAAAGGAGACTTATGTTCCTATAAGATCCGTACACCCGGAATACATATGCGTCGCCTGATTTCTGCTGAAACACCCACACTCTCAGGACATGGATCCATTGGATTCATGGGGGCTGAAATTCCAAGAAATGAAACCAACCCCAATGTGCACTTTGCTGTCGGTCTCTTTTGCACTTAGTACACTTTGGCAGAGCTACTTGCCTTTGTTATAGGCTTCTTACATTTCTTCTCTACGTAGCCTAGAATATGGCATTCCTTCATCCTGTTGGAAGACATACAAGTCTACATCACGGACTAGGAATCCATTTGATTCCAAATCGGCATTAGTGTTAGGTCACGATATGCTCTTATGAATCAAAATTTACGAATATGAATGCACGCTTCTGATTTCCGAATACAAGTGTGCTGAGTACATGCAAGCCACGATACTGGGTCGATGCGTTCTGAATGACCCTTGACCTCACCTTGAGTATTTTCTTTTGAATAATCATGGTTCCCTTTGTATATGTCAGCCAACCATACCATTTTGGTGCTTGTTTGTTGGTTTGATTCTTTGTTGGTCTTCTTCTCGCTTGTTTTGCAAACACGTCAGGCCATGCATCTCTCCTTTCGCTTCAAACAGAGTCAAATAAGCTGATTCACTTAAGAGAGTGCTTCCAATCACCTATGGTTTCCTGCTTCCCTCTCCCATCTTTAGGGTTTTGATGTCCTCCTTAAGTTCTTCTTCTTTCTTCTCTGCCACACATGCTCTTCTTGCATTTCCAATAATGGTTTCTTCTTTCCATTCCATCTTGCTGCTTTTCTATTCAGGGGAGTTTTCTCAACCTTTCTTTTAGAAAAACTTTTGAACTGCTGAATTCTTTTAAGATTTGCCGGTCTGTAGAATTCTCTAGCTCTGCCGTTATTTGAAATGGTGTTCATGTGGCATAGGCTACCCTAGGTGGCAGCATTTGGCCATTCAGGATATGGTCTGTGTCCTGGCACTCCTCCCTCTCCTGCAATATTGCTGCCGAGATATCAGCTGAAACCCCTCTGGAGGTTTCCTTGTGACTATGTTGTTTCCTCCAGGTGCATTTTAAATCACTCGGATATTCGTGAACTTTGTTGATTTGAATCATACAGCTGCTGGTAGGTCTATTGGGATTCCACCTCCTTCGGATGCTGTGTAATTCCTGAATTCGCATAGATGATTCTTTCTTGGCTTTCAGCAAGTTTCAGTCTGATTTTTCTACAGAAAAATTTTCAGACACTTTTTGTTCCTTTATCCCTTGCTTTTCCATCTGGGACTCATGATTTCTATTCTTTCATGCCCTGTCTTAACCCAGGGTTCAACTGCAATGTTTTCATTTGTTTGCACTTGCTTTCCTATGTCTGCTTCTGACCGAGGTTTTTCTCTTCCCCTGTCTTCACAGTCATTCACGCGTCCCTCTGCATTTTCTAGTCTGCTAAGGACTGAATTTTAGCCCTGATATTATCACAACCATTGAGTTTCCTGATATTTTTGGCTCGTGTTGAGACTTTCTCTTCCCCTTTTCTGGTATTCTGCCTTTTGTGATTCTGAGACACTGGTGTTCTTCAGTGTTTTCCTGACCTTCATTTTCAACACTTGTTCTGGATAGCGTTTTGCAGACTAGTTGTTTGAAAGCTTATCTTTTGCGCCTTCAATATCTTTGGAACTGAAAATGGTACTTCCTGTTTCTTTTACTGTTCTTCTTCATCTCTACTGGTCAGGTAATATCAGGTATCTAATGTAGACTTCTAGGGCTTTGTTAATTGAAAAATTTAGACACTTGTCTCTACGCAATTCCATGGGATTTCTGTGAGGACAATTTCTCCTAGGCATTGATGCCATAACCTGTACCTGTGTGTGTTGTTTGGTATATCTCCAATTGCTGGTGTTGCATTAGTTGTGATGAACAACCCATTCTACTTCGATTAGCATAACTTCATTTTGATTATACTTATCTCACACTTCTGAAAGTGCACAGGACACTTCCTCTTGTGGAAATGAAGCTTCTAAATGTTCTCAGCTCTGCATTCTTCTCTATGTCATTTTGGAGTGTTTCCAAAACAGCAAACTGAGAGTGCTCTTCTGCTTTTTATTGCCACGGGAATGTCCCAATGAAATGAGTTCTTTCCAGAGCTTCTCTGTCTACAGAAACACCAGTGGAAGCATATCTATGGATGTCACATATCAGGGCCTGCTGGAATGATCCCGCAGACCTTCCTTGTTGTCCTAGGTGCCGTACCGTGCCGGTGCCATCCAAAATGTAGCATCCGCTTTTGGGAGATAGTGCTGAAGGGAATGCTTCCTCTTCTCGCGCTGTGGACTTGGACCACTCTTCCTTGTCCTCTCATCCTTGTGGCACGGGTGCACGAAGGCAACCACAGAGTTGTTGCGCATCCTGTGACTCAAACCAAATCATAATCCCAGCCCAGGTTATGAATGTAGCATATCCTAAGGCTTTTCATTCTGATTTCAAATTCAAGGCCCCCTGGATCCCTCAGACCAGATGCACGATATCTCTGATTCAGCCCCACACGTGCTCTATTGGCAAAATTCCCAATTGGTCCCTGGTCCTGCAGATGTACTGGGTGTGGCCATGGGACTTATCGGTAATCGCAACCACGCGACCAGTGTGGTTGATTTATTATTGGTACACAGTTCGGTTTGCTCTCTTGATTCGACCCACCACATCCCACAACGCACTCCAGATCCCTGAGACTCAGCGTGTGCCATCATCCGTAGCTCTATGCCTCACTGACCGTTGCCTCTGCTACCTCAAATTTGGCAGCTGGTATCTTGGTCTCAGAATTAACTGTGGGGATATTTTGCGCTGGTTTCTTTGAGTTCTCTCAGCCAAGCATCTGCTGTGCACTCTTGTAAATCTCAGCACATCACCTTCAAACCCATGTCTCCTGTCCGCTTGAGAGTGTGCGTCCAAGTTAAACAGAGTTTCACCCTTGTTGCTCCATCACCAGGGGTCCGAACCTGCACTGGTTTCCATTCCCTGCTGTGCATTCTCCTGCTTCCAGGTGTCCTGAGGCCTCATCCTGTCTTTGGGAGTAACAGACCTCTCTTCGGCCAGTGTCCTATGCTAAGGGCTGGGTGAGTGGATGTTTCCATTGCTCTGTACATGGGAGCGAGTGAGTGCAGGTTGCACTTCTTCTCTGCCAACTGGGCATCGATGAATCAACACTATCCAGATACATTTCACAGAAATGTGATATTTGCTTAGCTCTTGGTTTCTATACAGCCGTGGTGGGAGGGATTGTCCGAAGACAACTCTTTTGACATTGTGTTGATATCCCATTTGCAGTCTTTAAGAAGTTTAACAGAACTCATTTACATGTTTTGGGAGTTATACGAAAATGGAGTTATTTTTTGAAACACACTCAATCGACCTAGAAGCCAGACTTGTCAATTTTGGTAACATTGTGTCAGCTCGACGGAAAAGCTAGACAGATAGAATGCAAACTAGCAGTCCAAACTGTTCAAGGGGTCATGTCAGCTCTTTAAGGTTGAAGCCTCCGAAACCAACAGGAACCATGAAATAACTTTTGGAAACATGGAATAACCCCCAACCTTGGATACACTTGTGCATGTGGTGCCCTGTATCCCAATGACACCTACTGGCCAATGTTGGCATTTCAAGGGGTAACATCCCTCTCTAGGAAAATACAAGAGGAAACAAACCAAATATATACATTTAGGTTTGAATCCAAAAGCACCTAGAGGCATTCTAGCTAGGAGAATCCTGCTGCAGTTATGCTAGTCTATTGAGAACCAGGTGTTTTTCTATCAGTGTTGAGAACGCTTAATCATCCGATCCTGTAGTTTAAAGCCATTTAACGCAACCAAGTCTGCACCCCCATGATATAGTGCCCCCGGGGGCTTGACTCAAGTGAAAGACGATCCACATAAGCTGTGTCTTTAATGTCATTGGCGACTTTTACAGTTCAGTTCACTTTCTGACTTGTACTATTTACCTTCACTGTCTTGAAAAACTGAAGCCTAATACAGATTCATGTTCAGTCAAAGATTCCCCTCACTTACCACACTCCCTTCACCCCAGGGAAGACAGAAACACAACATTTGCTGAATCTAGCGGAAGGACATCGTTTCTAGGTGTGAGCTAAGTATTCAATTTTATCTATTTCAGCCGAGACTATTTGACCTTTAAGGTGTTCACTGTTGTTCACAGAGAGTGAAGCTGGAGGAACTCTGATTCTAGGAGGGGCTTGCTCTACTCGTAATGGCTTCATTGCAGCTCAGGTACTGATCCTTCAAAATGGATGCCTGAGTGGAGGGGAGGCAAGGGCAAGTGCTCACTAGCTAGGCCCAAACCTGGGAAAAGGCTTACCTGGGCTTGTTGAATTTTGGTCTGAATGGCTTGGGAATGCCCCTTGGGACGTGTGGATTCTCACGACCTCTTCCAAGAACAGGAGCGTTTTGATCATCTCTGCCATTTCTTCTCCTTCAGACGTCAGGGACCTTGGACCCGTTCTTGGAGAAGAGAATTGAGGAACTTCCTCAAGTCCACGTTGGCACTCCGTATGTTTCTGCCTGTATCAGTGAGTTTCAATATGTCTCATGAATGTCTTTTGAGCCTGGTATCCTCTACAGCTGTCTCCACGCCAGTATTCTCCATTGTAGCAGAACATCTCTCATCCATGTGTTCGCATCTCTCCTCAATCCGTGCAGCCAGCTTATCGGCCAGCTTCTCTTCGTGTCTCCCCTAAAGTCGACTTCACCAGGACTGGGCAAGTCTGAAAGTACCTCGGAGCCTGACCAGTAAGCTGATGACAGGCAGATCTTCCACTGTCTGCCCTTTCAGGTTCTGGAAACTGACCTGTGACCTCAGGTCTTTGGGCAGCAGCAGTATCTCGAACTTACACAGCTTCCCGGACCAAACACCTAAGCCAAGCTCCACAGAGGGCGGCAGCCCCTCCATCACACTGATCCACCCACAGAACTCTGCCCGGTTACCTAGGATCCAACAGCCACAACAAGCCTCGCGGACAACACCAACATTCCACCTGGAATCCAACCGCTAACTGCCGCCCCCATTGGCTGCTGCATCTTGTCAGTGTTGGGGGAGGGGCTGCATCCGACGAGAGGTTCCTAAGGTAAATGTGATTCTACCCACTAGCGTCCCATGGGCCTTTCTTCTTCCCTCTTTCCTTTTGTTCAGAGCTCTACGCACCGTACCAATGGAGGGAAGTGTGTCCCTTTTCAGTTGATGGTTTCACACGTCTTTAAACTTTCTAACAGTTCACAGTACACAGGGACCCACTAAAGGAGACTTATGTTCCTATAAGATCCGTACACCCGGAATACATATGCGTCGCCTGATTTCTGCTGAAACACCCACACTCTCAGGACATGGATCCATTGGATTCATGGGGGCTGAAATTCCAAGAAATGAAACCAACCCCAATGTGCACTTTGCTGTCGGTCTCTTTTGCACTTAGTACACTTTGGCAGAGCTACTTGCCTTTGTTATAGGCTTCTTACATTTCTTCTCTACGTAGCCTAGAATATGGCATTCCTTCATCCTGTTGGAAGACATACAAGTCTACATCACGGACTAGGAAACCATTTGATTCCAAATCGGCATTAGTGTTAGGTCACGATATGCTCTTATTAATCAAAATTTACGAATATGAATGGACGCTTCTGATTTCCGAATACAAGTGTGCTGAGTACATGCAAGCCATGATACTGGGTCGATGCGTTCTGAATGACCCTTGACCTCACCTTGAGTATTTTCTTTTGAATAATCATGGTTCCCTTTGTATATGTCAGCCAACCATACCATTTTGGTGCTTGTTTGTTGGTTTGAATCTTTGTTGGTCTTCTTCTCGCTTGTTTTGCAAACACGTCAGGCCATGCATCTCTCCTTTCGCTTCAAACAGAGTCAAATAAGCTGATTCACTTAAGAGAGTGCTTCCAATCACCTATGATTTCCTGCTTCCCTCTCCCATCTTTAGGATTTTGATGTCCTCCTTAAGTTCTTCTTCTTTCTTCTCTGCCACACATGCTCTTCTTGCATTTCCAATAATGGTTTCTTCTTTCCATTCCATCTTGCTGCTTTTCTATTCAGGGGAGTTTTCTCAACCTTTCTTTTAGAAAAACTTTTGAACTGCTGAATTCTTTTAAGATTTGCCGGTCTGTAGAATTCTCTAGCTCTGCCGTTATTTGAAATGGTGTTCATGTGGCATAGGCTACCCTAGGTGGCAGCATTTGGCCATTCAGGATATGGTCTGTGTCCTGGCACTCCTCCCTGTCCTGCAATATTGCTGCCGAGATATCAGCTGAAACCCCTCTGGAGGTTTCCTTGTGACTATGTTGTTTCCTCCAGGTGCATTTTAAATCACTCGGATATTCGTGAATTTTGTTGATTTGAATCATACAGCTGCTGGTAGGTCTATTGGGATTCCACCTCCTTTGGATGCTGTGTAATTCCTGAATTCGCATAGATGATTCTTTCTTGGCTTTCAGCAAGTTTCAGTCTGATTTTTCTACAGATAAATTTTCAGACACTTTTTGTTTCTTTATCTCTTACTTTTCCATCTGGGACTCATGATTTCTATTCTTTCATGCCCTGTCTTAACCCAGGGTTCAACTGCAATGTTTTCATTTGTTTGCACTTGCTTTCCTATGTCTGCTTCTGACCGAGGTTTTTCTCTTCCCCTGTCTTCACAGTCATTCACGCGTCCCTCTGCATTATCTAGTCTGCTAAGGACTGAATTTTAGCCCTGATATTATCACAACCATTGAGTTTCCTGATATTTTTGGCTCGTGTTGAGACTTTCTCTTCCCCTTTTCTGGTATTCTGCCTTTTGTGATTCTGAGACACTGGTGTTCTTCAGTGTTTTCCTGACCTTCATTTTCAACACTTGTTCTGGATAGCGTTTTGCAGACTAGTTGTTTGAAAGCTTATCTTTTGCACCTTCAATATCTTTGGAACTGAAAATGGTACTTCCTGTTTCATTTACTGTTCTTCTTCATCTCTACTGGTCAGGTAATATCAGGTATCTAATGTAGACTTCTAGGGCTTTGTTAATTGAAAAATTTAGACTCTTGTCTCTACGCAATTCCATGGGATTTCTGTGAGGACAATTTCTCCTAGGCATTGATGCCATAACCTGTACCTGTGTGTGTTGTTTGTTATATCTCCAATTGCTGGTGTTGCATTAGTTGTGATGAACAACCCATACTACTTCGATTAGCATAACTTCATTTTGATTATACTTATCTCACACTTCTGAAAGTGCACAGGACACTTCCTCCTGTGGAAATGGAGCTTCTATAAGTTCTCAGCTCTGCATTCTTCTCTATGTCATTTTGGAGTGTTTCCAAAACAGCAAACTGAGAGTGCTCTTCTGCTTTTTATTGCCACGGTAATGTCCCAATGAAATCAGTTCTTTCCAGAGCTTCTCTGTCTACAGAAACACCAGTGGAAGCATATCTATGGATGTCACATATCAGGGCCTGCTGGAATGATCCCGCAGACCTTCCTTGTTGTCCTAGGTGCCGTACCATGCCGGTGCCATCCAAAATGTAGCATCCGCTTTTGGGAGATAGTGCTGAAGGGAATGCTTCCTCTTCTTGTGCTGTGGACTTGGACCACTCTTCGTTGTCCTCTCATCCTTGTGGCACGGGTGCACGAAGGCAACCACAGAGTTGTTGCGCATCCTGTTACTCAAACCAAACCATAATCCCAGCCCAGGTTATGAATGTAGCATATCCTAAGGCTTTTCATTCTGATTTCAATTTCAAGGCCCCCTGGATCCCTCAGACCAGATGCACTTTATCTCTGATTCAGCCCCACACGTGCTCTATTGGCAAAATTCCCAATTGGTCCCTGGTCCTGCAGATGTACTGGGTGTGGCCATGGGACATATCGGTAATCGCAACCGCGCGACCAGTGTGGTTGATTTATTATTGGTACACAGTTCGGTTTGCTCTCTTGATTCGACCCACCACATCCCACAACGCACTCCAGATCCCTGAGACTCAGCGTGTGCCATCATCCGTAGCTCTATGCCTCACTGAACATTGCCTCTGCTACCTCAAATTTGGCAGCTGGGATCTTGGTCTCTGAATTAACTGTGGGGATATTTTGCGCTGGTTTCTTTGAGTTCTCTCAGCCAAGCATCTGCTGTGCACTCTTGTAAATCTCAGCACATCACCTTCAAACCCATGTCTCCTGTCCGCTTGAGAGTGTGCGTCCAAGTTAAACAGAGTTTCACCCTTGTTGCTCCATCACCAGGGGTCCGAACCTGCACTGGTTTCCATTCCCTGCTTTGCATTCTCCTGCTTCCAGGTGTCCTGAGGCCTCATCCTGTCTTTGGGAGTAACAGACCTCGCTTCGGCCAGTGTCCTATGCTAAGGGCTGGGTGAGTGGATGTTTCCATTGCTCTGTACATGGGAGCGAGTGAGTGCAGGTTGCACTTCTTCTCTGCCAACTGGGCATCGATGAATCAACACTATCCAGATACATTTCACAGAAATGTGATATTTGCTTAACTCTTTGTTTCTATACAGCCGTGGTGGGAGGGATTGTCCCAAGACAACTATTTTGACATTGTGTTGATATCCCATTTGCAGTCTTTAAGAATTTTAACAGAACTCATTTACATGTTTTGGGAGTTATACGAAAATGGAGTTATTTTTTGAAACACACTCAATCGACCTAGAAGCCAGACTTGTCAATTTTGGTAACATTGTGTCAGCTCGACGGAAAAGCTAGACAGATAGAATGCAAACTAGCAGTCCAAACTGTTCAAGGGGTCATGTCAGCTCTTTAAGGTTGAAGCCTCCGAAACCAACAGGAATCATGAAATAACTTTTGGAAACATGGAATAACCCCCAACCTTGGATACACTTGTGCATGTGGTGCCCTGTATCCCAATGACACCTACTGGCCAATGTTGGCATTTCAAGGGGTAACATCCCTCTCTAGGAAAATACAAGAGGAAACAAACCAAATATATACATTTAGGTTTGAATCCAAAAGCACCTAGAGGCATTCTAGCTAGGAGAATCCTGCTGCAGTTATGCTAGTCTATTGAGAACCAGGTGTTTTTCTATCAGTGTTGAGAACGCTTAATCATCCGATCCTGTAGTTTAAAGCCATTTAACGCAACCAAGTCTGCACCCCCATGATATAGTGCCCCCGGGGGCTTGACTCAAGTGAAAGACGATCCACATAAGCTGTGTCTTTAATGTCATTGGCGACTTTTACAGTTCAGTTCACTTTCTGACTTGTACTATTTACCTTCACTGTCTTGAAAAACTGAAGCCTAATACAGATTCATGTTCAGTCAAAGATTCCCCTCACTTACCACACTCCCTTCACCCCAGGGAAGACAGAAACACAACATTTGCTGAATCTAGCGGAAGGACATCGTTTCTAGGTGTGAGCTAAGTATTCAATTTTATCTATTTCAGCCGAGACTATTTGACCTTTAAGGTGTTCACTGTTGTTCACAGAGAGTGAAGCTGGAGGAACTCTGATTCTAGGAGGGGCTTGCTCTTCTCGTAATGGCTTCATTGCAGCTCAGGTACTGATCCTTCAAAATGGATGCCTGAGTGGAGGGGAGGCAAGGGCAAGTGCTCACTAGCTAGGCCCAAACCTGGGAAAAGGCTTACCTGGGCTTGTTGAATTTTGGTCTGAATGGCTTGGGAATGCCCCTTGGGACGTGTGGATTCTCACGACCTCTTCCAAGAACAGGAGCGTTTTGATCATCTCTGCCATTTCTTCTCCTTCAGACGTCAGGGACCTTGGACCCGTTCTTGGAGAAGAGAATTGAGGAACTTCCTCAAGTCCACGTTGGCACTCCGTATGTTTCTGCCTGTATCAGTGAGTTTCAATATGTCTCATGAATGTCTTTTGAGCCTGGTATCCTCTACAGCTGTCTCCACGCCAGTATTCTCCATTGTAGCAGAACATCTCTCATCCATGTGTTCGCATCTCTCCTCAATCCCTGCAGCCAGCTTATCGGCCAGCTTCTCTTCGTGTCTCCCCTAAAGTCGACTTCACCAGGACTGGGCAAGTCTAAAAGTACCTCGGAGCCTGACCAGTAAGCTGATGACAGGCAGATCTTCCACTGTCTGCCCTTTCAGGTTCTGGAAACTGACCTGTGACCTCAGGTCTTTGGGCAGCAGCAGTATCTCGAACTTACACAGCTTCCCGGACCAAACACCTAAGCCAAGCTCCACAGAGGGCGGCAGCCCCTCCATCACACTGATCCACCCACAGAACTCTGCCCGGTTACCTAGGATCCAACAGCCACAACAAGCCTCGCGGACAACACCAACATTCCACCTGGAATCCAACCGCTAACTGCCATCCCCAATGGCTGCTGCATCTTGTCAGTGTTGGGGGAGGGGCTGCATCCGACGAGAGGTTCCTAAGGTAAATGTGATTCTACCCACTAGCGTCCCATGGGCCTTTCTTCTTCCCTCTTTCCTTTTGTTCAGAGCTCTATGCACCGTACCAATGGAGGGAAGTGTGTCCCTTTTCAGTTGATGGTTTCACACGTCTTTAAACTTTCTAACAGTTCACAGTACACAGGGACCCACTAAAGGAGACTTATGTTCCTATAAGATCCGTACACCCGGAATACATATGCGTCGCCTGATTTCTGCTGAAACACCCACACTCTCAGGACATGGATCCATTGGATTCATGGGGGCTGAAATTCCAAGAAATGAAACCAACCCCAATGTGCACTTTGCTGTCGGTCTCTTTTGCACTTAGTACACTTTGGCAGAGCTACTTGCCTTTGTTATAGGCTTCTTACATTTCTTCTCTACGTAGCCTAGAATAGGGCATTCCTTCATCCTGTTGGAAGACATACAAGTCTACATCACGGACTAGGAAACCATTTGATTCCAAATCGGCATTAGTGTTAGGTCACGATATGCTCTTATGAATCAAAATTTACGAATATGAATGCACGCATCTGATTTCCGAATACAAGTGTGCTGAGTACATGCAAGCCACGATACTGGGTCGATGCGTTCTGAATGACCCTTGACCTCACCTTGAGTATTTTCTTTTGAATAATCATGGTTCCCTTTGTATACGTCAGCCAACCATACCATTTTGGTGCTTGTTTGTTGGTTTGATTCTTTGTTGGTCTTCTTCTTGCGTGTTTTGCAAACACGTCAGGCCATGCATCTCTCCTTTCACTTCAAACAGAGTCAAATAAGCTGATTCACTTAAGAGAGTGCTTCCAATCACCTATGGTTTCCTGCTTCCCTCTCCCATCTTTAGGGTTTTGATGTCCTCCTTAAGTTCTTCTTCTTTCTTCTCTGCCACATATGCTCTTCTTGCATTTCCAATAATGGTTTCTTCTTTCCATTCCATCTTGCTGCTTTTCTATTCAGGGGAGTTTTCTCAACCTTTCTTTTAGAAAAACTTTTGAACTGCTGAATTCTTTTAAGATTTGCCGGTCTGTAGAATTCTCTAGCTCTGCCGTTATTTGAAATGGTGTTCATGTGGCATAGGCTACCCTAGGTGGCAGCATTTGGCCATTCAGGATATGGTCTGTGTCCTGGCACTCCTCCCTGTCCTGCAATATTGCTGCCGAGATATCAGCTGAAACCCCTCTGGAGGTTTCCTTGTGACTATGTTGTTTCCTCCAGGTGCATTTTAAATCACTCGGGTATTCGTGAACTTTGTTGATTTGAATCATACAGCTGCTGGTAGTTCTATTGGGATTCCACCTCCTTCGGATGCTGTGTAATTCCTGAATTCGCATAGATGATTCTTTCTTGGCTTTCAGCAAGTTTCAGTCTGATTTTTCTACAGATAAATTTTCAGACACTTTTTGTTTCTTTATCTCTTGCTTTTCCATCTGGGACTCATGATTTCTATTCTTTCATGCCCTGTCTTAACCCAGGGTTCAACTGCAATGTTTTCATTTGTTTGCACTTGCTTTCCTATGTCTGCTTCTGACCGAGGTTTTTCTCTTCCCCTGTCTTCACAGTCATTCACGCGTCCCTCTGCATTATCTAGTCTGCTAAGGACTGAATTTTAGCCCTGATATTATGACAACCATTGAGTTTCCTGATATTTTTGGCTCGTGTTGAGACTTTCTCTTCCCCTTTTCTGGTATTCTGCCTTTTGTGATTCTGAGACACTGGTGTTCTTCAGTGTTTTCCTGACCTTCATTTTCAACACTTGTTCTGGATAGCGTTTTGCAGACTAGTTGTTTGAAAGCTTATCTTTTGCGCCTTCAATATCTTTGGAACTGAAAATGGTACTTCCTGTTTCTTTTACTGTTCTTCTTCATCTCTACTGGTCAGGTAATATCAGGTATCTAATGTAGACTTCTAGGGCTTTGTTAATTGAAAAATTTAGACTATTGTCTCTACGCAATTCCATGGGATTTCTGTGAGGACAATTTCTCCTAGGCATTGATGCCATAACCTGTACCTGTGTGTGTTGTTTGGTATATCTCCAATTGCTGGTGTTGCATTAGTTGTGATGAACAACCCATTCTACTTCGATTAGCATAACTTCATTTTGATTATACTTATCTCACACTTCTGAAAGTGCACAGGACACTTCCTCTTGTGGAAATGAAGCTTCTAAAAGTTCTCAGCTCTGCATTCTTCTCTATGTCATTTTGGAGTGTTTCCAAAACAGCAAACTGAGAGTGCTCTTCTGCTTTTTATTGCCACGGGAATGTCCCAATGAAATGAGTTCTTTCCAGAGCTTCTCTGTCTACAGAAACACCAGTGGAAGCATATCTATGGATGTCACATATCAGGGCCTGCTGGAATGATCCCGCAGAACTTCCTTGTTGTCCTAGGTGCCGTACCGTGCCGGTGCCATCCAAAATGTAGCATCCGCTTTTGGGAGATAGTGCTGAAGGGAATGCTTCCTCTTCTCGCGCTGTGGACTTGGACCACTCTTCCTTGTCCTCTCATCCTTGTGGCACGGTTGCACGAAGGCAACCACAGAGTTGTTGCGCATCCTGTGACTCAAACCAAACCATAATCCCAGCCCAGGTTATGAATGTAGCATATCCTAAGGCTTTTCATTCTGATTTCAAATTCAAGGCCCCCTGGATCCCGCAGACCAGATGCACGATATCTCTGATTCAGCCCCACACGTGCTCTATTGGCAAAATTCCCAATTGGTCCCTGGTCCTGCAGATGTACTGGGTGTGGCCATGGGACATATCGGTAATCGCAACCGCGCGACCAGTGTGGTTGATTTATTATTGGTACACAGTTCGGTTTGCTCTCTTGATTCGACCCACCACATCCCACAACGCACTCCAGATCCCTGAGACTCAGCGTGTGCCATCATCCGTAGCTCTATGCCTCACTGACCGTTGCCTCTGCTACCTCAAATTTGGCAGCTGGGATCTTGGTCTCAGAATTAACTGTGGGGATATTTTGCGCTGGTTTCTTTGAGTTCTCTCAGCCAAGCATCTGCTGTGCACTCTTGTAAATCTCAGCACATCACCTTCAAACCCATGTCTCCTGTCCGCTTGAGAGTGTGCGTCCAAGTTAAACAGAGTTTCACCCTTGTTGCTCCATCACCAGGGGTCCGAACCTGCACTGGTTTCCATTCCCTGCTGTGCATTCTCCTGCTTCCAGGTGTCCTGAGGCCTCATCCTGTCTTTGGGAGTAACAGACCTCTCTTCGGCCAGTGTCCTATGCTAAGGGCTGGGTGAGTGGATGTTTCCATTGCTCTGTACATGGGAGCGAGTGAGTGCAGGTTGCACTTCTTCTCTGCCAACTGGGCATCGATGAATCAACACTATCCAGATACATTTCACAGAAATGTGATATTTGCTTAGCTCTTGGTTTCTATACAGCCGTGGTGGGAGGGATTGTCCGAAGACAACTATTTTGACATTGTGTTGATATCCCATTTGCAGTCTTTAAGAAGTTTAACAGAACTCATTTACATGTTTTGGGAGTTATACGAAAATGGAGTTATTTTTTGAAACACACTCAATCGACCTAGAAGCCAGACTTGTCAATTTTGGTAACATTGTGTCAGCTCGACGGAAAAGCTAGACAGATAGAATGCAAACTAGCAGTCCAAACTGTTCAAGGGGTCATGTCAGCTCTTTAAGGTTGAAGCTTCCGAAACCAACAGGAACCATGAAATAACTTTTGGAAACATGGAATAACCCCCAACCTTGGATACACTTGTGCATGTGGTGCCCTGTATCCCAATGACACCTACTGGCCAATGTTGGCATTTCAAGGGGTAACATCCCTCTCTAGGAAAATACAAGAGGAAACAAACCAAATATATACATTTAGGTTTGAATCCAAAAGCACCTAGAGGCATTCTAGCTAGGAGAATCCTGCTGCAGTTATGCTAGTCTATTGAGAACCAGGTGTTTTTCTATCAGTGTTGAGAACGCTTAATCATCCGATCCTGTAGTTTAAAGACATTTAACGCAACCAAGTCTGCACCCCCATGATATAGTGCCCCCGGGGGCTTGACTCAAGTGAAAGACGATCCACATAAGCTGTGTCTTTAATGTCATTGGCGACTTTTACAGTTCAGTTCACTTTCTGACTTGTACTATTTACCTTCACTGTCTTGAAAAACTGAAGCCTAATACAGATTCATGTTCAGTCAAAGATTCCCCTCACTTACCACACTCCCTTCACCCCAGGGAAGACAGAAACACAACATTTGCTGAATCTAGCGGAAGGACATCGTTTCTAGGTGTGAGCTAAGTATTCAATTTTATCTATTTCAGCCGAGACTATTTGACCTTTAAGGTGTTCACTGTTGTTCACAGAGAGTGAAGCTGGAGGAACTCTGATTCTAGGAGGGGCTTGCTCTTCTCGTAATGGCTTCATTGCAGCTCAGGTACTGATCCTTCAAAATGGATGCCTGAGTGGAGGGGAGGCAAGGGCAAGTGCTCACTAGCTAGGCCCAAACCTGGGAAAAGGCTTACCTGGGCTTGTTGAATTTTGGTCTGAATGGCTTGGGAATGCCCCTTGGGACGTGTGGATTCTCACGACCTCTTCCAAGAACAGGAGCGTTTTGATCATCTCTGCCATTTCTTCTCCTTCAGACGTCAGGGACCTTGGACCCGTTCTTGGAGAAGAGAATTGAGGAACTTCCTCAAGTCCACGTTGGCACTCCGTATGTTTCTGCCTGTATCAGTGAGTTTCAATATGTCTCATGAATGTCTTTTGAGCCTGGTATCCTCTACAGCTGTCTCCACGCCAGTATTCTCCATTGTAGCAGAACATCTCTCATCCATGTGTTCGCATCTCTCCTCAATCCGTGCAGCCAGCTTATCGGCCAGCTTCTCTTCGTGTCTCCCCTAAAGTCGACTTCACCAGGACTGGGCAAGTCTGAAAGTACCTCGGAGCCTGACCAGTAAGCTGATGACAGGCAGATCTTCCACTGTCTGCCCTTTCAGGTTCTGGAAACTGACCTGTGACCTCAGGTCTTTGGGCAGCAGCAATATCTCGAACTTACACAGCTTCCCGGACCAAAGACCTAAGCCAAGCTCCACAGAGGGCGGCAGCCCCTCCATCACACTGATCCACCCACAGAACTCTGCCCGGTTACCTAGGATCCAACAGCCACAACAAGCCTCGCGGTAAACACCAACATTCCACCTGGAATCCAACCGCTAACTGCCATCCCCAATGGCTGCTGCATCTTGTCAGTGTTGGGGGAGGGCCTGCATCCGACAAGAGGTTCCTAAGGTAAATGTGATTCTACCCACTAGCGTCCCATGGGCCTTTCTTCTTCCCTCTTTCCTTTTGTTCAGAGCTCTATGCACCGTACCAATGGAGGGAAGTGTGTCCCTTTTCAGTTGATGGTTTCACACGTCTTTAAACTTTCTAACAGTTCACAGTACACAGGGACCCACTAAAGGAGACTTATGTTCCTATAAGATCCGTACACCCGGAATACATATGCGTCGCCTGATTTCTGCTGAAACACCCACACTCTCAGGATATGGATCCATTGGATTCATGGGGGCTGAAATTCCAAGAAATGAAACCAACCCCAATGTGCACTTTGCTGTCGGTCTCTTTTGCACTTAGTACACTTTGGCAGAGCTACTTGCCTTTGTTATAGGCTTCTTACATTTCTTCTCTACGTAGCCTAGAATAGGGCATTCCTTCATCCTGTTGGAAGACATACAAGTCTACATCACGGACTAGGAAACCATTTGATACCAAATCGGCATTAGTGTTAGGTCACGATATGCTCTTATGAATCAAAATTTACGAATATGAATGCACGCTTCTGATTTCCGAATACAAGTGTGCTGAGTACATGCAAGCCACGATACTGGGTCGATGCGTTCTGAATGACCCTTGACCTCACCTTGAGTATTTCCTTTTGAATAATCATGGTTCCCTTTGTATATGTCAGCCAACCATACCATTTTGGTGCTTGTTTGTTGGTTTGATTCTTTGTTGGTCTTCTTCTCGCTTGTTTTGCAAACACGTCAGGCCATGCATCTCTCCTTTCGCTTCAAACAGAGTCAAATAAGCTGATTCACTTAAGAGATTGCTTCCAATCACCTATGGTTTCCTGCTTCCCTCTCCCATCTTTAGGGTTTTGATGTCCTCCTTAAGTTCTTCTTCTTTCTTCTCTGCCACACATGCTCTTCTTGCATTTCCAATAATGGTTTCTTCTTTCCATTCCATCTTGCTGCTTTTCTATTCAGGGGAGTTTTCTCAACCTTTCTTTTAGAAAAACTTTTGAACTGCTGAATTCTTTTAAGATTTGCCGGTCTGTAGAATTCTCTAGCTCTGCCGTTATTTGAAATGGTGTTCATGTGGCATAGGCTACCCTAGGTGGCAGCATTTGGCCATTCAGGATATGGTCTGTGTCCTGGCACTCCTCCCTCTCCTGCAATATTGCTGCCGAGATATCAGCTGAAACACCTCTGGAGGTTTCCTTGTGACTATGTTGTTTCCTCCAGGTGCATTTTAAATCACTCGGATATTCGTGAACTTTGTTGATTTGAATCATACAGCTGCTGGTAGGTCTATTGGGATTCCACCTCCTTCGGATGCTGTGTAATTCCTGAATTCGCATAGATGATTCTTTCTTGGCTTTCAGCAAGTTTCAGTCTGATTTTTCTACAGATAAATTTTCAGACACTTTTTGTTTCTTTATCTCTTGCTTTTCCATCTGGGACTCATGATTTCTATTCTTTCATGCCCTGTCTTAACCCAGGGTTCAACTGCAATGTTTTCATTTGTTTGCACTTGCTTTCCTATGTCTGCTTCTGACCGAGGTTTTTCTCTTCCCCTGTCTTCACAGTCATTCACGCGTCCCTCTGCATTATCTAGTCTGCTAAGGACTGAATTTTAGCCCTGATATTATGACAACCATTGAGTTTCCTGATATTTTTGGCTCGTGTTGAGACTTTCTCTTCCCCTTTTCTGGTATTCTGCCTTTTGTGATTCTGAGACACTGGTGTTCTTCTGTGTTTTCCTGACCTTCATTTTCAACACTTGTTCTGGATAGCGTTTTGCAGACTAGTTGTTTGAAAGCTTATCTTTTGCGCCTTCAATATCTTTGGAACTGAAAATGGTACTTCCTGTTTCTTTTACTGTTCTTCTTCATCTCTACTGGTCAGGTAATATCAGGTATCTATTGTAGACTTCTAGGGCTTTGTTAATTGAAAAATTTAGACTCTTGTCTCTACGCAATTCCATGGGATTTCTGTGAGGACAATTTCTCCTAGGCATTGATGCCATAACCTGTACCTGTGTGTGTTGTTTGGTATATCTCCAATTGCTGGTGTTGCATTAGTTTTGATGAACAACCCATTCTACTTCGATTAGCATAACTTCATTTTGATTATACTTATCTCACACTTCTGAAAGTGCACAGGACACTTCCTCTTGTGGAAATGAAGCTTCTAAAAGTTCTCAGCTCTGCATTCTTCTCTATGTCATTTTGGAGTGTTTCCAAAACAGCAAACTGAGAGTGCTCTTCTGCTTTTTATTGCCACGGGAATGTCCCAATGAAATCAGTTCTTTCCAGAGCTTCTCTGTCTACAGAAACACCAGTGGAAGCATATCTATGGATGTCACATATCAGGGCCTGCTGGAATGATCCTGCAGAACTTCCTTGTTGTCCTAGGTGCCGTACCGTGCCGGTGCCATCCAAAATGTAGCATCCGCTTTTGGGAGATAGTGCTGAAGGGTATGCTTCCTCTTCTCGCGCTGTGGACTTGGACCACTCTTCCTTGTTCTCTCATCCTTGTGGCACGGGTGCACGAAAGCAACCACAGAGTTGTTGCGCATCCTGTGACTCAAACCAAATCATAATCCCAGCCCAGGTTATGAATGTAGCATATCCTAAGGCTTTTCATTCTGATTTCAAATTCAAGCCCCCCTGGATCCCTCAGACCAGATGCACGATATCTCTGATTCAGCCCCACACGTGCTCTATTGGCAAAATTCCCAATTGGTCCCTGGTCCTGCAGATGTACTGGGTGTGGCCATGGGACATATCGGTAATCGCAACCGCGCGACCAGTGTGGTTGATT
Organism: Vicugna pacos; assembly: GCF_048564905.1. NCBI lineage: Eukaryota > Metazoa > Chordata > Mammalia > Artiodactyla > Camelidae > Vicugna > Vicugna pacos. The sequence continues at coordinate 187,868 of NW_027328872.1, forward strand.
TATTATTGGTACAAATTTCGGTTTGCTCTCAGGATTCGACCCACCACATCCCACAACGCACTCCAGATCCCTGAGACTCAGCGTGTGCCATCATCCGTAGCTCTATGCCTCACTGAACATTGCCTCTGCTACCTCAAATTTGGCAGCTGGGATCTTGGTCTCAGAATTAACTGTGGGGATATTTTGCGCTGGTTTCTTTGAGTTCTCTCAGCCAAGCATCTGCTGTGCACTCTTGTAAATCTCAGCACATCACCTTCAAACCCATGTCTCCTGTCCGCTTGAGAGTGTGTGTGCAAGATAAACAGAGTTTCACCCTTGTTGCTCCATTACCAGGGGTCCGAACCTGCACTGATTTCCATTCCCTGCTTTGCATTCTCCTGCTTCCAGGTGTCCTGAGGCCTCATCCTGTCTTTGGGAGTAACAGACCTCTCTTCAGCCAGTGTCCTATGCAAAGGGCTGGGTGAGTGGATGTTTCCATTGCTCTGTACATGGGAGCGAGTGAGTGCAGGTTGCACTTCTTCTCTGCCAACTGGGCATCGATGAATCAACACTATCCAGATATATTTCACAGAAATGTGATATTTGCTTAGCTCTTGGTTTCTATACAGCCGTGGTGGGAGGGATTGTCCGAAGACAACTCTTTTGACATTGTGTTGATATCCCATTTGCAGTCTTTAAGAAGTTTAACAGAACTCATTTACATATTTTGGGAGTTATACGAAAATGGAGTTATTTTTTGAAACACACTCAATCGACCTAGAAGCCAGACTTGTCAATTTTGGTAACATTGTGTCAGCTCGACGGAAAAGCTAGACAGATAGAATGCAAACTAGCTGTCCAAACTGTTCAAGGGGTCATGTCAGCTCTTTAAGGTTGAAGCCTCCGAAACCAACAGGAACCATGAAATAACTTTTGGAAACATGGAATAACCCCCAACCTTGGATACACTTGTGCATGTGGTGCCCTGTATCCCAATGACACCTACTGGCCAATGTTGGCATTTCAAGGGGTAACATCCCTCTCTAGGAAAATACAAGAGGAAACAAACCAAATATATACATTTAGGTTTGAATCCAAAAGCACCTAGAAGCATTCTAGCTAGGAGAATCCTGCTGCAGTTATGCTAGTCTATTGAGAACCAGGTGTTTTTCTATCAGTGTTGAGAACGCTTAATCATCCGATCCTGTAGTTTAAAGCCATTTAACGCAACCAAGTCTGCACCCCCATGATATAGTGCCCCCGGGGGCTTGACTCAAGTGAAAGACGATCCACATAAGCTGTGTCTTTAATGTCATTGGCGACTTTTACAGTTCAGTTCACTTTCTGACTTGTACTATTTACCTTCACTGTCTTGAAAAACTGAAGCCTAATACAGATTCATGTTCAGTCAAAGATTCCCCTCACTTACCACACTCCCTTCACCCCAGGGAAGACAGAAACACAACATTTGCTGAATCTAGCGGAAGGACATCGTTTCTAGGTGTGAGCTAAGTATTCAATTTTATCTATTTCAGCCGAGACTATTTGACCTTTAAGGTGTTCACTGTTGTTCACAGAGAGTGAAGCTGGAGGAACTCTGATTCTAGGAGGGGCTTGCTCTTCTCGTAATGGCTTCATTGCAGCTCAGGTACTGATCCTTCAAAATGGATGCCTGAGTGGAGGGGAGGCAAGGGCAAGTGCTCACTAGCTAGGCCCAAACCTGGGAAAAGGCTTACCTGGGCTTGTTGAATTTTGGTCTGAATGGCTTGGGAATGCCCCTTGGGACGTGTGGATTCTCACGACCTCTTCCAAGAACAGGAGCGTTTTGATCATCTCTGCCATTTCTTCTCCTTCAGACGTCAGGGACCTTGGACCCGTTCTTGGAGAAGAGAATTGAGGAACTTCCTCAAGTCCACGTTGGCACTCCGTATGTTTCTGCCTGTATCAGTGAGTTTCAATATGTCTCATGAATGTCTTTTGAGCCTGGTATCCTCTACAGCTGTCTCCACGCCAGTATTCTCCATTGTAGCAGAACATCTCTCATCCATGTGTTCGCATCTCTCCTCAATCCGTGCAGCCAGCTTATCGGCCAGCTTCTCTTCGTGTCTCCCCTAAAGTCGACTTCACCAGGACTGGGCAAGTCTGAAAGTACCTCGGAGCCTGACCAGTAAGCTGATGACAGGCAGATCTTCCACTGTCTGCCCTTTCAGGTTCTGGAAACTGACCTGTGACCTCAGGTCTTTGGGCAGCAGCAGTATCTCGAACTTACACAGCTTCCCGGACCAAACACCTAAGCCAAGCTCCACAGAGGGCGGCAGCCCCTCCATCACACTGATCCACCCACAGAACTCTGCCCGGTTACCTAGGATCCAACAGCCACAACAAGCCTCGCGGTAAACACCAACATTCCACCTGGAATCCAACCGCTAACTGCCATCCCCAATGGCTGCTGCATCTTGTCAGCGTTGGGGGAGGGGCTGCATTCGACGAGAGGTTCCTAAGGTAAATGTGATTCTACCCACTAGCGTCCCATGGGCCTTTCTTCTTCCCTCTTTCCTTTTGTTCAGAGCTCTATGCACCGTACCAATGGAGGGAAGTGTGTCCCTTTTCAGTTGATGGTTTCACACGTCTTTAAACTTTCTAACAGTTCACAGTACACAGGGACCCACTAAAGGAGACTTATGTTCCTATAAGTTCCGTACACCCGGAATACATATGCGTCGCCTGATTTCTGCTGAAACACCCACACTCTCAGGACATGGATCCATTGGATTCTTGGGGGCTGAAATTCCAAGAAATGAAACCAACCCCAATGTGCACTTTGCTGTCGGTCTCTTTTGCACTTAGTACACTTTGGCAGAGCTACTTGTTTTGTTATAGGCTTCTTACATTTCTTCTCTACGTAGCCTAGAATAGGGCATTCCTTCATCCTGTTGGAAGACATACAAGTCTACATCACGGACTAGGAAACCATTTGATTCCAAATCGGCATTAGTGTTAGGTCACGATATGCTCTTATGAATCAAAATTTACGAATATGAATGCACGCTTCTGATTTCCGAATACAAGTGTGCTGAGTACATGCAAGCCACGATACTGGGTCGATGCGTTCTGAATGACCCTTGACCTCACCTTGAGTATTTTCTTTTGAATAATCATGGTTCCCTTTGTATATGTCAGCCAACCATACCATTTTGGTGCTTGTTTGTTGGTTTGATTCTTTGTTGGTCTTCTTCTCGCTTGTTTTGCAAACACGTCAGGCCATGCATCTCTCCTTTCGCTTCAAACAGAGAGTCAAATAAGCTGATTCACTTAAGAGAGTGCTTCCAATCACCTATGATTTCCTGCTTCCCTCTCCAATCTTTAAGGTTTTGATGTCCTCCTTGCCTTCTTCTTGTTTCTTCTTTGCCATTCATGCTCTTCTTGCATTTCCAATAATGGTTTTCTTCTTTCCATTTCATCTTGCTGCTTTTCTATTCCGGGGAGTATTCTCAACCTTCCTTTTAGAAGAAGTTTTGAACTGCTGAATTCTTTTATGATTTGCCGGTCTGTGGATTGCTCTAGCTCTGCCGTTATTAGAAATGGTGGTCATGTGGCATAGGCTACCCTAGGTGGCAGCCTTTGGCCATTCAGGATATGGTCTGTGTCCTGGCACTCCTCCCTATCCTGCAATATTGCTGCCGAGATATCAGCTGAAACCCCTCTGGAGGTTTCCTTGTGACTATGTTGTTTCCTCCAGGTGCATTGTAAATCACTCGGGTATTCGTGAACTTTGTTGATTTGAATCATACAGCTGCTGGTAGGTCTATTGGGATTCCACCTCCTTCGGATGCTGTGTAATTCCTGAATTCGCATAGATGATTCTTTCTTGGCTTTCAGCAAGTTTCAGTCTGATTTTTCTACAGATAAATTTTCAGACACTTTTTGTTCCTTTATCTCTTGCTTTTCCATCTGGGACTCATGATTTCTATTCTTTCATGCCCTGTCTTAACCCAGGGTTCAACTGCAATGTTTTCATTTGTTTGCACTTGCTTTCCTATGTCTGCTTCTGACCGAGGTTTTTCTCTTCCCCTGTCTTCACAGTCATTCACGCGTCCCTCTGCATTATCTAGTCTGCTAAGGACTGAATTTTAGCCCTGATATTATGACAACCATTGAGTTTCCTGATATTTTTGGCTCGTGTTGAGACTTTCTCTTCCCCTTTTCTGGTATTCTGCCTTTTGTGATTCTGAGACACTGGTGTTCTTCAGTGTTTTCCTGACCTTCATTTTCAACACTTGTTCTGGATAGCGTTTTGCAGACTAGTTGTTTGAAAGCTTATCTTTTGCGCCTTCAATATCTTTGGAACTGAAAATGGTACTTCCTGTTTCTTTTACTGTTCTTCTTCATCTCTACTGGTCAGGTAATATCAGGTATCTAATGTAGACTTCTAGGGCTTTGTTAATTGAAAAATTTAGACTATTGTCTCTACGCAATTCCATGGGATTTCTGTGAGGACAATTTCTCCTAGGCATTGATGCCATAACCTGTACCTGTGTGTGTTGTTTGGTATATCTCCAATTGCTGGTGTTGCATTAGTTGTGATGAACAACCCATTCTACTTCGATTAGCATAACTTCATTTTGATTATACTTATCTCACACTTCTGAAAGTGCACAGGACACTTCCTCTTGTGGAAATGAAGCTTCTAAAAGTTCTCAGCTCTGCATTCTTCTCTATGTCATTTTGGAGTGTTTCCAAAACAGCAAACTGAGAGTGCTCTTCTGCTTTTTCTTGCCACGGGAATGTCCCAATGAAATCAGTTCTTTCCAGAGCTTCTCTGTCTACAGAAACACCAGTGGAAGCATATCTATGGATGTCACATATCAGGGCCTGCTGGAATGATCCCGCAGACCTTCCTTGTTGTCCTAGGTGCCGTACCGTACCGGTGCCATCCAAAATGTAGCATCCGCTTTTGGGAGATAGTGCTGAAGGGAATGCTTCCTCTTCTCGCGCTGTGGACTTGGACCACTCTTCCTTGTCCTCTCATCCTTGTGGCACGGTTGCACGAAGGCAACCACAGAGTTGTTGCGCATCCTGTGACTCAAACCAAACCATAATCCCAGCCCAGGTTATGAATGTAGCATATCCTAAGGCTTTTCATTCTGATTTCAAATTCAAGGCCCCCTGGATCCCGCAGACCAGATGCACGATATCTCTGATTCAGCCCCACACGTGCTCTATTGGCAAAATTCCCAATTGGTCCCTGGTCCTGCAGATGTACTGGGTGTGGCCATGGGACATATCGGTAATCGCAACCGCGCGACCAGTGTGGTTGATTTATTATTGGTACACAGTTCGGTTTGCTCTCTTGATTCGACCCACCACATCCCACAACGCACTCCAGATCCCTGAGACTCAGCGTGTGCCATCATCCGTAGCTCTATGCCTCACTGACCGTTGCCTCTGCTACCTCAAATTTGGCAGCTGGGATCTTGGTCTCAGAATTAACTGTGGGGATATTTTGCGCTGGTTTCTTTGAGTTCTCTCAGCCAAGCATCTGCTGTGCACTCTTGTAAATCTCAGCACATCACCTTCAAACCCATGTCTCCTGTCCGCTTGAGAGTGTGCGTCCAAGTTAAACAGAGTTTCACCCTTGTTGCTCCATCACCAGGGGTCCGAACCTGCACTGGTTTCCATTCCCTGCTGTGCATTCTCCTGCTTCCAGGTGTCCTGAGGCCTCATCCTGTCTTTGGGAGTAACAGACCTCTCTTCGGCCAGTGTCCTATGCTAAGGGCTGGGTGAGTGGATGTTTCCATTGCTCTGTACATGGGAGCGAGTGAGTGCAGGTTGCACTTCTTCTCTGCCAACTGGGCATCGATGAATCAACACTATCCAGATACATTTCACAGAAATGTGATATTTGCTTAGCTCTTGGTTTCTATACAGCCGTGGTGGGAGGGATTGTCCGAAGACAACTATTTTGACATTGTGTTGATATCCCATTTGCAGTCTTTAAGAAGTTTAACAGAACTCATTTACATGTTTTGGGAGTTATACGAAAATGGAGTTATTTTTTGAAACACACTCAATCGACCTAGAAGCCAGACTTGTCAATTTTGGTAACATTGTGTCAGCTCGACGGAAAAGCTAGACAGATAGAATGCAAACTAGCAGTCCAAACTGTTCAAGGGGTCATGTCAGCTCTTTAAGGTTGAAGCCTCCGAAACCAACAGGAACCATGAAATAACTTTTGGAAACATGGAATAACCCCTAACCTTGGATACACTTGTGCATGTGGTGCCCTGTATCCCAATGACACCTACTGGCCAATGTTGGCATTTCAAGGGGTAACATCCCTCTCTAGGAAAATACAAGAGGAAACAAACCAAATATATACATTTAGGTTTGAATCCAAAAGCACCTAGAGGCATTCTAGCTAGGAGAATCCTGCTGCAGTTATGCTAGTCTATTGAGAACCAGGTGTTTTTCTATCAGTGTTGAGAACGCTTAATCATCCGATCCTGTAGTTTAAAGCCATTTAACGCAACCAAGTCTGCACCCCCATGATATAGTGCCCCCGGGGGCTTGACTCAAGTGAAAGACGATCCACATAAGCTGTGTCTTTAATGTCATTGGCGACTTTTACAGTTCAGTTCACTTTCTGACTTGTACTATTTACCTTCACTGTCTTGAAAAACTGAAGCCTAATACAGATTCATGTTCAGTCAAAGATTCCCCTCACTTACCACACTCCCTTCACCCCAGGGAAGACAGAAACACAACATTTGCTGAATCTAGCGGAAGGACATCGTTTCTAGGTGTGAGCTAAGTATTCAATTTTATCTATTTCAGCCGAGACTATTTGACCTTTAAGGTGTTCACTGTTGTTCACAGAGAGTGAAGCTGGAGGAACTCTGATTCTAGGAGGGGCTTGCTCTTCTCGTAATGGCTTCATTGCAGCTCAGGTACTGATCCTTCAAAATGGATGCCTGAGTGGAGGGGAGGCAAGGGCAAGTGCTCACTAGCTAGGCCCAAACCTGGGAAAAGGCTTACCTGGGCTTGTTGAATTTTGGTCTGAATGGCTTGGGAATGCCCCTTGGGACGTGTGGATTCTCACGACCTCTTCCAAGAACAGGAGCGTTTTGATCATCTCTGCCATTTCTTCTCCTTCAGACGTCAGGGACCTTGGACCCGTTCTTGGAGAAGAGAATTGAGGAACTTCCTCAAGTCCACGTTGGCACTCCGTATGTTTCTGCCTGTATCAGTGAGTTTCAATATGTCTCATGAATGTCTTTTGAGCCTGGTATCCTCTACAGCTGTCTCCACGCCAGTATTCTCCATTGTAGCAGAACATCTCTCATCCATGTGTTCGCATCTCTCCTCAATCCGTGCAGCCAGCTTATCGGCCAGCTTCTCTTCGTGTCTCCCCTAAAGTCGACTTCACCAGGACTGGGCAAGTCTGAAAGTACCTCGGAGCCTGACCAGTAAGCTGATGACAGGCAGATCTTCCACTGTCTGCCCTTTCAGGTTCTGGAAACTGACCTGTGACCTCAGGTCTTTGGGCAGCAGCAGTATCTCGAACTTACACAGCTTCCCGGACCAAACACCTAAGCCAAGCTCCACAGAGGGTGGCAGCCCCTCCATCACACTGATCCACCCACAGAACTCTGCCCGGTTACCTAGGATCCAACAGCCACAACAAGCCTCGCGGTAAACACCAACATTCCACCTGGAATCCAACCGCTAACTGCCATCCCCAATGGCTGCTGCATCTTGTCAGTGTTGGGGGAGGGGCTGCATCCGACGAGAGGTTCCTAAGGTAAATGTGATTCTACCCACTAGCGTCCCATGGGCCTTTCTTCTTCCCTCTTTCCTTTTGTTCAGAGCTCTATGCACCGTACCAATGGAGGGAAGTGTGTCCCTTTTCAGTTGATGGTTTCACACGTCTTTAAACTTTCTAACAGTTCACAGTACACAGGGACCCACTAAAGGAGACTTATGTTCCTATAAGATCCGTACACCCAGAATACATATACGTCGCCTGATTTCTGCTGAAACACCCACACTCTCAGGACATGGATCCATTGGATTCATGGGGGCTGAAATTCCAAGAAATGAAACCAACCACAATGTGCACTTTGCTGTCGGTCTCTTTTGCACTTAGTACACTTTGGCAGAGCTACTTGCCTTTGTTATCGGCTTCTTACATTTCTTCTCTACGTAGCCTAGAATATGGCATTCCTTCATCCTGTTGGAAGACATACAAGTCTACATCACGGACTAGGAAACCATTTGATTCCAAATCGGCATTAGTGTTAGGTCACGATATGCTCTTATGAATCAAAATTTACGAATATGAATGCACGCTTCTGATTTCCGAATACAAGTGTGCTGAGTACATGCAAGCCACGATACTGGGTCGATGCGTTCTGAATGACCCTTGACCTCACCTTGAGTATTTTCTTTTGAATAATCATGGTTCCCTTTGTATATGTCAGCCAACCATACCATTTTGGTGCTTTTTTGTTGGTTTGATTCTTTGTTGGTCTTCTTCTCGCTTGTTTTGCAAACACGTCAGGCCATGCATCTCTCCTTTCGCTTCAAACAGAGTCAAATAAGCTGATTCACTTAAGAGAGTGCTTCCAATCACCTATGGTTTCCTGCTTCCCTCTCCCATCTTTAGGGTTTTGATGTCCTCCTTAAGTTCTTCTTCTTTCTTCTCTGCCACACATGCTCTTCTTGCATTTCCAATAATGGTTTCTTCTTTCCATTCCATCTTGCTGCTTTTCTATTCAGGGGAGTTTTCTCAACCTTTCTTTTAGAAAAACTTTTGAACTGCTGAATTCTTTTAAGATTTGCCGGTCTGTAGAATTCTCTAGCTCTGCCGTTATTTGAAATGGTGTTCATGTGGCATAGGCTACCCTAGGTGGCAGCATTTGGCCATTCAGGATATGGTCTGTGTCCTGGCACTCCTCCCTGTCCTGCAATATTGCTGCCGAGATATCAGCTGAAACCCCTCTGGAGGTTTCCTTGTGACTATGTTGTTTCCTCCAGGTGCATTTTAAATCACTCAGATATTCGTGAACTTTGTTGATTTGAATCATACAGCTGCTGGTAGGTCTATTGGGATTCCACCTCCTTCGGATGCTGTGTAATTCCTGAATTCGCATAGATGATTCTTTCTTGGCTTTCAGCAAGTTTCAGTCTGATTTTTCTACAGATATATTTTCAGACACTTTTTGTTTCTTTATCTCTTACTTTTCCATCTGGGACTCATGATTTCTATTCTTTCATGCCCTGTCTTAACCCAGGGTTCAACTGCAATGTTTTCATTTGTTTGCACTTGCTTTCCTATGTCTGCTTCTGACCGAGGTTTTTCTCTTCCCCTGTCTTCACAGTCATTCACGCGTCCCTCTGCATTATCTAGTCTGCTAAGGACTGAATTTTAGCCCTGATATTATCACAACCATTGAGTTTCCTGATATTTTTGGCTCGTGTTGAGACTTTCTCTTCCCCTTTTCTGGTATTCTGCCTTTTGTGATTCTGAGACACTGGTGATCTTCAGTGTTTTCCTGACCTTCATTTTCAACACTTGTTCTGGATAGCGTTTTGCAGACTAGTTGTTTGGAAGCTTATCTTTTGCGCCTTCAATATCTTTGGAACTGAAAATGGTACTTCCTGTTTCTTTTACTGTTCTTCTTCATCTCTACTGGTCAGGTAATATCAAGTATCTAATGTAGAGTTCTAGGGCTCTGTTAATTGAAAAATTTAGACTCTTGTCTCTACGCAATTCCATGGGATTTCTGTGAGGACAATTTCTCCTAGGCATTGATGCCATAACCTTTACCTGTGTGTGTTGTTTGGTATATCTCCAATTGCTGGTGTTGCATTAGTTGTGATGAACAACCCATTCTACTTCGATTAGCATAACTTCATTTTGATTATACTTATCTCACACTTCTGAAAGTGCACAGGACACTTCCTCTTGTGGAAATGAAGCTTCTAAAAGTTCTCAGCTCTGCATTCTTCTCTATGTCATTTTGGAGTGTTTCCAAAACAGCAAACTGAGAGTGCTCTTCTGCTTTTTATTGCCACGGGAATGTCCCAATGAAATCAGTTCTTTCCAGAGCTTCTCTGTCTACAGAAACACCAGTGGAAGCATATCTATGGATGTCACATATCAGGGCCTGCTGGAATGATCCCGCAGACCTTCCTTGTTGTCCTAGGTGCCGTACCGTGCCGGTGCCATCCAAAATGTAGCATCCGCTTTTGGGAGATAGTGCTGAAGGGAATGCTTCCTCTTCTCGCGCTGTGGACTTGGACCACTCTTCCTTGTCCTCTCATCCTTGTGGCACGGGTGCACGAAGGCAACCACAGAGTTGTTGCGCATCCTGTGACTCAAACCAAACCATAATCCCAGCCCAGGTTATGAATGTAGCATATCCTAAGGCTTTTCATTCTGATTTCAAATTCAAGGCAGGCCCCCTGGATCCCGCAGACCAGATGCACGATATCTCTGATTCAGCCCCACACGTGCTCTATTGGCAAAATTCCCAATTGGTCCCTGGTCCTGCAGATGTACTGGGTGTGGCCATGGGACATATCGGTAATCGCAACCGCGTGACCAGTGTGGTTGATTTATTATTGGTACACAGTTCGGTTTGCTCTCTTGATTCGACCCACCACATCCCACAACGCACTCCAGATCCCTGAGACTCAGCGTGTGCCATCATCCGTAGCTCTATGCCTCACTGACCGTTGCCTCTGCTACCTCAAATTTGGCAGCTGGGATCTTGGTCTCAGAATTAACTGTGGGGATATTTTGCGCTGGTTTCTTTGAGTTCTCTCAGCCAAGCATCTGCTGTGCACTCTTGTAAATCTCAGCACATCACCTTCAAACCCATGTCTCCTGTCCGCTTGAGAGTGTGCGTCCAAGTTAAACAGAGTTTCACCCTTGTTGCTCCATCACCAGGGGTCCGAACCTGCACTGGTTTCCATTCCCTGCTGTGCATTCTCCTGCTTCCAGGTGTCCTGAGGCCTCATCCTGTCTTTGGGAGTAACAGACCTCTCTTCGGCCAGTGTCCTATGCTAAGGGCTGGGTGAGTGGATGTTTCCATTGCTCTGTACATGGGAGCGAGTGAGTGCAGGTTGCACTTCTTCTCTGCCAACTGGGCATCGATGAATCAACACTATCCAGATACATTTCACAGAAATGTGATATTTGCTTAGCTCTTGGTTTCTATACAGCCGTGGTGGGAGGGATTGTCCGAAGACAACTATTTTGACATTGTGTTGATATCCCATTTGCAGTCTTTAAGAAGTTTAACAGAACTCATTTACATGTTTTGGGAGTTATACGAAAATGGAGTTATTTTTTGAAACACACTCAATCGACCTAGAAGCCAGACTTGTCAATTTTGGTAACATTGTGTCAGCTCGACGGAAAAGCTAGACAGATAGAATGCAAACTAGCAGTCCAAACTGTTCAAGGGGTCATGTCAGCTCTTTAAGGTTGAAGCCTCCGAAACCAACAGGAACCATGAAATAACTTTTGGAAACATGGAATAACCCCCAACCTTGGATACACTTGTGCATGTGGTGCCCTGTATCCCAATGACACCTACTGGCCAATGTTGGCATTTCAAGGGGTAACATCCCTCTCTAGGAAAATACAAGAGGAAACAAACCAAATATATACATTTAGGTTTGAATCCAAAAGCACCTAGAGGCATTCTAGCTAGGAGAATCCTGCTGCAGTTATGCTAGTCTATTGAGAACCAGGTGTTTTTCTATCAGTGTTGAGAACGCTTAATCATCCGATCCTGTAGTTTAAAGCCATTTAACGCAACCAAGTCTGCACCCCCATGATATAGTGCCCCCGGGGGCTTGACTCAAGTGAAAGACGATCCACATAAGCTGTGTCTTTAATGTCATTGGCGACTTTTACAGTTCAGTTCACTTTCTGACTTGTACTATTTACCTTCACTGTCTTGAAAAACTGAAGCCTAATACAGATTCATGTTCAGTCAAAGATTCCCCTCACTTACCACACTCCCTTCACCCCAGGGAAGACAGAAACACAACATTTGCTGAATCTAGCGGAAGGACATCGTTTCTAGGTGTGAGCTAAGTATTCAATTTTATCTATTTCAGCCGAGACTATTTGACCTTTAAGGTGTTCACTGTTGTTCACAGAGAGTGAAGCTGGAGGAACTCTGATTCTAGGAGGGGCTTGCTCTTCTCGTAATGGCTTCATTGCAGCTCAGGTACTGATCCTTCAAAATGGATGCCTGAGTGGAGGGGAGGCAAGGGCAAGTGCTCACTAGCTAGGCCCAAACCTGGGAAAAGGCTTACCTGGGCTTGTTGAATTTTGGTCTGAATGGCTTGGGAATGCCCCTTGGGACGTGTGGATTCTCACGACCTCTTCCAAGAACAGGAGCGTTTTGATCATCTCTGCCATTTCTTCTCCTTCAGACGTCAGGGACCTTGGACCCGTTCTTGGAGAAGAGAATTGAGGAACTTCCTCAAGTCCACGTTGGCACTCCGTATGTTTCTGCCTGTATCAGTGAGTTTCAATATGTCTCATGAATGTCTTTTGAGCCTGGTATCCTCTACAGCTGTCTCCACGCCAGTATTCTCCATTGTAGCAGAACATCTCTCATCCATGTGTTCGCATCTCTCCTCAATCCGTGCAGCCAGCTTATCGGCCAGCTTCTCTTCGTGTCTCCCCTAAAGTCGACTTCACCAGGACTGGGCAAGTCTGAAAGTACCTCGGAGCCTGACCAGTAAGCTGATGACAGGCAGATCTTCCACTGTCTGCCCTTTCAGGTTCTGGAAACTGACCTGTGACCTCAGGTCTTTGGGCAGCAGCAGTATCTCGAACTTACACAGCTTCCCGGACCAAACACCTAAGCCAAGCTCCACAGAGGGTGGCAGCCCCTCCATCACACTGATCCACCCACAGAACTCTGCCCGGTTACCTAGGATCCAACAGCCACAACAAGCCTCGCGGTAAACACCAACATTCCACCTGGAATCCAACCGCTAACTGCCATCCCCAATGGCTGCTGCATCTTGTCAGTGTTGGGGGAGGGGCTGCATCCGACGAGAGGTTCCTAAGGTAAATGTGATTCTACCCACTAGCGTCCCATGGGCCTTTCTTCTTCCCTCTTTCCTTTTGTTCAGAGCTCTATGCACCGTACCAATGGAGGGAAGTGTGTCCCTTTTCAGTTGATGGTTTCACACGTCTTTAAACTTTCTAACAGTTCACAGTACACAGGGACCCACTAAAGGAGACTTATGTTCCTATAAGATCCGTACACCCAGAATACATATACGTCGCCTGATTTCTGCTGAAACACCCACACTCTCAGGACATGGATCCATTGGATTCATGGGGGCTGAAATTCCAAGAAATGAAACCAACCCCAATGTGCACTTTGCTGTCGGTCTCTTTTGCACTTAGTACACTTTGGCAGAGCTACTTGCCTTTGTTATCGGCTTCTTACATTTCTTCTCTACGTAGCCTAGAATATGGCATTCCTTCATCCTGTTGGAAGACATACAAGTCTACATCACGGACTAGGAAACCATTTGATTCCAAATCGGCATTAGTGTTAGGTCACGATATGCTCTTATGAATCAAAATTTACGAATATGAATGCACGCTTCTGATTTCCGAATACAAGTGTGCTGAGTACATGCAAGCCACGATACTGGGTCGATGCGTTCTGAATGACCCTTGACCTCACCTTGAGTATTTTCTTTTGAATAATCATGGTTCCCTTTGTATATGTCAGCCAACCATACCATTTTGGTGCTTGTTTGTTGGTTTGATTCTTTGTTGGTCTTCTTCTCGCTTGTTTTGCAAACACGTCAGGCCATGCATCTCTCCTTTCGCTTCAAACAGAGTCAAATAAGCTGATTCACTTAAGAGAGTGCTTCCAATCACCTATGGTTTCCTGCTTCCCTCTCCCATCTTTAGGGTTTTGATGTCCTCCTTAAGTTCTTCTTCTTTCTTCTCTGCCACACATGCTCTTCTTGCATTTCCAATAATGGTTTCTTCTTTCCATTCCATCTTGCTGCTTTTCTATTCAGGGGAGTTTTCTCAACCTTTCTTTTAGAAAAACTTTTGAACTGCTGAATTCTTTTAAGATTTGCCGGTCTGTAGAATTCTCTAGCTCTGCCGTTATTTGAAATGGTGTTCATGTGGCATAGGCTACCCTAGGTGGCAGCATTTGGCCATTCAGGATATGGTCTGTGTCCTGGCACTCCTCCCTGTCCTGCAATATTGCTGCCGAGATATCAGCTGAAACCCCTCTGGAGGTTTCCTTGTGACTATGTTGTTTCCTCCAGGTGCATTTTAAATCACTCGGATATTCGTGAACTTTGTTGATTTGAATCATACAGCTGCTGGTAGGTCTATTGGGATTCCACCTCCTTCGGATGCTGTGTAATTCCTGAATTCGCATAGATGATTCTTTCTTGGCTTTCAGCAAGTTTCAGTCTGATTTTTCTACAGATATATTTTCAGACACTTTTTGTTTCTTTATCTCTTACTTTTCCATCTGGGACTCATGATTTCTATTCTTTCATGCCCTGTCTTAACCCAGGGTTCAACTGCAATGTTTTCATTTGTTTGCACTTGCTTTCCTATGTCTGCTTCTGACCGAGGTTTTTCTCTTCCCCTGTCTTCACAGTCATTCACGCGTCCCTCTGCATTATCTAGTCTGCTAAGGACTGAATTTTAGCCCTGATATTATCACAACCATTGAGTTTCCTGATATTTTTGGCTCGTGTTGAGACTTTCTCTTCCCCTTTTCTGGTATTCTGCCTTTTGTGATTCTGAGACACTGGTGATCTTCAGTGTTTTCCTGACCTTCATTTTCAACACTTGTTCTGGATAGCGTTTTGCAGACTAGTTGTTTGGAAGCTTATCTTTTGCGCCTTCAATATCTTTGGAACTGAAAATGGTACTTCCTGTTTCTTTTACTGTTCTTCTTCATCTCTACTGGTCAGGTAATATCAAGTATCTAATGTAGAGTTCTAGGGCTCTGTTAATTGAAAAATTTAGACTCTTGTCTCTACGCAATTCCATGGGATTTCTGTGAGGACAATTTCTCCTAGGCATTGATGCCATAACCTTTACCTGTGTGTGTTGTTTGGTATATCTCCAATTGCTGGTGTTGCATTAGTTGTGATGAACAACCCATTCTACTTCGATTAGCATAACTTCATTTTGATTATACTTATCTCACACTTCTGAAAGTGCACAGGACACTTCCTCTTGTGGAAATGAAGCTTCTAAAAGTTCTCAGCTCTGCATTCTTCTCTATGTCATTTTGGAGTGTTTCCAAAACAGCAAACTGAGAGTGCTCTTCTGCTTTTTATTGCCACGGGAATGTCCCAATGAAATCAGTTCTTTCCAGAGCTTCTCTGTCTACAGAAACACCAGTGGAAGCATATCTATGGATGTCACATATCAGGGCCTGCTGGAATGATCCCGCAGACCTTCCTTGTTGTCCTAGGTGCCGTACCGTGCCGGTGCCATCCAAAATGTAGCATCCGCTTTTGGGAGATAGTGCTGAAGGGAATGCTTCCTCTTCTCGCGCTGTGGACTTGGACCACTCTTCCTTGTCCTCTCATCCTTGTGGCACGGGTGCACGAAGGCAACCACAGAGTTGTTGCGCATCCTGTGACTCAAACCAAACCATAATCCCAGCCCAGGTTATGAATGTAGCATATCCTAAGGCTTTTCATTCTGATTTCAAATTCAAGGCCCCCTGGATCCCGCAGACCAGATGCACGATATCTCTGATTCAGCCCCACACGTGCTCTATTGGCAAAATTCCCAATTGGTCCCTGGTCCTGCAGATGTACTGGGTGTGGCCATGGGACATATCGGTAATCGCAACCGCGCGACCAGTGTGGTTGATTTATTATTGGTACACAGTTCGGTTTGCTCTCTTGATTCGACCCACCACATCCCACAACGCACTCCAGATCCCTGAGACTCAGCATGTGCCATCATCCGTAGCTCTATGCCTCACTGACCGTTGCCTCTGCTACCTCAAATTTGGCAGCTGGGATCTTGGTCTCAGAATTAACTGTGGGGATATTTTGCGCTGGTTTCTTTGAGTTCTCTCAGCCAAGCATCTGCTGTGCACTCTTGTAAATCTCAGCACATCACCTTCAAACCCATGTCTCCTGTCCGCTTGAGAGTGTGCGTCCAAGTTAAACAGAGTTTCACCCTTGTTGCTCCATCACCAGGGGTCCGAACCTGCACTGGTTTCCATTCCCTGCTTTGCATTCTCCTGCTTCCAGGTGTCCTGAGGCCTCATCCTGTCTTTGGGAGTAACAGACCTCGCTTCGGCCAGTGTCCTATGCTAAGGGCTGGGTGAGTGGATGTTTCCATTGCTCTGTACATGGGAGCGAGTGAGTGCAGGTTGCACTTCTTCTCTGCCAACTGGGCATCGATGAATCAACACTATCCAGATACATTTCACAGAAATGTGATATTTGCTTAGCTCTTGGTTTCTATACAGCCGTGGTGGGAGGGATTGTCCGAAGACAACTATTTTGACATTGTGTTGATATCCCATTTGCAGTCTTTAAGAAGTTTAACAGAACTCATTTACATGTTTTGGGAGTTATACGAAAATGGAGTTATTTTTTGAAACACACTCAATCGACCTAGAAGCCAGACTTGTCAATTTTGGTAACATTGTGTCAGCTCGACGGAAAAGCTAGACAGATAGAATGCAAACTAGCAGTCCAAACTGTTCAAGGGGTCATGTCAGCTCTTTAAGGTTGAAGCCTCCGAAACCAACAGGAACCATGAAATAACTTTTGGAAACATGGAATAACCCCCAACCTTGGATACACTTGTGCATGTGGTGCCCTGTATCCCAATGACACCTACTGGCCAATGTTGGCATTTCAAGGGGTAACATCCCTCTCTAGGAAAATACAAGAGGAAACAAACCAAATATATACATTTAGGTTTGAATCCAAAAGCACCTAGAGGCATTCTAGCTAGGAGAATCCTACTGCAGTTATGCTAGTCTATTGAGAACCAGGTGTTTTTCTATCAGTGTTGAGAACGCTTAATCATCCGATCCTGTAGTTTAAAGCCATTTAACGCAACCAAGTCTGCACCCCCATGATATAGTGCCCCCGGGGGCTTGACTCAAGTGAAAGACGATCCACATAAGCTGTGTCTTTAATGTCATTGGCGACTTTTACAGTTCAGTTCACTTTCTGACTTGTACTATTTACCTTCACTGTCTTGAAAAACTGAAGCCTAATACAGATTCATGTTCAGTCAAAGATTCCCCTCACTTACCACACTCCCTTCACCCCAGGGAAGACAGAAACACAACATTTGCTGAATCTAGCGGAAGGACATCGTTTCTAGGTGTGAGCTAAGTATTCAATTTTATCTATTTCAGCCGAGACTATTTGACCTTTAAGGTGTTCACTGTTGTTCACAGAGAGTGAAGCTGGAGGAACTCTGATTCTAGGAGGGGCTTGCTCTACTCGTAATGGCTTCATTGCAGCTCAGGTACTGATCCTTCAAAATGGATGCCTGAGTGGAGGGGAGGCAAGGGCAAGTGCTCACTAGCTAGGCCCAAACCTGGGAAAAGGCTTACCTGGGCTTGTTGAATTTTGGTCTGAATGGCTTGGGAATGCCCCTTGGGACGTGTGGATTCTCACGACCTCTTCCAAGAACAGGAGCGTTTTGATCATCTCTGCCATTTCTTCTCCTTCAGACGTCAGGGACCTTGGACCCGTTCTTGGAGAAGAGAATTGAGGAACTTCCTCAAGTCCACGTTGGCACTCCGTATGTTTCTGCCTGTATCAGTGAGTTTCAATATGTCTCATGAATGTCTTTTGAGCCTGGTATCCTCTACAGCTGTCTCCACGCCAGTATTCTCCATTGTAGCAGAACATCTCTCATCCATGTGTTCGCATCTCTCCTCAATCCGTGCAGCCAGCTTATCGGCCAGCTTCTCTTCGTGTCTCCCCTAAAGTCGACTTCACCAGGACTGGGCAAGTCTGAAAGTACCTCGGAGCCTGACCAGTAAGCTGATGACAGGCAGATCTTCCACTGTCTGCCCTTTCAGGTTCTGGAAACTGACCTGTGACCTCAGGTCTTTGGGCAGCAGCAGTATCTCGAACTTACACAGCTTCCCGGACCAAACACCTAAGCCAAGCTCCACAGAGGGCGGCAGCCCCTCCATCACACTGATCCACCCACAGAACTCTGCCCGGTTACCTAGGATCCAACAGCCACAACAAGCCTCGCGGTACACACCAACATTCCACCTGGAATCCAACCGCTAACTGCCATCCCCAATGGCTGCTGCATCTTGTCAGTGTTGGGGGAGGGGCTGCATCCGACGAGAGGTTCCTAAGGTAAATGTGATTCTACCCACTAGCGTCCCATGGGCCTTTCTTCTTCCCTCTTTCCTTTTGTTCAGAGCTCTATGCACCGTACCAATGGAGGGAAGTGTGTCCCTTTTCAGTTGATGGTTTCACACGTCTTTAAACTTTCTAACAGTTCACAGTACACAGGGACCCACTAAAGGAGACTTATGTTCCTATAAGATCCGTACACCCAGAATACATATACGTCGCCTGATTTCTGCTGAAACACCCACACTCTCAGGACATGGATCCATTGGATTCATGGGGGCTGAAATTCCAAGAAATGAAACCAACCCCAATGTGCACTTTGCTGTCGGTCTCTTTTGCACTTAGTACACTTTGGCAGAGCTACTTGCCTTTGTTATCGGCTTCTTACATTTCTTCTCTACGTAGCCTAGAATATGGCATTCCTTCATCCTGTTGGAAGACATACAAGTCTACATCACGGACTAGGAAACCATTTGATTCCAAATCGGCATTAGTTTTAGGTCACGATATGCTCTTATGAATCAAAATTTACGAATATGAATGCACGCTTCTGATTTCCGAATACAAGTGTGCTGAGTACATGCAAGCCACGATACTGGGTCGATGCGTTCTGAATGACCCTTGACCTCACCTTGAGTATTTTCTTTTGAATAATCATGGTTCCCTTTGTATATGTCAGCCAACCATACCATTTTGGTGCTTGTTTGTTGGTTTGATTCTTTGTTGGTCTTCTTCTCGCTTGTTTTGCAAACACGTCAGGCCATGCATCTCTCCTTTCGCTTCAAACAGAGTCAAATAAGCTGATTCACTTAAGAGAGTGCTTCCAATCACCTATGATTACCTGCTTCCCTCTCCCATCTTTAGGGTTTTGATGTCCTCCTTAAGTTCTTCTTCTTTCTTCTCTGCCACACATGCTCTTCTTGCATTTCCAATAATGGTTTCTTCTTTCCATTCCATCTTGCTGCTTTTCTATTCAGGGGAGTTTTCTCAACCTTTCTTTTAGAAAAACTTTTGAACTGCTGAATTCTTTTAAGATTTGCCGGTCTGTAGAATTCTCTAGCTCTGCCGTTATTTGAAATGGTGTTCATGTGGCATAGGCTACCCTAGGTGGCAGCATTTGGCCATTCAGGATATGGTCTGTGTCCTGGCACTCCTCCCTGTCCTGCAATATTGCTGCCGAGATATCAGCTGAAACCCCTCTGGAGGTTTCCTTGTGACTATGTTGTTTCCTCCAGGTGCATTTTAAATCACTCGGATATTCGTGAACTTTGTTGATTTGAATCATACAGCTGCTGGTAGGTCTATTGGGATTCCACCTCCTTCGGATGCTGTGTAATTCCTGAATTCGCATAGATGATTCTTTCTTGGCTTTCAGCAAGTTTCAGTCTGATTTTTCTACAGATATATTTTCAGACACTTTTTGTTTCTTTATCTCTTACTTTTCCATCTGGGACTCATGATTTCTATTCTTTCATGCCCTGTCTTAACCCAGGGTTCAACTGCAATGTTTTCATTTGTTTGCACTTGCTTTCCTATGTCTGCTTCTGACCGAGGTTTTTCTCTTCCCCTGTCTTCACAGTCATTCACGCGTCCCTCTGCATTATCTAGTCTGCTAAGGACTGAATTTTAGCCCTGATATTATCACAACCATTGAGTTTCCTGATATTTTTGGCTCGTGTTGAGACTTTCTCTTCCCCTTTTCTGGTATTCTGCCTTTTGTGATTCTGAGACACTGGTGATCTTCAGTGTTTTCCTGACCTTCATTTTCAACACTTGTTCTGGATAGCGTTTTGCAGACTAGTTGTTTGGAAGCTTATCTTTTGCGCCTTCAATATCTTTGGAACTGAAAATGGTACTTCCTGTTTCTTTTACTGTTCTTCTTCATCTCTACTGGTCAGGTAATATCAAGTATCTAATGTAGAGTTCTAGGGCTCTGTTAATTGAAAAATTTAGACTCTTGTCTCTACGCAATTCCATGGGATTTCTGTGAGGACAATTTCTCCTAGGCATTGATGCCATAACCTTTACCTGTGTGTGTTGTTTGGTATATCTCCAATTGCTGGTGTTGCATTAGTTGTGATGAACAACCCATTCTACTTCGATTAGCATAACTTCATTTTGATTATACTTATCTCACACTTCTGAAAGTGCACAGGACACTTCCTCTTGTGGAAATGAAGCTTCTAAAAGTTCTCAGCTCTGCATTCTTCTCTATGTCATTTTGGAGTGTTTCCAAAACAGCAAACTGAGAGTGCTCTTCTGCTTTTTATTGCCACGGGAATGTCCCAATGAAATCAGTTCTTTCCAGAGCTTCTCTGTCTACAGAAACACCAGTGGAAGCATATCTATGGATGTCACATATCAGGGCCTGCTGGAATGATCCCGCAGACCTTCCTTGTTGTCCTAGGTGCCGTACCGTGCCGGTGCCATCCAAAATGTAGCATCCGCTTTTGGGAGATAGTGCTGAAGGGAATGCTTCCTCTTCTCGTGCTGTGGACTTGGACCACTCTTCCTTGTCCTCTCATCCTTGTGGCACGGGTGCACGAAGGCAACCACAGAGTTGTTGCGCATCCTGTGACTCAAACCAAACCATAATCCCAGCCCAGGTTATGAATGTAGCATATCCTAAGGCTTTTCATTCTGATTTCAAATTCAAGGCCCCCTGGATCCCGCAGACCAGATGCACGATATCTCTGATTCAGCCCCACACGTGCTCTATTGGCAAAATTCCCAATTGGTCCCTGGTCCTGCAGATGTACTGGGTGTGGCCATGGGACATATCGGTAATCGCAACCGCGCGACCAGTGTGGTTGATTTATTATTGGTACACAGTTCGGTTTGCTCTCTTGATTCGACCCACCACATCCCACAACGCACTCCAGATCCCTGAGACTCAGCATGTGCCATCATCCGTAGCTCTATGCCTCACTGACCGTTGCCTCTGCTACCTCAAATTTGGCAGCTGGGATCTTGGTCTCAGAATTAACTGTGGGGATATTTTGCGCTGGTTTCTTTGAGTTCTCTCAGCCAAGCATCTGCTGTGCACTCTTGTAAATCTCAGCACATCACCTTCAAACCCATGTCTCCTGTCCGCTTGAGAGTGTGCGTCCAAGTTAAACAGAGTTTCACCCTTGTTGCTCCATCACCAGGGGTCCGAACCTGCACTGGTTTCCATTCCCTGCTTTGCATTCTCCTGCTTCCAGGTGTCCTGAGGCCTCATCCTGTCTTTGGGAGTAACAGACCTCGCTTCGGCCAGTGTCCTATGCTAAGGGCTGGGTGAGTGGATGTTTCCATTGCTCTGTACATGGGAGCGAGTGAGTGCAGGTTGCACTTCTTCTCTGCCAACTGGGCATCGATGAATCAACACTATCCAGATACATTTCACAGAAATGTGATATTTGCTTAGCTCTTGGTTTCTATACAGCCGTGGTGGGAGGGATTGTCCGAAGACAACTATTTTGACATTGTGTTGATATCCCATTTGCAGTCTTTAAGAAGTTTAACAGAACTCATTTACATGTTTTGGGAGTTATACGAAAATGGAGTTATTTTTTGAAACACACTCAATCGACCTAGAAGCCAGACTTGTCAATTTTGGTAACATTGTGTCAGCTCGACGGAAAAGCTAGACAGATAGAATGCAAACTAGCAGTCCAAACTGTTCAAGGGGTCATGTCAGCTCTTTAAGGTTGAAGCCTCCGAAACCAACAGGAACCATGAAATAACTTTTGGAAACATGGAATAACCCCCAACCTTGGATACACTTGTGCATGTGGTGCCCTGTATCCCAATGACACCTACTGGCCAATGTTGGCATTTCAAGGGGTAACATCCCTCTCTAGGAAAATACAAGAGGAAACAAACCAAATATATACATTTAGGTTTGAATCCAAAAGCACCTAGAGGCATTCTAGCTAGGAGAATCCTGCTGCAGTTATGCTAGTCTATTGAGAACCAGGTGTTTTTCTATCAGTGTTGAGAACGCTTAATCATCCGATCCTGTAGTTTAAAGCCATTTAACGCAACCAAGTCTGCACCCCCATGATATAGTGCCCCCGGGGGCTTGACTCAAGTGAAAGACGATCCACATAAGCTGTGTCTTTAATGTCATTGGCGACTTTTACAGTTCAGTTCACTTTCTGACTTGTACTATTTACCTTCACTGTCTTGAAAAACTGAAGCCTAATACAGATTCATGTTCAGTCAAAGATTCCCCTCACTTACCACACTCCCTTCACCCCAGGGAAGACAGAAACACAACATTTGCTGAATCTAGCGGAAGGACATCGTTTCTAGGTGTGAGCTAAGTATTCAATTTTATCTATTTCAGCCGAGACTATTTGACCTTTAAGGTGTTCACTGTTGTTCACAGAGAGTGAAGCTGGAGGAACTCTGATTCTAGGAGGGGCTTGCTCTTCTCGTAATGGCTTCATTGCAGCTCAGGTACTGATCCTTCAAAATGGATGCCTGAGTGGAGGGGAGGCAAGGGCAAGTGCTCACTAGCTAGGCCCAAACCTGGGAAAAGGCTTACCTGGGCTTGTTGAATTTTGGTCTGAATGGCTTGGGAATGCCCCTTGGGACGTGTGGATTCTCACGACCTCTTCCAAGAACAGGAGCGTTTTGATCATCTCTGCCATTTCTTCTCCTTCAGACGTCAGGGACCTTGGACCCGTTCTTGGAGAAGAGAATTGAGGAACTTCCTCAAGTCCACGTTGGCACTCCGTATGTTTCTGCCTGTATCAGTGAGTTTCAATATGTCTCATGAATGTCTTTTGAGCCTGGTATCCTCTACAGCTGTCTCCACGCCAGTATTCTCCATTGTAGCAGAACATCTCTCATCCATGTGTTCGCATCTCTCCTCAATCCGTGCAGCCAGCTTATCGGCCAGCTTCTCTTCGTGTCTCCCCTAAAGTCGACTTCACCAGGACTGGGCAAGTCTGAAAGTACCTCGGAGCCTGACCAGTAAGCTGATGACAGGCAGATCTTCCACTGTCTGCCCTTTCAGGTTCTGGAAACTGACCTGTGACCTCAGGTCTTTGGGCAGCAGCAGTATCTCGAACTTACACAGCTTCCCGGACCAAACACCTAAGCCAAGCTCCACAGAGGGCGGCAGCCCCTCCATCACACTGATCCACCCACAGAACTCTGCCCGGTTACCTAGGATCCAACAGCCACAACAAGCCTCGCGGTAAACACCAACATTCCACCTGGAATCCAACCGCTAACTGCCATCCCCAATGGCTGCTGCATCTTGTCAGTGTTGGGGGAGGGGCTGCATCCGACGAGAGGTTCCTAAGGTAAATGTGATTCTACCCACTAGCGTCCCATGGGCCTTTCTTCTTCCCTCTTTCCTTTTGTTCAGAGCTCTATGCACCGTACCAATGGAGGGAAGTGTGTCCCTTTTCAGTTGATGGTTTCACACGTCTTTAAACTTTCTAACAGTTCACAGTACACAGGGACCCACTAAAGGAGACTTATGTTCCTATAAGATCCGTACACCCGGAATACATATGCGTCGCCTGATTTCTGCTGAAACACCCACACTCTCAGGACATGGATCCATTGGATTCATGGGGGCTGAAATTCCAAGAAATGAAACCAACCCCAATGTGCACTTTGCTGTCGGTCTCTTTTGCACTTAGTACACTTTGGCAGAGCTACTTGCCTTTGTTATCGGCTTCTTACATTTCTTCTCTACGTAGCCTAGAATATGGCATTCCTTCATCCTGTTGGAAGACATACAAGTCTACATCACGGACTAGGAAACCATTTGATTCCAAATCGGCATTAGTGTTAGGTCACGATATGCTCTTATGAATCAAAATTTACGAATATGAATGCACGCTTCTGATTTCCGAATACAAGTGTGCTGAGTACATGCAAGCCACGATACTGGGTCGATGCGTTCTGAATGACCCTTGACCTCACCTTGAGTATTTTCTTTTGAATAATCATGGTTCCCTTTGTATATGTCAGCCAACCATACCATTTTGGTGCTTGTTTGTTGGTTTGATTCTTTGTTGGTCTTCTTCTCGCTTGTTTTGCAAACACGTCAGGCCATGCATCTCTCCTTTCGCTTCAAACAGAGTCAAATAAGCTGATTCACTTAAGAGATTGCTTCCAATCACCTATGGTTTCCTGCTTCCCTCTCCCATCTTTAGGGTTTTGATGTCCTCCTTAAGTTCTTCTTCTTTCTTCTCTGCCACACATGCTCTTCTTGCATTTCCAATAATGGTTTCTTCTTTCCATTCCATCTTGCTGCTTTTCTATTCAGGGGAGTTTTCTCAACCTTTCTTTTAGAAAAACTTTTGAACTGCTGAATTCTTTTAAGATTTGCCGGTCTGTAGAATTCTCTAGCTCTGCCGTTATTTGAAATGGTGTTCATGTGGCATAGGCTACCCTAGGTGGCAGCATTTGGCCATTCAAGATATGGTCTGTGTCCTGGCACTCCTCCCTGTCCTGCAATATTGCTGCCGAGATATCAGCTGAAACCCCTCTGGAGGTTTCCTTGTGACTATGTTGTTTCCTCCAGGTGCATTTTAAATCACTCGGATATTCGTGAACTTTGTTGATTTGAATCATACAGCTGCTGGTAGGTCTATTGGGATTCCACCTCCTTCGGATGCTGTATAATTCCTGAATTCGCATAGATGATTCTTTCTTGGCTTTCAGCAAGTTTCAGTCTGATTTTTCTACAGATAAATTTTCAGACACTTTTTGTTTCTTTTTCCCTTGCTTTTCCATCTGGGACTCATGATTTCTATTCTTTCATGCCCTGTCTTAACCCAGGGTTCAACTGCAATGTTTTCATTTGTTTGCACTAGCTTTCCTATGTCTGCTTCTGACCGAGGTTTTTCTCTTCCCCTGTCTTCACAGTCATTCACGTGTCCCTCTGCATTATCTAGTCTGCTAAGGACTGAAATTTGGCCCTGATATTATCACAACCATTGAGTTTCCTGATATTTTTGGCTCGTGTTGAGACTTTCTCTTCCCCTTTTCTGGTATTCTGCCTTTTGTGATTCTGAGACACTGGTGTTCTTCAGTGTTTTCCTGACCTTCATTTTCAACACTTGTTCTGGATAGCGTTTTGCAGACTAGTTGTTTGAAAGCTTATCTTTTGCGCCTTCAATATCTTTGGAACTGAATATGGTACTTCCTGTTTCTTTTACTGTTCTTCTTCATCTCTACTGGTCAGGTAATATCAGGTATCTAATGTAGACTTCTAGGGCTTTGTTAATTGAAAAATTTAGACTCTTGTCTCTACACAATTCCATGGGATTTCTGTGAGGACAATTTCTCCTAGGCATTGATGCCATAACCTGTACCTGAGTGTGTTGTTTGGTATATCTCCAATTGCTGGTGTTGCATTCGTTGTGATGAACAACCCATACTACTTCGATTAGCATAACTTCATTTTGATTATACTTATCTCACACTTCTGTAAGTGCACAGGACACTTCCTCTTGTGGAAATGAAGCTTCTGAAAGTTCTCAGCTCTGCATTCTTCTCTATGTCATTTTGGAGTGTTTCCAAAGCAGCAAACTGAGAGTGCTCTTCTGCTTTTTATTGCCACGGGAATGTCCCAATGAAATCAGATCTTTCCAGAGCTTCTCTGTCTACAGAAACACCAGTGGAAGCATATCTATGGATGTCACATATCAGAGCCTGCTGGAATGATCCCGCAGACCTTCCTTGTTGTCCTAGGTGCCGTACCGTGCCGGTGCCATCCAAAATGTAGCATCCGCTTTTGGGAGATAGTGCTGAAGGGAATGCTTCCTCTTCTCACGCTGTGGACTTGGACCACTCTCCCTTGTCCTCTCATCCTTGTGGCACGGGTGCACGAATGCAACCACAGAGTTGTTGCGCATCCTGTGACTCAAACCAAACCATAATCCCAGCCCAGGTTATGAATGTAGCATATTCTAAGGCTTTTCATTCTGATTTCAAATTCAAGGCCCCCTGGATCCCTCAGACCAGATGAACGATATCTCTGATTCAGCCCCACACGTGCTCTATTGGCAAAATTCCCAATTGGCCCCTGGTCCTGCAGATGTACTGGGTGTGGCCATGGGACATATCGGTAATCGCAACCGCGCGACCAGTGTGGTTGATTTATTATTGGTACACAGTTCGGTTTTCTCTCTTGATTCGACCCACCACATCCCACAACGCACTCCAGATCCCTGAGACTCAGCGTGTGCCATCATCCGTAGCTCTATGCCTCACTGACCATTGCTTCTGCTACCTCAAATTTGGCAGCTGGGTTCTTGGTCTCAGAATTAACTGTGGGGATATTTTGCGCTGGTTTCTTTGAGTTCTCTCAGCCAAGCATCTGCTGTGCACTCTTGTAAATCTCAGCACATCACCTTCAAACCCATGTCTCCTGTCCGCTTGAGAGTGTGCGTCCAAGTTAAACAGAGTTTCACCCTTGTTGCTCCATCACCAGGGGTCCGAACCTGCACTGGTTTCCATTCCCTGCTTTGCATTCTCCTGCTTCCAGGTGTCCTGAGGCCTCATCCTGTCTTTGGGAGTAACAGACCTCTCTTCGGCCAGTGTCCTATGCTAAGGGCTGGGTGAGTGGATGTTTCCATTGCTCTGTACATGGGAGCGAGTGAGTGCAGGTTGCACTTCTTCTCTGCCAACTGGGCATCGATGAATCAACACTATCCAGATACATTTCACAGAAATGTGATATTTGCTTAGCTCTTGGTTTCTATACAGCCGTGGTGGGAGGGATTGTCCGAAGACAACTATTTTGACATTGTGTTGATATCCCATTTGCAGTCTTTAAGAAGTTTAACAGAACTCATTTACATGTTTTGGGAGTTATACGAAAATGGAGTTATTTTTTGAAACACACTCAATCGACCTAGAAGCCAGACTTGTCAATTTTGGTAACATTGTGTCAGCTCGACGGAAAAGCTAGACTGATAGAATGCAAACTAGCAGTCCAAACTGTTCAAGGGGTCATGTCAGCTCTTTAAGGTTGAAGCCTCCGAAACCAACAGGAACCATGAAATAACTTTTGGAAACATGGAATAACCCCCAACCTTGGATACACTTGTGCATGTGGTGCCCTGTATCCCAATGACACCTACTGGCCAATGTTGGCATTTCAAGGGGTAACATCCCTCTCTAGGAAAATACAAGAGGAAACAAACCAAATATATACATTTAGGTTTGAATCCAAAAGCACCTAGAGGCATTCTAGCTAGGAGAATCCTGCTGCAGTTATGCTAGTCTATTGAGAACCAGGTGTTTTTCTATCAGTGTTGAGAACGCTTAATCATCCGATCCTGTAGTTTAAAGCCATTTAACGCAACCAAGTCTGCACCCCCATGATATAGTGCCCCCGGGGGCTTGACTCAAGTGAAAGACGATCCACATAAGCTGTGTCTTTAATGTCATTGGCGACTTTTACAGTTCAGTTCACTTTCTGACTTGTACTATTTACCTTCACTGTCTTGAAAAACTGAAGCCTAATACAGATTCATGTTCAGTCAAAGATTCCCCTCACTTACCACACTCCCTTCACCCCAGGGAAGACAGAAACACAACATTTGCTGAATCTAGCGGAAGGACATCGTTTCTAGGTGTGAGCTAAGTATTCAATTTTATCTATTTCAGCCGAGACTATTTGACCTTTAAGGTGTTCACTGTTGTTCACAGAGAGTGAAGCTGGAGGAACTCTGATTCTAGGAGGGGCTTGCTCTACTCGTAATGGCTTCATTGCAGCTCAGGTACTGATCCTTCAAAATGGATGCCTGAGTGGAGGGGAGGCAAGGGCAAGTGCTCACTAGCTAGGCCCAAACCTGGGAAAAGGCTTACCTGGGCTTGTTGAATTTTGGTCTGAATGGCTTGGGAATGCCCCTTGGGACGTGTGGATTCTCACGACCTCTTCCAAGAACAGGAGCGTTTTGATCATCTCTGCCATTTCTTCTCCTTCAGACGTCAGGGACCTTGGACCCGTTCTTGGAGAAGAGAATTGAGGAACTTCCTCAAGTCAACGTTGGCACTCCGTATGTTTCTGCCTGTATCAGTGAGTTTCAATATGTCTCATGAATGTCTTTTGAGCCTGGTATCCTCTACAGCTGTCTCCACGCCAGTATTCTCCATTGTAGCAGAACATCTCTCATCCATGTGTTCGCATCTCTCCTCAATCCGTGCAGCCAACTTATCGGCCAGCTTCTCTTCGTGTCTCCCCTAAAGTCGACTTCACCAGGACTGGGCAAGTCTGAAAGTACCTCGGAGCCTGACCAGTAAGCTGATGACAGGCAGATCTTCCACTGTCTGCCCTTTCAGGTTCTGGAAACTGACCTGTGACCTCAGGTCTTTGGGCAGCAGCAGTATCTCGAACTTACACAGCTTCCCGGACCAAACACCTAAGCCAAGCTCCACAGAGGGCGGCAGCCCCTCCATCACACTGATCCACCCACAGAACTCTGCCCGGTTACCTAGGATCCAACAGCCACAACAAGCCTCGCGGTAAACACCAACATTCCACCTGGAATCCAACCGCTAACTGCCATCCCCAATGGCTGCTGCATCTTGTCAGCGTTGGGGGAGGGGCTGCATCTGACGAGAGGTTCCTAAGGTAAATGTGATTCTACCCACTAGCGTCCCATGGGCCTTTCTTCTTCCCTCTTTCCTTTTGTTCAGAGCTCTATGCACCGTACCAATGGAGGGAAGTGTGTCCCTTTTCAGTTGATGGTTTCACACGTCTTTAAACTTTCTAACAGTTCACAGTACACAGGGACCCACTAAAGGAGACTTATGTTCCTATAAGATCCGTACACCCGGAATACATATGCGTCGCCTGATTTCTGCTGAAACACCCACACTCTCAGGACATGGATCCATTGGATTCATGGGGGCTGAAATTCCAAGAAATGAAACCAACCCCAATGTGCACTTTGCTGTCGGTCTCTTTTGCACTTAGTACACTTTGGCAGAGCTACTTGCCTTTGTTATCGGCTTCTTACATTTCTTCTCCACGTAGCCTAAAATATGGCATTCCTTCATCCTGTTGGAAGACATACAAGTCTACATCACGGACTAGGAAACCATTTGATTCCAAATCGGCATTAGTGTTAGGTCACGATATGCTCTTATGAATCAAAATTTACGAATATGAATGCACGCTTCTGATTTCCGAATACAAGTGTGCTGAGTACATGCAAGCCACGATACTGGGTCGATGCGTTCTGAATGACCCTTGACCTCACCTTGAGTATTTTCTTTTGAATAATCATGGTTCCCTTTGTATATGTCAGCCAACCATACCATTTTGGTGCTTGTTTGTTGGTTTGATTCTTTGTTGGTCTTCTTCTCGCTTGTTTTGCAAACACGTCAGGCCATGCATCTCTCCTTTCGCTTCAAACAGAGTCAAATAAGCTGATTCACTTAAGAGAGTGCTTCCAATCACCTATGATTTCCTGCTTCCCTCTCCCATCTTTAGGGTTTTGATGTCCTCCTTAAGTTCTTCTTCTTTCTTCTCTGCCACACATGCTCTTCTTGCATTTCCAATAATGGTTTCTTCTTTCCATTCCATCTTGCTGCTTTTCTATTCAGGGGAGTTTTCTCAACCTTTCTTTTAGAAAAACTTTTGAACTGCTGAATTCTTTTAAGATTTGCCGGTCTGTAGAATTCTCTAGCTCTGCCGTTATTTGAAATGGTGTTCATGTGGCATAGGCTACCCTAGGTGGCAGCATTTGGCCATTCAGGATATGGTCTGTGTCCTGGCACTCCTCCCTGTCCTGCAATATTGCTGCCGAGATATCAGCTGAAACCCCTCTGGAGGTTTCCTTGTGACTATGTTGTTTCCTCCAGGTGCATTTTAAATCACTCGGATATTCGTGAACTTTGTTGATTTGAATCATACAGCTGCTGGTAGGTCTATTGGGATTCCACCTCCTTCGGATGCTGTGTAATTCCTGAATTCGCATAGATGATTCTTTCTTGGCTTTCAGCAAGTTTCAGTCTGATTTTTCTACAGATAAATTTTCAGACATTTTTTGTTTCTTTATCTCTTGCTTTTCCATCTGGGACTCATGATTTCTATTCTTTCATGCCCTGTCTTAACCCAGGGTTCAACTGCAATGTTTACATTGCTTTGCACTTGCTTTCCTATGTCTGCTTCTGACCGAGGTTTTTCTCTTCCCCTGTCTTCACAGTCATTCACGCGTCCCTCTGCATTATCTAGTCTGCTAAGGACTGAATTTTAGCCCTGATATTATCACAACCATTGAGTTTCCTGATATTTTTGGCTCGAGTTGAGACTTTCTCTTCCCCTTTTCTGGTATTCTGCCTTTTGTGATTCTGAGACACTGGTGTCTTCAGTGTTTTCCTGACCTTCATTTTCAACACTTGTTCTGGATAGCATTTTGCAGACTAGTTGTTTGAAAGCTTATCTTTTGGGCCTTCAATATCTTTGGAACTGAAAATGGTACTTCCTGTTTCTTTTACTGTACTTCTTCACCTCTACTGCTCAGGTAATATCAGGTATGTAATGTGGACTTCTAGGGCTTTGTTAAGTGAAAATTTTAGACTTTTGGCTCTACGCAATTCCATGGGATTTCTGTGCGGACAATTTCTCCTAGACATTGATACCATATCGTGTTCCTGTCTGTGTTGTCTGGTATATCTCCAATTGCTGTTGTTGCATTAGTTTTGATGAAAAACCAATACTATTTCGATTTGCATAACTTCATTTTGATAATGCTTATCTCACAATTCTGAAAGTGCGCAGGACACTTCCTCTTGTGGAAATGAAGCTTTTAAAGGTTCTCAGCTCTGCATTCTGCTCTATGTCATTTTGGAGTGTTTACAAAACAGCAAACTGAGAGTGCGCTTGTGCTTTGTAGTTCCACGGGAATGTCCCAATGGAAGCAGTTCTTCTCAGAGCTTCTCTGTCTACAGAAACACCAGTGGAAGCATATCTATGGATGTCACATATCAGGGCCTGCTGGAATGATCCCGCAGACCTACCTTGGTGTCCTCGGTTCCGTACCGTGCTGGTGCCATCCAAAATGTAGCATCCGCTTTAGGGAGATAATGCTGTAGGTAATGCTTCCTCTTCTAACGCTGTGGACTTGGACCACTCTTCCTTGTCCTCTCATCCTTGTGGCACGGGTGCACGAAGGTAACCACACAGCTTTTGCGCATCCTGTGCCTCAAACCAAACCATAATCCCAGCCCAGGTTATGAATGTAGCAGATCCTAAGGCTTTTCATTCTGATTTCAAAACCAAGGCCCCCTGGATCCCTCAGACCAGATGAACGATATCTCTGATTCAGCCCCACACGTGCTCTATTGGCAAAATGCCCAATTGGGCCCTGGTCCTGCAGATGCACTGGGTGTGGCCATGGGATATATTGGTAATCTCAACCACGTGACCAGTTTTCATGCTTTATCATTGGTACACATTTTGGTTTGCTCTCTTGATTCGACCCACCACATCCCACAATGCACTCCAGATCCCTGAGACTCAGCGTGTGCCATCATTCGTAGCCCTATCCCTCACAGAACGTTGCCTCTGCTACCTCAAATGTGGCAGCTGGGATCTTGGACTCCGAATCAACTGTGGGGATATTTTGCGCTGGTTTCTTTGAGTTCTGTCAGCCAAGCATCTGCTGTGCACTCTTGTAAATCTCAGCACATCACCTTCTATCCCATGTCTCCTGTCCGCTTGAGAGAGTGCATCCAAGTTAAACAGAGTTTCACCGTTGTTGCTCCATCACCAGGGGTCAGACCCTCACTGGATTCCATTTCCTGCTTTGCCTTCTCCTGCTTCCAGGTGTCCTGAGGCCTCATCCTGTCTTTGGAAGTAACTGACCTCTCTTCGGCAAGTGTCCTGTGCCAAGGGCTGGGTGAGTGGATGTTTCCATTGCTCTGTTCATGGGAGCGAGTGAGTGCAGGTTGCACTTCTTCTCTGCCAACTGGGCATCGATGAATCAACACTATCCAGATACATTTCACAGAAATGTGATATTTGCTTAGCTCTTTGTTTCTATACAGCCGTGGTGGGAGGGATGGTCCGAATACACCTGTTTTGACATTGTGTTGATATCTCATTTGCAGTCTTTAAGAAGTTTAAAAGAATTCATTTACATGTTTTGGGAGTTATACGAATATGAAGTTATTTTTTGAAACACACTCAATCGACCTAGAAGCCAGACTTGTCAATTTTGGTAACATTTTGTCAGCTCGACGGAAAACCTAGACAGATAGAATGCAAATTGGCAGTCCAAACTGTTAAAGGGTTCATGTCGGCTCTTTACGGTTGAAGCCTCCGAAACCAACAGGAACCATGAAATAACTATTGGAAACTTGAAATAACCCCCAAACTTGGATACACTTGTGCATTGGTGCCCTTTACTCCCAATGACACCTACTGGCCAATATTGGCATTTCAAGGGGTAACATCCCTCTCTAGGAAAATACAAGAGGAAAGAAACCAAATATATACATGTAGGTTTGAATCCAAAAGCACCTAGAGGCATTCTAGCTAGGAGAACCCTGCTGCAATTATGCTAGTCTATGGAGAACCAGGTGTTCTTCTATCAGTGATGAGAACGCTTAATCATCCGATCATGTTGGGTAAAGCCATTTAACGCAACCAAGTCTGCACCCGCATGATATAGTGCCCACGGGGGCTTGACTCAAGTGAAAGACGATCCACATAAGCTGTGTCTTTTATATCATTGGCGACTTTTACAGTACAGTTCTCTTTCTGACTTGTACTATTTACCTATACTGTCTTGAAAAATTGAGGCCTAATACAGATTCAAGTTCAGTCAGATTCCCCTCTCTTACCACACTCCCTTCACCCCAGGGAAGACATAAACACAACATTTGCTGAATCTAGCGGAAGGCCATCGTTTCTAGGTGTGAGCTAAGTATTCAATTCCTATCTATTTCAGCCAAGTTTATTGGACCTTTAAGGAGTTCACTGTTGTTCACAGAGTGTGAAGCTGGAGGAACTCTGATTCTAGGAGGGGCTTGTTTTACTCGTAATGGCTTCATTGCAGCTCAGCTACTGATCCTTCAAAATGGATGCCTGTGTGGAGGGGAGGGAAGGCAAGTGCTTGCTAGCTAGGCCCAAACCTGGGAAAAGGCTTACCTGGGCTTGGTGAATTCTGGTCTGAATGGCTTGGGAAGGCCCCTTGGGAAGTGTGGATTCCCATGACCTCTTCCAAGAACAGGAGCGTTTTGATCATCTCTGCCATCTCTTCTCTTGCAGACGTCAGGGACCTTGGACCCGTTCTTGGAGAAGAGAATTGAGGAACTTCCTCAAGTCCACGTTGGCACTCCGTATGTTTCTGCCAGTATCAGCGAGGTTCAATATGTCTCATGAATGTCTTTTGAGCCTGGTATCCTCTACAGCTGTCTCCACGCCAGTATTCTCCATTGTAGCAGAACATCTCTCATCCATGTGTTCGCATCTCTCCTCAATCCGTTCAGCCAGCTTTTCGGCCAGCTTCTCTTCGTGTCTCCCCTAAAGTTGACTTCACCAGGACTGGGCAAGTCTGAAAGTACCTCGGAGCCTCACCAGTAAGCTGATGACAGGCAGATCTTCCACTGTCTGCCCTTTCAGGTTCTGGAAACTGACCTGTGACCTCAGGTCTTTGGGCAGCAGCAGTATCTCGAACTTACACAGCTTCCCGGACCAAACACCTAAGCCAAGCTCCACAGAGGGCGGCAGCCCCTCCATCACACTGATCCACCCACAGAACTCTGCCCGGTTACCTAGGATCCAACAGCCACAACAAGCCTCGCGGTACACACCAACATTCCACCTGGAATCCAACCGCTAACTGCCATCCCCAATGGCTGCTGCATCTTGTCAGTGTTGGGGGAGGGGCTGCATCCGACGAGAAGTTCCTAAGGTAAATGTGATTCTACCCACTAGCGTCCCATGGGCCTTTCTTCTTCCCTCTTTCCTTTTGTTCAGATCTCTATGCACAGTACCAATGGAGGGAAGTGTGTCCCTTTTCAGTTGATGGTTTCACACGTCTTTAAACTTTCTAACAGTTCACAGTACACAGAGACCCACTAAAGGAGACTTATGTTCCTATAATATCCGTACACCCGGAATACATATGCGTCGCCTGATTTCTGCTGAAACACCCGCACTCTCAGGACATGGATCCATTGGTTTCATGGGGGCTGAAATTCCAAGAAATGAAACCAACCCCAATGTGCACTTTGCTGTCAGTCTCTTTTGCTCTTAGTACACTTTGGCAGAGCTACTTGCCTTTGTTATAGGCTTCTTACAATTCTTCTCTACGTAGCCTAGAATATGGCATTCCTTCATCCTGTTGGAAGACATACAAGTCTACATCACGGACTAGGAATCCATTTGATTCCAAATCGGCATTAGGGTTAGGTCACGATATGTTCTTATGAATCAAAATTTACGAATATGAATGCACGCCTCCGAATACAAGTGTGCTGAGTACATGCAAGCCGCGATAATGGGTCGATGCATGCTGAATGATCCTTGACATCACCTTAAGTATTTTCTTTTGAATAATCATGGTTCCCTTGGTAAATATCAGCCAACCGTACCATTTTGGTGTTTGTTTGTTGGTTTGATTCTTTGTTGGTCTGCTTCTCGCTTGTATTGCAAACACGACAGGCCATGCATCTCTCCTTAAGCTTGAAACAGAGAGTCAAATAAGCTGATTCACTTAAGAGAGTGCTTCCAATCACCTATGATTTCCTGCTTCCCTCTCCCATCTTTAGGGTTTTGATGTCCTCCTTGCCTTCTTCTTGTTTCTTCTTTGCCACTCCTGCTCTTCTTGCATTTCCAATAATGGTTTCTTCTTTCCATTTCATCTTGCTGCTTTTCTATTCAGGGTAGATTTCTCAACCATTCTTGTAGGATAAGTTTTGAACTGCTGAATTCTTTTAAGATTGGCCGGTTTGTGGAATTTTCTAGCTCTGCCGTTATTAGGACTGGCGGTCATGTGGCATAGGCTCCCCTAGGTGGCAGCATTTGGCCATTCAGGATATGGTCTGTGTCCTGGCACTCCTCCCTCTCCTGCAATATTGCTGCCGAGATATCAGCTGAATCCCCTCTTGAGGTTCCCTTGTGACTATGTTGTTTCCTCCAGGTGCATTTTAAATCACTGTGATATTCGTGAGCTTTGTTGATTTGAATCATACAGCTGCTGGTAGGTCTATTGGGATTCCACCTCCTTTGGATGCTGTGTAATTCCTGAATTCGCATACATGATTCTTTCTTGGCTTTCCGGAAGTTTCAGTCTGATTTTTCTACAGATAAATTTTCAGACATTTTTTGTTTCCTTATCTCTTGCTTTTCCATCTGGGACCCTTATGAATTCTAGTCTTTCATGCCCTGTCTTAACCCAGGGTTCAACAGCAATGTTTACATTGCTTTGCACTTGCTTTCCTATGTCTGCTTCTGACCGAGGTTTTTCTGATCCCATGTCTTCACAGTCATTCACGCGTCCCTCTGCATTATCTAGTCTGCTTACGACTAAATTTTAGCCGTGATATTATCACATCCATTGAGTTTCCTGATATTTTTTGGCTCGTCTTTAGACTTTCTCTTCCCCTTTTCCGGTATTCTGCCTTATGTGATTCTGAGACACTGTTGTTTTTCAGTGATTTCCTGACCTCCATTTTCAACACATGGTCTGGATAGCGTTTTGCAGTCTAGTTGTTTGAAAGCTTATCTTTTGGGCCTTCAATATCTTTGGAACTGAAAATGGTACTTCCTGTTTCTTTTACTGTACTTCTTCAACTCTACTGCTCAGGTAATATCAGGTATGTAATGTGGACTTCTAGGGCTTTGTTAAGTGAAAATTTTAGACTTTTGGCTCTACGCAATTCCATGGGATTTCTGTGCGGACAATTTCTCCTAGACATTGATGCCATATCGTGTTCCTGTGTGTGTTGTCTGGTATATCTCCAATTGCTGTTGTTGCATTAGTTTTGATGAAAAACCAATACTATTTCGATTTGCATAACTTCATTTTGATAATGCTTATCTCACAATTCTGAAAGTGCGCAGGACACTTCCTCTTGTGGAAATGAAGCTTTTAAAGGTTCTCAGCTCTGCATTCTGCTCTATGTCATTTTGGAGTGTTTCCAAAACAGAAAACTGAGAGTGCGCTTGTGCTTTGTAGTTCCACGGGAATGTCCCAATGAAAGCAGTTCTTCTCAGAGCTTCTCTGTCTACAGAAACACCAGTGGAAGCATATCTATGGATGTCACATATCAGGGCCTGCTGGAATGATCCCGCAGACCTACCTTGGTGTCCTCGGTGCCGTACCGTGCTGGTGCCATCCAAAATGTAGCATCCGCTTTAGGGAGATAATGCTGTAGGTAATGCTTCCTCTTCTAACGCTGTGGACTTGGACCACTCTTCCTTGTCCTCTCATCCTTGTGGCACGGGTGCACGAAGGCAACCACACAGCTGTTGCGCATCCTGTGCCTCAAACCAAACCATAATCCCAGCCCAGGTTATGAATGTAGCAGATCCTAAGTCTTTTCATTCTGATTTGAAAACCAAGGCCCCTGGATCCCTCAGACCAGATGAACGATATCTCTGATTCAGCCCCACACGTGCTCTATTGGCAAAATGCCCAATTGGTCCCTGGTCCTGCAGATGCACTGGGTGTGGTCATGTGGACATATTGTTAATCTCAACCACGTGACCAGTTTTGATGCTTTATCATTGGTACACATTTTGGTTTGCTCTCTTGATTCGACCCACCACATCCCACAATGCACTCCAGATCCCTGAGACTCAGCGTGTGCCATCATTCGTAGCCCTATCCCTCACAGAACGTTGCCTCTGCTACCTCAAATGTGGCAGCTGGGATCTTGGACTCCGAATCAACTGTGGGGATATTTTGCGCTGGTTTCTTTGAGTTCTGTCAGCCAAGCATCTGCTGTGCACTCTTGTAAATCTCAGCACATCACCTTCTATCCCATGTCTCCTGTCCGCTTGAGAGTGTGCGTCCAAGTTAAACAGAGTTTCACCCTTGTTGCTCCAACACCAGGGGTCAGACCCTCACTGGATTCCATTTCCTGCTTTGCCTTCTCCTGCTTCCAGGTGTCCTGAGGCCTCATCCTGTCTTTGGAAGTAACAGACCTCTCTTCGGCACGTGTCCTGTGCCAAGGGCTGGGTGAGTGGATGTTTCCATTGCTCTGTTCATGGGAGCGAGTGAGTGCAGGTTGCACTTCTTCTCTGCCAACTGGGCATCGATGAATCAACACTATCCAGATACATTTCACAGAAATGTGATATTTGCTTAGCTCTTTGTTTCTATACAGCCGTGGTGGGAGGGATGGTCCGAATACACCTGTTTTGACATTGTGTTGATATCTCATTTGCAGTCTTTAAGAAGTTTAAAAGAATTCATTTACATGTTTTGACCCTTATGAATTCTAGTCTTTCATGCCCTGTCTTAACCCAGGGTTCAACAGCAATATTTACATTGCTTTGCACTTGCTTTCCTATGTCTGCTTCTGACCGAGTTTTTTCTGATCCCATGTCTTCACAGTCATTCACGCATCCCTCTGCATTAACTAGTCTGCTTACGACTAAATTTTAGCCCTGATATTATCACATCCATTGAGTTTCCTGATATTTTTTGGCTCGTCTTTAGACTTTCTCTTCCCCTTTTCTGGTATTCTGCCTTATGTGATTCTGAGACACTGTTGTTTTTCAGTGATTTCCTGACCTCCATTTTCAACACATGGTCTGTATAGCGTTTTGCAGTCTAGTTGTTTGAAAGCTTATCTTTTGGGCCTTCAATATCTTTGGAACTGAAAATGGTACTTCCTGTTTCTTTTACTGTACTTCTTCACCTCTACTGCTCAGGTAATATCAGGTATGTAATGTGGACTTCTAGGGCTTTGTTAAGTGAAAATTTTAGACTTTTGGCTCTACGCAATTCCATGGGATTTCTGTGCGGACAATTTCTCCTAGACATTGATGCCATATCGTGTTCCTGTGTGTGTAGTCTGGTATGTCTCCAATTGCGGTTGTTGCATTAGTTTTGATGAAAAACCAATACTATTTCGATTTTCATAACTTCATTTTGATAATGCTTATCTCACAATTCTGAAAGTGCGCAGGACACTTCCTCTTGTGGAAATGAAGCTTTTAAAGGTTCTCAGCTCTGCATTCTGCTCTATGTCATTTTGGAGTGTTTCCAAAACAGCAAATTGAGAGTGCGCTTGTGCTTTGTAGTTCCACGGGAATGTCCCAATGAAAGCAGTTCTTCTCAGAGCTTCTCTGTCTACAGAAACACCAGTGGAAGCATATCTATGGATGTCACATATCAGGGCCTGCTGGAATGATCCCGCAGACCTACCTTGGTGTCCTCGGTGCCGTACCGTGCTGGTGCCATCCAAAATGTAGCATCCGCTTTAGGGAGATAAGGCTGTAGGTAATGCTTCCTCTTCTAACGCTGTGGACTTGGACCACTCTTCCTTGTCCTCTCATCCTTGTGGCACGGGTGCACGAAGGCAACCACACAGCTGTTGCGCATCCTGTGCCTCAAACCAAACCATAATCCCAGCCCAGGTTATGAATGTAGCAGATCCTAAGGCTTTTCATTCTGATTTCAAAACCAAGGCCCCCTGGATCCCTCAGACCAGATGAACGATATCTCTGATTCAGCCCCACACGTGCTCTATTGGCAAAATGCCCAATTGGTCCCTGGTCCTGCAGATGCACTGGGTGTGGCCATGGGACATATTGGTAATCTCAACCACGTGACCAGTTTTCATGCTTTATCATTGGTACACATTTTGGTTTGCTCTCTTGATTCGACCCACCACATCCCACAATGCACTCCAGATCCCTGAGACTCAGCGTGTGCCATCATTCGTAGCCCTATCCCTCACAGAACGTTGCCTCTGCTACCTCAAATGTGGCAGCTGGGATCTTGGACTCCGAATCAACTGTGGGGATATTTTGCGCTGGTTTCTTTGAGTTCTGTCAGCCAAGCATCTGCTGTGCACTCTTGTAAATCTCAGCACATCACCTTCTATCCCATGTCTCCTGTCCGCTTGAGAGTGTGCGTCCAAGTTAAACAGAGTTTCACCCTTGTTGCTCCATCACCAGGGGTCAGACCCTCACTGGATTCCATTTCCTGCTTTGCCTTCTCCTGCTTCCAGGTGTCCTGAGGCCTCATCCTGTCTTTGGAAGTAACTGACCTCTCTTCGGCAAGTGTCCTGTGCCAAGGGCTGGGTGAGTGGATGTTTCCATTGCTCTGTTCATGGGAGCGAGTGAGTGCAGGTTGCACTTCTTCTCTGCCAACTGGGCATCGATGAATCAACACTATCCAGATACATTTCACAGAAATGTGATATTTGCTTAGCTCTTTGTTTCTATACAGCCGTGGTGGGAGGGATGGTCCGAATACACCTGTTTTGACATTGTGTTGATATCTCATTTGCAGTCTTTAAGAAGTTTAAAAGAATTCATTTACATGTTTTGGGAGTTATACGAAAATGAAGTTATTTTTTGAAACACACTCAATCGACCTAGAAGCCAGACTTGTCAATTTTGGTAACATTTTGTCAGCTCGACGGAAAACCTAGACAGATAGAATGCAAATTGGCAGTCCAAACTGTTAAAGGGTTCATGTCGGCTCTTTACGGTTGAAGCCTCCGAAACCAACAGGAACCATGAAATAACTATTGGAAACTTGAAATAACCCCCAAACTTGGATACACTTGTGCATTGGTGCCCTTTACTCCCAATGACACCTACTGGCCAATATTGGCATTTCAAGGGGTAACATCCCTCTCTAGGAAAATACAAGAGGAAAGAAACCAAATATATACATGTAGGTTTGAATCCAAAAGCACCTAGAGGCATTCTAGCTAGGAGAACCCTGCTGCAATTATGCTAGTCTATGGAGAACCAGGTGTTCTTCTATCAGTGATGAGAACGCTTAATCATCCGATCATGTTGGGTAAAGCCATTTAACGCAACCAAGTCTGCACCCGCATGATATAGTGCCCACGGGGGCTTGACTCAAGTGAAAGACGATCCACATAAGCTGTGTCTTTTATATCATTGGCGACTTTTACAGTACAGTTCTCTTTCTGACTTGTACTATTTACCTATACTGTCTTGAAAAATTGAGGCCTAATACAGATTCAAGTTCAGTCAGATTCCCCTCTCTTACCACACTCCCTTCACCCCAGGGAAGACATAAACACAACATTTGCTGAATCTAGCGGAAGGCCATCGTTTCTAGGTGTGAGCTAAGTATTCAATTCCTATCTATTTCAGCCAAGTTTATTGGACCTTTAAGGAGTTCACTGTTGTTCACAGAGTGTGAAGCTGGAGGAACTCTGATTCTAGGAGGGGCTTGTTTTACTCGTAATGGCTTCATTGCAGCTCAGCTACTGATCCTTCAAAATGGATGCCTGTGTGGAGGGGAGGGAAGGCAAGTGCTTGCTAGCTAGGCCCAAACCTGGGAAAAGGCTTACCTGGGCTTGGTGAATTCTGGTCTGAATGGCTTGGGAAGGCCCCTTGGGAAGTGTGGATTCCCATGACCTCTTCCAAGAACAGGAGCGTTTTGATCATCTCTGCCATCTCTTCTCTTGCAGATGTCAGGGACCTTGGACCCGTTCTTGGAGAAGAGAATTGAGGAACTTCCTCAAGTCCACGTTGGCACTCCGTATGTTTCTGCCAGTATCAGCGAGGTTCAATATGTCTCATGAATGTCTTTTGAGCCTGGTATCCTCTACAGCTGTCTCCACGCCAGTATTCTCCATTGTAGCAGAACATCTCTCATCCATGTGTTCGCATCTCTCCTCAATCCGTTCAGCCAGCTTTTCGGCCAGCTTCTCTTCGTGTCTCCCCTAAAGTTGACTTCACCAGGACTGGGCAAGTCTGAAAGTACCTCGGAGCCTCACCAGTAAGCTGATGACAGGCAGATCTTCCACTGTCTGCCCTTTCAGGTTCTGGAAACTGACCTGTGACCTCAGGTCTTTGGGCAGCAGCAGTATCTCGAACTTACACAGCTTCCCGGACCAAACACCTAAGCCAAGCTCCACAGAGGGCGGCAGCCCCTCCATCACACTGATCCACCCACAGAACTCTGCCCGGTTACCTAGGATCCAACAGCCACAACAAGCCTCGCGGTACACACCAACATTCCACCTGGAATCCAACCGCTAACTGCCATCCCCAATGGCTGCTGCATCTTGTCAGTGTTGGGGGAGGGGCTGCATCCGACGAGAAGTTCCTAAGGTAAATGTGATTCTACCCACTAGCGTCCCATGGGCCTTTCTTCTTCCCTCTTTCCTTTTGTTCAGATCTCTATGCACAGTACCAATGGAGGGAAGTGTGTCCCTTTTCAGTTGATGGTTTCACACGTCTTTAAACTTTCTAACAGTTCACAGTACACAGAGACCCACTAAAGGAGACTTATGTTCCTATAATATCCGTACACCCGGAACACATATGCGTCGCCTGATTTCTGCTGAAACACCCGCACTCTCAGGACATGGATCCATTGGTTTCATGGGGGCTGAAATTCCAAGAAATGAAACCAACCCCAATGTGCACTTTGCTGTCAGTCTCTTTTGCTCTTAGTACACTTTGGCAGAGCTACTTGCCTTTGTTATAGGCTTCTTACAATTCTTCTCTACGTAGCCTAGAATATGGCATTCCTTCATCCTGTTGGAAGACATACAAGTCTACATCACGGACTAGGAATCCATTTGATTCCAAATCGGCATTAGGGTTAGGTCACGATATGTTCTTATGAATCAAAATTTACGAATATGAATGCACGCCTCCGAATACAAGTGTGCTGAGTACATGCAAGCCGCGATAATGGGTCGATGCATGCTGAATGATCCTTGACATCACCTTAAGTATTTTCTTTTGAATAATCATGGTTCCCTTGGTAAATATCAGCCAACCGTACCATTTTGGTGTTTGTTTGTTGGTTTGATTCTTTGTTGGTCTGCTTCTCGCTTGTATTGCAAACACGACAGGCCATGCATCTCTCCTTAAGCTTGAAACAGAGAGTCAAATAAGCTGATTCACTTAAGAGAGTGCTTCCAATCACCTATGATTTCCTGCTTCCCTCTCCCATCTTTAGGGTTTTGATGTCCTCCTTGCCTTCTTCTTGTTTCTTCTTTGCCACTCCTGCTCTTCTTGCATTTCCAATAATGGTTTCTTCTTTCCATTTCATCTTGCTGCTTTTCTATTCAGGGTAGATTTCTCAACCATTCTTGTAGGATAAGTTTTGAACTGCTGAATTCTTTTAAGATTTGCCGGTTTGTGGAATTTTCTAGCTCTGCCGTTATTAGGACTGGCGGTCATGTGGCATAGGCTCCCCTAGGTGGCAGCATTTGGCCATTCAGGATATGGTCTGTGTCCTGGCACTCCTCCCTCTCCTGCAATATTGCTGCCGAGATATCAGCTGAATCCCCTCTTGAGGTTCCCTTGTGACTATGTTGTTTCCTCCAGGTGCATTTTAAATCACTGTGATATTCGTGAGCTTTGTTGATTTGAATCATACAGCTGCTGGTAGGTCTATTGGGATTCCACCTCCTTTGGATGCTGTGTAATTCCTGAATTCGCATACATGATTCTTTCTTGGCTTTCCGGAAGTTTCAGTCTGATTTTTCTACAGATAAATTTTCAGACATTTTTTGTTTCCTTATCTCTTGCTTTTCCATCTGGGACCCTTATGAATTCTAGTCTTTCATGCCCTGTCTTAACCCAGGGTTCAACAGCAATGTTTACATTGCTTTGCACTTGCTTTCCTATGTCTGCTTCTGACCGAGGTTTTTCTGATCCCATGTCTTCACAGTCATTCACGCGTCCCTCTGCATTATCTAGTCTGCTTACGACTAAATTTTAGCCCTGATATTATCACATCCATTGAGTTTCCTGATATTTTTTGGCTCGTCTTTAGACTTTCTCTTCCCCTTTTCCGGTATTCTGCCTTATGTGATTCTGAGACACTGTTGTTTTTCAGTGATTTCCTGACCTCCGTTTTCAACACATGGTCTGGATAGCGTTTTGCAGTCTAGTTGTTTGAAAGCTTATCTTTTGGGCCTTCAATATCTTTGGAACTGAAAATGGTACTTCCTGTTTCTTTTACTGTACTTCTTCACCTCTACTGCTCAGGTAATATCAGGTATGTAATGTGGACTTCTAGGGCTTTGTTAAGTGAAAATTTTAGACTTTTGGCTCTACGCAATTCCATGGGATTTCTGTGCGGACAACTTCTCCTAGACATTGATGCCATATCGTGTTCCTGTGT
This sequence comes from Vicugna pacos, assembly GCF_048564905.1. NCBI lineage: Eukaryota > Metazoa > Chordata > Mammalia > Artiodactyla > Camelidae > Vicugna > Vicugna pacos. Next base: position 231,532 of record NW_027328872.1, read on the forward strand.
GTGTTGTCTGGTATATCTCCAATTGCTGTTGTTGCATTAGTTTTGATGAAAAACCAATACTATTTCGATTTGCATAACTTCATTTTGATAATGCTTATCTCACAATTCTGAAAGTGCGCAGGACACTTCCTCTTGTGGAAATGAAGCTTTTAAAGGTTCTCAGCTCTGCATTCTGCTCTATGTCATTTTGGAGTGTTTCCAAAACAGCAAATTGAGAGTGCGCTTGTGCTTTGTAGTTCCACGGGAATGTCCCAATGAAAGCAGTTCTTCTCAGAGCTTCTCTGTCTACAGAAACACCAGTGGAAGCATATCTATGGATGTCACATATCAGGGCCTGCTGGAATGATCCCGCAGACCTACCTTGGTGTCCTCGGTGCCGTACCGTGCTGGTGCCATCCAAAATGTAGCATCCGCTTTAGGGAGATAATGCTGTAGGTAATGCTTCCTCTTCTAACGCTGTGGACTTGGACCACTCTTCCTTGTCCTCTCATCCTTGTGGCACGGGTGCACGAAGGCAACCACACAGCTGTTGCGCATCCTGTGCCTCAAACCAAACCATAATCCCAGCCCAGGTTATGAATGTAGCAGATCCTAAGGCTTTTCATTCTGATTTCAAAACCAAGGCCCCCTGGATCCCTCAGACCAGATGAATGATATCTCTGATTCAGCCCCACACGTGCTCTATTGGCAAAATGCCCAATTGGTCCCTGGTCCTGCAGATGCACTGGGTGTGGCCATGGGACATATTGGTAATCTCAACCACGTGACCAGTTTTGATGCTTTATCATTGGTACACATTTTGGTTTGCTCTCTTGATTCGACCCACCACATCCCACAATGCACTCCAGATCCCTGAGACTCAGCGTGTGCCATCATTCGTAGCCCTATCCCTCACAGAACGTTGCCTCTGCTACCTCAAATGTGGCAGCTGGGATCTTGGACTCCGAATCAACTGTGGGGATATTTTGCGCTGGTTTCTTTGAGTTCTGTCAGCCAAGCATCTGCTGTGCACTCTTGTAAATCTCAGCACATCACCTTCTATCCCATGTCTCCTGTCCGCTTGAGAGTGTGCGTCCAAGTTAAACAGAGTTTCACCCTTGTTGCTCCATCACCAGGGGTCAGACCCTCACTGGATTCCATTTCCTGCTTTGCCTTCTCCTGCTTCCAGGTGTCCTGAGGCCTCATCCTGTCTTTGGAAGTAACAGACCTCTCTTCGGCAAGTGTCCTGTGCCAAGGGCTGGGTGAGTGGATGTTTCCATTGCTCTGTTCATGGGAGCGAGTGAGTGCAGGTTGCACTTCTTCTCTGCCAACTGGGCATCGATGAATCAACACTATCCAGATACATTTCACAGAAATGTGATATTTGCTTAGCTCTTTGTTTCTATACAGCCGTGGTGGGAGGGATGGTCCGAATACACCTGTTTTGACATTGTGTTGATATCTCATTTGCAGTCTTTAAGAAGTTTAAAAGAATTCATTTACATGTTTTGGGAGTTATACGAAAATGAAGTTATTTTTTGAAACACACTCAATCGACCTAGAAGCCAGACTTGTCAATTTTGGTAACATTTTGTCAGCTCGACGGAAAACCTAGACAGATAGAATGCAAATTGGCAGTCCAAACTGTTAAAGGGTTCATGTCGGCTCTTTACGGTTGAAGCCTCCGAAACCAACAGGAACCATGAAATAACTATTGGAAACTTGAAATAACCCCCAAACTTGGATACACTTGTGCATTGGTGCCCTTTACTCCCAATGACACCTACTGGCCAATATTGGCATTTCAAGGGGTAACATCCCTCTCTAGGAAAATACAAGAGGAAAGAAACCAAATATATACATGTAGGTTTGAATCCAAAAGCACCTAGAGGCATTCTAGCTAGGAGAACCCTGCTGCAATTATGCTAGTCTATGGAGAACCAGGTGTTCTTCTATCAGTGATGAGAACGCTTAATCATCCGATCATGTTGGGTAAAGCCATTTAACGCAACCAAGTCTGCACCCGCATGATATAGTGCCCACGGGGGCTTGACTCAAGTGAAAGACGATCCACATAAGCTGTGTCTTTTATATCATTGGCGACTTTTACAGTACAGTTCTCTTTCTGACTTGTACTATTTACCTATACTGTCTTGAAAAATTGAGGCCTAATACAGATTCAAGTTCAGTCAGATTCCCCTCTCTTACCACACTCCCTTCACCCCAGGGAAGACATAAACACAACATTTGCTGAATCTAGCGGAAGGCCATCGTTTCTAGGTGTGAGCTAAGTATTCAATTCCTATCTATTTCAGCCAAGTTTATTGGACCTTTAAGGAGTTCACTGTTGTTCACAGAGTGTGAAGCTGGAGGAACTCTGATTCTAGGAGGGGCTTGTTTTACTCGTAATGGCTTCATTGCAGCTCAGCTACTGATCCTTCAAAATGGATGCCTGTGTGGAGGGGAGGGAAGGCAAGTGCTTGCTAGCTAGGCCCAAACCTGGGAAAAGGCTTACCTGGGCTTGGTGAATTCTGGTCTGAATGGCTTGGGAAGGCCCCTTGGGAAGTGTGGATTCCCATGACCTCTTCCAAGAACAGGAGCGTTTTGATCATCTCTGCCATCTCTTCTCTTGCAGACGTCAGGGACCTTGGACCCGTTCTTGGAGAAGAGAATTGAGGAACTTCCTCAAGTCCACGTTGGCACTCCGTATGTTTCTGCCAGTATCAGCGAGGTTCAATATGTCTCATGAATGTCTTTTGAGCCTGGTATCCTCTACAGCTGTCTCCACGCCAGTATTCTCCATTGTAGCAGAACATCTCTCATCCATGTGTTCGCATCTCTCCTCAATCCGTTCAGCCAGCTTTTCGGCCAGCTTCTCTTCGTGTCTCCCCTAAAGTTGACTTCACCAGGACTGGGCAAGTCTGAAAGTACCTCGGAGCCTCACCAGTAAGCTGATGACAGGCAGATCTTCCACTGTCTGCCCTTTCAGGTTCTGGAAACTGACCTGTGACCTCAGGTCTTTGGGCAGCAGCAGTATCTCGAACTTACACAGCTTCCCGGACCAAACACCTAAGCCAAGCTCCACAGAGGGCGGCAGCCCCTCCATCACACTGATCCACCCACAGAACTCTGCCCGGTTACCTAGGATCCAACAGCCACAACAAGCCTCGCGGTACACACCAACATTCCACCTGGAATCCAACCGCTAACTGCCATCCCCAATGGCTGCTGCATCTTGTCAGTGTTGGGGGAGGGGCTGCATCCGACGAGAAGTTCCTAAGGTAAATGTGATTCTACCCACTAGCGTCCCATGGGCCTTTCTTCTTCCCTCTTTCCTTTTGTTCAGATCTCTATGCACAGTACCAATGGAGGGAAGTGTGTCCCTTTTCAGTTGATGGTTTCACACGTCTTTAAACTTTCTAACAGTTCACAGTACACAGAGACCCACTAAAGGAGACTTATGTTCCTATAATATCCGTACACCCGGAACACATATGCGTCGCCTGATTTCTGCTGAAACACCCGCACTCTCAGGACATGGATCCATTGGTTTCATGGGGGCTGAAATTCCAAGAAATGAAACCAACCCCAATGTGCACTTTGCTGTCAGTCTCTTTTGCTCTTAGTACACTTTGGCAGAGCTACTTGCCTTTGTTATAGGCTTCTTACAATTCTTCTCTACGTAGCCTAGAATATGGCATTCCTTCATCCTGTTGGAAGACATACAAGTCTACATCACGGACTAGGAATCCATTTGATTCCAAATCGGCATTAGGGTTAGGTCACGATATGTTCTTATGAATCAAAATTTACGAATATGAATGCACGCCTCCGAATACAAGTGTGCTGAGTACATGCAAGCCGCGATAATGGGTCGATGCATGCTGAATGATCCTTGACATCACCTTAAGTATTTTCTTTTGAATAATCATGGTTCCCTTGGTAAATATCAGCCAACCGTACCATTTTGGTGTTTGCTTGTTGGTTTGATTCTTTGTTGGTCTGCTTCTCGCTTGTATTGCAAACACGACAGGCCATGCATCTCTCCTTAAGCTTGAAACAGAGAGTCAAATAAGCTGATTCACTTAAGAGAGTGCTTCCAATCACCTATGATTTCCTGCTTCCCTCTCCCATCTTTAGGGTTTTGATGTCCTCCTTGCCTTCTTCTTGTTTCTTCTTTGCCACTCCTGCTCTTCTTGCATTTCCAATAATGGTTTCTTCTTTCCATTTCATCTTGCTGCTTTTCTATTCAGGGTAGATTTCTCAACCATTCTTGTAGGATAAGTTTTGAACTGCTGAATTCTTTTAAGATTTGCCGGTTTGTGGAATTTTCTAGATCTGCCGTTATTAGGACTGGCGGTCATGTGGCATAGGCTCCCCTAGGTGGCAGCATTTGGCCATTCAGGATATGGTCTGTGTCCTGGCACTCCTCCCTCTCCTGCAATATTGCTGCCGAGATATCAGCTGAATCCCCTCTTGAGGTTCCCTTGTGACTATGTTGTTTCCTCCAGGTGCATTTTAAATCACTGTGATATTCGTGAGCTTTGTTGATTTGAATCATACAGCTGCTGGTAGGTCTATTGGGATTCCACCTCCTTCGGATGCTGTGTAATTCCTGAATTCGCATACATGATTCTTTCTTGGCTTTCAGGAAGTTTCAGTCTGATTTTTCTACAGATAAATTTTCAGACATTTTTTGTTTCCTTATCTCTTGCTTTTCCATCTGGGACCCTTATGAATTCTAGTCTTTCATGCCCTGTCTTAACCCAGGGTTCAACAGCAATGTTTACATTGCTTTGCACTTGCTTTCCTATGTCTGCTTCTGACCGAGGTTTTTCTGATCCCATGTCTTCACAGTCATTCACGCGTCCCTCTGCATTATCTAGTCTGCTTACGACTAAATTTTAGCCCTGATATTATCACATCCATTGAGTTTCCTGATATTTTTTGGCTCGTCTTTAGACTTTCTCTTCCCCTATTCCGGTATTCTGCCTTATGTGATTCTGAGACACTGTTGTTTTTCAGTGATTTCCTGACCTCCATTTTCAACACATGGTCTGGATAGCGTTTTGCAGTCTAGTTGTTTGAAAGCTTATCTTTTGGGCCTTCAATATCTTTGGAACTGAAAATGGTACTTCCTGTTTCTTTTACTGTACTTCTTCACCTCTACTGCTCAGGTAATATCAGGTATGTAATGTGGACTTCTAGGGCTTTGTTAAGTGAAAATTTTAGACTTTTGGCTCTACGCAATTCCATGGGATTTCTGTGCGGACAATTTCTCCTAGACATTGATGCCATATCGTGTTCCTGTGTGTGTTGTCTGGTATATCTCCAATTGCTGTTGTTGCATTAGTTTTGATGAAAAACCAATACTATTTCGATTTGCATAACTTCATTTTGATAATGCTTATCTCACAATTCTGAAAGTGCGCAGGACACTTCCTCTTGTGGAAATGAAGCTTTTAAAGGTTCTCAGCTCTGCATTCTGCTCTATGTCATTTTGGAGTGTTTCCAAAACAGCAAACTGAGAGTGCGCTTGTGCTTTGTAGTTCCACGGGAATGTGCCAATGAAAGCAGTTCTTCTCAGAGCTTCTCTGTCTACAGAAACACCAGTGGAAGCATATCTATGGATGTCACATATCAGGGCCTGCTGGAATGATCCCGCAGACCTACCTTGGTGTCCTCGGTGCCGTACCGTGCTGGTGCCATCCAAAATGTAGCATCCGCTTTAGGGAGATAAGGCTGTAGGTAATGCTTCCTCTTCTAACGCTGTGGACTTGGACCACTCTTCCTTGTCCTCTCATCCTTGTGGCACGGGTGCACGAAGGCAACCACACAGCTGTTGCGCATCCTGTGCCTCAAACCAAACCATAATCCCAGCCCAGGTTATGAATGTAGCAGATCCTAAGGCTTTTCATTCTGATTTCAAAACCAAGGCCCCCTGGATCCCTCAGACCAGATGAACGATATCTCTGATTCAGCCCCACACGTGCTCTATTGGCAAAATGCCCAATTGGTCCCTGGTCCTGCAGATGCACTGGGTGTGGCCATGGGACATATTGGTAATCTCAACCACGTGACCAGTTTTGATACTTTATCATTGGTACACATTTTGGTTTGCTCTCTTGATTCGACCCACCACATCCCACAATGCACTCCAGATCCCTGAGACTCAGCGTGTGCCATCATTCGTAGCCCTATCCCTCACAGAACGTTGCCTCTGCTACCTCAAATGTGGCAGCTGGGATCTTGGACTCCGAATCAACTGTGGGGATATTTTGCGCTGGTTTCTTTGAGTTCTGTCAGCCAAGCATCTGCTGTGCACTCTTGTAAATCTCAGCACATCACCTTCTATCCCATGTCTCCTGTCCGCTTGAGAGTGTGCGTCCAAGTTAAACAGAGTTTCACCCTTGTTGCTCCATCACCAGGGGTCAGACCCTCACTGGATTCCATTTCCTGCTTTGCCTTCTCCTGCTTCCAGGTGTCCTGAGGCCTCATCCTGTCTTTGGAAGTAACAGACCTCTCTTCGGCAAGTGTCCTGTGCCAAGGGCTGGGTGAGTGGATGTTTCCATTGCTCTGTTCATGGGAGCGAGTGAGTGCAGGTTGCACTTCTTCTCTGCCAACTGGGCATCGATGAATCAACACTATCCAGATACATTTCACAGAAATGTGATATTTGCTTAGCTCTTTGTTTCTATACAGCCGTGGTGGGAGGGATGGTCCGAATACACCTGTTTTGACATTGTGTTGATATCTCATTTGCAGTCTTTAAGAAGTTTAAAAGAATTCATTTACATGTTTTGGGAGTTATACGAAAATGAAGTTATTTTTTGAAACACACTCAATCGACCTAGAAGCCAGACTTGTCAATTTTGGTAACATTTTGTCAGCTCGACGGAAAACCTAGACAGATAGAATGCAAATTGGCAGTCCAAACTGTTAAAGGGTTCATGTCGGCTCTTTACGGTTGAAGCCTCCGAAACCAACAGGAACCATGAAATAACTATTGGAAACTTGAAATAACCCCCAAACTTGGATACACTTGTGCATTGGTGCCCTTTACTCCCAATGACACCTACTGGCCAATATTGGCATTTCAAGGGGTAACATCCCTCTCTAGGAAAATACAAGAGGAAAGAAACCAAATATATACATGTAGGTTTGAATCCAAAAGCACCTAGAGGCATTCTAGCTAGGAGAACCCTGCTGCAATTATGCTAGTCTATGGAGAACCAGGTGTTCTTCTATCAGTGATGAGAACGCTTAATCATCCGATCATGTTGGGTAAAGCCATTTAACGCAACCAAGTCTGCACCCGCATGATATAGTGCCCACGGGGGCTTGACTCAAGTGAAAGACGATCCACATAAGCTGTGTCTTTTATATCATTGGCGACTTTTACAGTACAGTTCTCTTTCTGACTTGTACTATTTACCTATACTGTCTTGAAAAATTGAGGCCTAATACAGATTCAAGTTCAGTCAGATTCCCCTCTCTTACCACACTCCCTTCACCCCAGGGAAGACATAAACACAACATTTGCTGAATCTAGCGGAAGGCCATCGTTTCTAGGTGTGATCTAAGTATTCAATTCCTATCTATTTCAGCCAAGTTTATTGGACCTTTAAGGAGTTCACTGTTGTTCACAGAGTGTGAAGCTGGAGGAACTCTGATTCTAGGAGGGGCTTGTTTTACTCGTAATGGCTTCATTGCAGCTCAGCTACTGATCCTTCAAAATGGATGCCTGTGTGGAGGGGAGGGAAGGCAAGTGCTTGCTAGCTAGGCCCAAACCTGGGAAAAGGCTTACCTGGGCTTGGTGAATTCTGGTCTGAATGGCTTGGGAAGGCCCCTTGGGAAGTGTGGATTCCCATGACCTCTTCCAAGAACAGGAGCGTTTTGATCATCTCTGCCATCTCTTCTCTTGCAGACGTCAGGGACCTTGGACCCGTTCTTGGAGAAGAGAATTGAGGAACTTCCTCAAGTCCACGTTGGCACTCCGTATGTTTCTGCCAGTATCAGCGAGGTTCAATATGTCTCATGAATGTCTTTTGAGCCTGGTATCCTCTACAGCTGTCTCCACGCCAGTATTCTCCATTGTAGCAGAACATCTCTCATCCATGTGTTCGCATCTCTCCTCAATCCGTTCAGCCAGCTTTTCGGCCAGCTTCTCTTCGTGTCTCCCCTAAAGTTGACTTCACCAGGACTGGGCAAGTCTGAAAGTACCTCGGAGCCTCACCAGTAAGCTGATGACAGGCAGATCTTCCACTGTCTGCCCTTTCAGGTTCTGGAAACTGACCTGTGACCTCAGGTCTTTGGGCAGCAGCAGTATCTCGAACTTACACAGCTTCCCGGACCAAACACCTAAGCCAAGCTCCACAGAGGGCGGCAGCCCCTCCATCACACTGATCCACCCACAGAACTCTGCCCGGTTACCTAGGATCCAACAGCCACAACAAGCCTCGCGGTACACACCAACATTCCACCTGGAATCCAACCGCTAACTGCCATCCCCAATGGCTGCTGCATCTTGTCAGTGTTGGGGGAGGGGCTGCATCCGACGAGAAGTTCCTAAGGTAAATGTGATTCTACCCACTAGCGTCCCATGGGCCTTTCTTCTTCCCTCTTTCCTTTTGTTCAGATCTCTATGCACAGTACCAATGGAGGGAAGTGTGTCCCTTTTCAGTTGATGGTTTCACACGTCTTTAAACTTTCTAACAGTTCACAGTACACAGAGACCCACTAAAGGAGACTTATGTTCCTATAATATCCGTACACCCGGAACACATATGCGTCGCCTGATTTCTGCTGAAACACCCGCACTCTCAGGACATGGATCCATTGGTTTCATGGGGGCTGAAATTCCAAGAAATGAAACCAACCCCAATGTGCACTTTGCTGTCAGTCTCTTTTGCTCTTAGTACACTTTGGCAGAGCTACTTGCCTTTGTTATAGGCTTCTTACAATTCTTCTCTACATAGCCTAGAATATGGCATTCCTTCATCCTGTTGGAAGACATACAAGTCTACATCACGGACTAGGAATCCATTTGATTCCAAATCGGCATTAGGGTTAGGTCACGATATGTTCTTATGAATCAAAATTTACGAATATGAATGCACGCCTCCGAATACAAGTGTGCTGAGTACATGCAAGCCGCGATAATGGGTCGATGCATGCTGAATGATCCTTGACATCACCTTAAGTATTTTCTTTTGAATAATCATGGTTCCCTTGGTAAATATCAGCCAACCGTACCATTTTGGTGTTTGTTTGTTGGTTTGATTCTTTGTTGGTCTGCTTCTCGCTTGTATTGAAAACACGACAGGCCATGCATCTCTCCTTAAGCTTGAAACAGAGAGTCAAATAAGCTGATTCACTTAAGAGAGTGCTTCCAATCACCTATGATTTCCTGCTTCCCTCTCCCATCTTTAGGGTTTTGATGTCCTCCTTGCCTTCTTCTTGTTTCTTCTTTGCCACTCCTGCTCTTCTTGCATTTCCAATAATGGTTTCTTCTTTCCATTTCATCTTGCTGCTTTTCTATTCAGGGTAGATTTCTCAACCATTCTTGTAGGATAAGTTTTGAACTGCTGAATTCTTTTAAGATTTGCCCGTTTGTGGAATTTTCTAGCTCTGCCGTTATTAGGACTGGCGGTCATGTGGCATAGGCTCCCCTAGGTGGCAGCATTTGGCCATTCAGGATATGGTCTGTGTCCTGGCACTCCTCCCTCTCCTGCAATATTGCTGCCGAGATATCAGCTGAATCCCCTCTTGAGGTTCCCTTGTGACTATGTTGTTTCCTCCAGGTGCATTTTAAATCACTGTGATATTCGTGAGCTTTGTTGATTTGAATCATACAGCTGCTGGTAGGTCTATTGGGATTCCACCTCCTTTGGATGCTGTGTAATTCCTGAATTCGCATACATGATTCTTTCTTGGCTTTCAGGAAGTTTCAGTCTGATTTTTCTACAGATAAATTTTCAGACATTTTTTGTTTCCTTATCTCTTGCTTTTCCATCTGGGACCCTTATGAATTCTAGTCTTTCATGCCCTGTCTTAACCCAGGGTTCAACAGCAATGTTTACATTGCTTTGCACTTGCTTTCCTATGTCTGCTTCTGACCGAGGTTTTTCTGATCCCATGTCTTCACAGTCATTCACGCGTCCCTCTGCATTATCTAGTCTGCTTACGACTAAATTTTAGCCCTGATATTATCACATCCATTGAGTTTCCTGATATTTTTTGGCTCGTCTTTAGACTTTCTCTTCCCCTATTCCGGTATTCTGCCTTATGTGATTCTGAGACACTGTTGTTTTTCAGTGATTTCCTGACCTCCATTTTCAACACATGGTCTGGATAGCGTTTTGCAGTCTAGTTGTTTGAAAGCTTATCTTTTGGGCCTTCAATATCTTTGGAACTGAAAATGGTACTTCCTGTTTCTTTTACTGTACTTCTTCACCTCTACTGCTCAGGTAATATCAGGTATGTAATGTGGACTTCTAGGGCTTTGTTAAGTGAAAATTTTAGACTTTTGGCTCTACGCAATTCCATGGGATTTCTGTGCGGACAATTTCTCCTAGACATTGATGCCATATCGTGTTCCTGTGTGTGTTGTCTGGTATATCTCCAATTGCTGTTGTTGCATTAGTTTTGATGAAAAACCAATACTATTTCGATTTGCATAACTTCATTTTGATAATGCTTATCTCACAATTCTGAAAGTGCGCAGGACACTTCCTCTTGTGGAAATGAAGCTTTTAAAGGTTCTCAGCTCTGCATTCTGCTCTATGTCATTTTGGAGTGTTTCCAAAACAGCAAACTGAGAGTGCGCTTGTGCTTTGTAGTTCCACGGGAATGTGCCAATGAAAGCAGTTCTTCTCAGAGCTTCTCTGTCTACAGAAACACCAGTGGAAGCATATCTATGGATGTCACATATCAGGGCCTGCTGGAATGATCCCGCAGACCTACCTTGGTGTCCTCGGTGCCGTACCGTGCTGGTGCCATCCAAAATGTAGCATCCGCTTTAGGGAGATAAGGCTGTAGGTAATGCTTCCTCTTCTAACGCTGTGGACTTGGACCACTCTTCCTTGTCCTCTCATCCTTGTGGCACGGGTGCACGAAGGCAACCACACAGCTGTTGCGCATCCTGTGCCTCAAACCAAACCATAATCCCAGCCCAGGTTATGAATGTAGCAGATCCTAAGGCTTTTCATTCTGATTTCAAAACCAAGGCCCCCTGGATCCCTCAGAGCAGATGAATGATATCTCTGATTCAGCCCCACACGTGCTCTATTGGCAAAATGCCCAATTGGTCCCTGGTCCTGCAGATGCACTGGGTGTGGCCATGGGACATATTGGTAATCTCAACCACGTGACCAGTTTTGATACTTTATCATTGGTACACATTTTGGTTTGCTCTCTTGATTCGACCCACCACATCCCACAATGCACTCCAGATCCCTGAGACTCAGCGTGTGCCATCATTCGTAGCCCTATCCCTCACAGAACGTTGCCTCTGCTACCTCAAATGTGGCAGCTGGGATCTTGGACTCCGAATCAACTGTGGGGATATTTTGCGCTGGTTTCTTTGAGTTCTGTCAGCCAAGCATCTGCTGTGCACTCTTGTAAATCTCAGCACATCACCTTCTATCCCATGTCTCCTGTCCGCTTGAGAGTGTGCGTCCAAGTTAAACAGAGTTTCACCCTTGTTGCTCCATCACCAGGGGTCAGACCCTCACTGGATTCCATTTCCTGCTTTGCCTTCTCCTGCTTCCAGGTGTCCTGAGGCCTCATCCTGTCTTTGGAAGTAACTGACCTCTCTTCGGCAAGTGTCCTGTGCCAAGGGCTGGGTGAGTGGATGTTTCCATTGCTCTGTTCATGGGAGCGAGTGAGTGCAGGTTGCACTTCTTCTCTGCCAACTGGGCATCGATGAATCAACACTATCCAGATACATTTCACAGAAATGTGATATTTGCTTAGCTCTTTGTTTCTATACAGCCGTGGTGGGAGGGATGGTCCGAATACACCTGTTTTGACATTGTGTTGATATCTCATTTGCAGTCTTTAAGAAGTTTAAAAGAATTCATTTACATGTTTTGGGAGTTATACGAAAATGAAGTTATTTTTTGAAACACACTCAATCGACCTAGAAGCCAGACTTGTCAATTTTGGTAACATTTTGTCAGCTCGACGGAAAACCTAGACAGATAGAATGCAAATTGGCAGTCCAAACTGTTAAAGGGTTCATGTCGGCTCTTTACGGTTGAAGCCTCCGAAACCAACAGGAACCATGAAATAACTATTGGAAACTTGAAATAACCCCCAAACTTGGATACACTTGTGCATTGGTGCCCTTTACTCCCAATGACACCTACTGGCCAATATTGGCATTTCAAGGGGTAACATCCCTCTCTAGGAAAATACAAGAGGAAAGAAACCAAATATATACATGTAGGTTTGAATCCAAAAGCACCTAGAGGCATTCTAGCTAGGAGAACCCTGCTGCAATTATGCTAGTCTATGGAGAACCAGGTGTTCTTCTATCAGTGATGAGAACGCTTAATCATCCGATCATGTTGGGTAAAGCCATTTAACGCAACCAAGTCTGCACCCGCATGATATAGTGCCCACGGGGGCTTGACTCAAGTGAAAGACGATCCACATAAGCTGTGTCTTTTATATCATTGGCGACTTTTACAGTACAGTTCTCTTTCTGACTTGTACTATTTACCTATACTGTCTTGAAAAATTGAGGCCTAATACAGATTCAAGTTCAGTCAGATTCCCCTCTCTTACCACACTCCCTTCACCCCAGGGAAGACATAAACACAACATTTGCTGAATCTAGCGGAAGGCCATCGTTTCTAGGTGTGAGCTAAGTATTCAATTCCTATCTATTTCAGCCAAGTTTATTGGACCTTTAAGGAGTTCACTGTTGTTCACAGAGTGTGAAGCTGGAGGAACTCTGATTCTAGGAGGGGCTTGTTTTACTCGTAATGGCTTCATTGCAGCTCAGCTACTGATCCTTCAAAATGGATGCCTGTGTGGAGGGGAGGGAAGGCAAGTGCTTGCTAGCTAGGCCCAAACCTGGGAAAAGGCTTACCTGGGCTTGGTGAATTCTGGTCTGAATGGCTTGGGAAGGCCCCTTGGGAAGTGTGGATTCCCATGACCTCTTCCAAGAACAGGAGCGTTTTGATCATCTCTGCCATCTCTTCTCTTGCAGACGTCAGGGACCTTGGACCCGTTCTTGGAGAAGAGAATTGAGGAACTTCCTCAAGTCCACGTTGGCACTCCGTATGTTTCTGCCAGTATCAGCGAGGTTCAATATGTCTCATGAATGTCTTTTGAGCCTGGTATCCTCTACAGCTGTCTCCACGCCAGTATTCTCCATTGTAGCAGAACATCTCTCATCCATGTGTTCGCATCTCTCCTCAATCCGTTCAGCCAGCTTTTCGGCCAGCTTCTCTTCGTGTCTCCCCTAAAGTTGACTTCACCAGGACTGGGCAAGTCTGAAAGTACCTCGGAGCCTCACCAGTAAGCTGATGACAGGCAGATCTTCCACTGTCTGCCCTTTCAGGTTCTGGAAACTGACCTGTGACCTCAGGTCTTTGGGCAGCAGCAGTATCTCGAACTTACACAGCTTCCCGGACCAAACACCTAAGCCAAGCTCCACAGAGGGCGGCAGCCCCTCCATCACACTGATCCACCCACAGAACTCTGCCCGGTTACCTAGGATCCAACAGCCACAACAAGCCTCGCGGTACACACCAACATTCCACCTGGAATCCAACCGCTAACTGCCATCCCCAATGGCTGCTGCATCTTGTCAGTTTTGGGGGAGGGGCTGCATCCGACGAGAAGTTCCTAAGGTAAATGTGATTCTACCCACTAGCGTCCCATGGGCCTTTCTTCTTCCCTCTTTCCTTTTGTTCAGATCTCTATGCACAGTACCAATGGAGGGAAGTGTGTCCCTTTTCAGTTGATGGTTTCACACGTCTTTAAACTTTCTAACAGTTCACAGTACACAGAGACCCACTAAAGGAGACTTATGTTCCTATAATATCCGTACACCCGGAACACATATGCGTCGCCTGATTTCTGCTGAAACACCCGCACTCTCAGGACATGGATCCATTGGTTTCATGGGGGCTGAAATTCCAAGAAATGAAACCAACCCCAATGTGCACTTTGCTGTCAGTCTCTTTTGCTCTTAGTACACTTTGGCAGAGCTACTTGCCTTTGTTATAGGCTTCTTACAATTCTTCTCTACGTAGCCTAGAATATGGCATTCCTTCATCCTGTTGGAAGACATACAAGTCTACATCACGGACTAGGAATCCATTTGATTCCAAATCGGCATTAGGGTTAGGTCACGATATGTTCTTATGAATCAAAATTTACGAATATGAATGCACGCCTCCGAATACAAGTGTGCTGAGTACATGCAAGCCGCGATAATGGGTCGATGCATGCTGAATGATCCTTGACATCACCTTAAGTATTTTCTTTTGAATAATCATGGTTCCCTTGGTAAATATCAGCCAACCGTACCATTTTGGTGTTTGTTTGTTGGTTTGATTCTTTGTTGGTCTGCTTCTCGCTTGTATTGCAAACACGACAGGCCATGCATCTCTCCTTAAGCTTGAAACAGAGAGTCAAATAAGCTGATTCACTTAAGAGAGTGCTTCCAATCACCTATGATTTCCTGCTTCCCTCTCCCATCTTTAGGGTTTTGATGTCCTCCTTGCCTTCTTCTTGTTTCTTCTTTGCCACTCCTGCTCTTCTTGCATTTCCAATAATGGTTTCTTCTTTCCATTTCATCTTGCTGCTTTTCTATTCAGGGTAGATTTCTCAACCATTCTTGTAGGATAAGTTTTGAACTGCTGAATTCTTTTAAGATTTGCCGGTTTGTGGAATTTTCTAGCTCTGCCGTTATTAGGACTGGCGGTCATGTGGCATAGGCTCCCCTAGGTGGCAGCATTTGGCCATTCAGGATATGGTCTGTGTCCTGGCACTCCTCCCTCTCCTGCAATATTGCTGCCGAGATATCAGCTGAATCCCCTCTTGAGGTTCCCTTGTGACTATGTTGTTTCCTCCAGGTGCATTTTAAATCACTGTGATATTCGTGAGCTTTGTTGATTTGAATCATACAGCTGCTGGTAGGTCTATTGGGATTCCACCTCCTTTGGATGCTGTGTAATTCCTGAATTCGCATACATGATTCTTTCTTGGCTTTCAGGAAGTTTCAGTCTGATTTTTCTACAGATAAATTTTCAGACATTTTTTGTTTCCTTATCTCTTGCTTTTCCATCTGGGACCCTTATGAATTCTAGTCTTTCATGCCCTGTCTTAACCCAGGGTTCAACAGCAATGTTTACATTGCTTTGCACTTGCTTTCCTATGTCTGCTTCTGACCGAGGTTTTTCTGATCCCATGTCTTCACAGTCATTCACGCGTCCCTCTGCATTATCTAGTCTGCTTACGACTAAATTTTAGCCCTGATATTATCACATCCATTGAGTTTCCTGATATTTTTTGGCTCGTCTTTAGACTTTCTCTTCCCCTTTTCCGGTATTCTGCCTTATGTGATTCTGAGACACTGTTGTTTTTCAGTGATTTCCTGACCTCCGTTTTCAACACATGGTCTGGATAGCGTTTTGCAGTCTAGTTGTTTGAAAGCTTATCTTTTGGGCCTTCAATATCTTTGGAACTGAAAATGGTACTTCCTGTTTCTTTTACTGTACTTCTTCACCTCTACTGCTCAGGTAATATCAGGTATGTAATGTGGACTTCTAGGGCTTTGTTAAGTGAAAATTTTAGACTTTTGGCTCTACGCAATTCCATGGGATTTCTGTGCGGACAACTTCTCCTAGACATTGATGCCATATCGTGTTCCTGTGTGTGTTGTCTGGTATATCTCCAATTGCTGTTGTTGCATTAGTTTTGATGAAAAACCAATACTATTTCGATTTGCATAACTTCATTTTGATAATGCTTATCTCACAATTCTGAAAGTGCGCAGGACACTTCCTCTTGTGGAAATGAAGCTTTTAAAGGTTCTCAGCTCTGCATTCTGCTCTATGTCATTTTGGAGTGTTTCCAAAACAGCAAACTGAGAGTGCGCTTGTGCTTTGTAGTTCCACGGGAATGTGCCAATGAAAGCAGTTCTTCTCAGAGCTTCTCTGTCTACAGAAACACCAGTGGAAGCATATCTATGGATGTCACATATCAGGGCCTGCTGGAATGATCCCGCAGACCTACCTTGGTGTCCTCGGTGCCGTACCGTGCTGGTGCCATCCAAAATGTAGCATCCGCTTTAGGGAGATAAGGCTGTAGGTAATGCTTCCTCTTCTAACGCTGTGGACTTGGACCACTCTTCCTTGTCCTCTCATCCTTGTGGCACGGGTGCACGAAGGCAACCACACAGCTGTTGCGCATCCTGTGCCTCAAACCAAACCATAATCCCAGCCCAGGTTATGAATGTAGCAGATCCTAAGGCTTTTCATTCTGATTTCAAAACCAAGGCCCCCTGGATCCCTCAGACCAGATGAACGATATCTCTGATTCAGCCCCACACGTGCTCTATTGGCAAAATGCCCAATTGGTCCCTGGTCCTGCAGATGCACTGGGTGTGGCCATGGGACATATTGGTAATCTCAACCACGTGACCAGTTTTCATGCTTTATCATTGGTACACATTTTGGTTTGCTCTCTTGATTCGACCCACCACATCCCACAATGCACTCCAGATCCCTGAGACTCAGCGTGTGCCATCATTCGTAGCCCTATCCCTCACAGAACGTTGCCTCTGCTACCTCAAATGTGGCAGCTGGGATCTTGGACTCCGAATCAACTGTGGGGATATTTTGCGCTGGTTTCTTTGAGTTCTGTCAGCCAAGCATCTGCTGTGCACTCTTGTAAATCTCAGCACATCACCTTCTATCCCATGTCTCCTGTCCGCTTGAGAGTGTGCGTCCAAGTTAAACAGAGTTTCACCCTTGTTGCTCCATCACCAGGGGTCAGACCCTCACTGGATTCCATTTCCTGCTTTGCCTTCTCCTGCTTCCAGGTGTCCTGAGGCCTCATCCTGTCTTTGGAAGTAACAGACCTCTCTTCGGCAAGTGTCCTGTGCCAAGGGCTGGGTGAGTGGATGTTTCCATTGCTCTGTTCATGGGAGCGAGT
The DNA here is from genome assembly GCF_048564905.1 of Vicugna pacos. Classification (NCBI taxonomy): domain Eukaryota; kingdom Metazoa; phylum Chordata; class Mammalia; order Artiodactyla; family Camelidae; genus Vicugna; species Vicugna pacos. Next base: position 248,689 of record NW_027328872.1, read on the forward strand.
GAGTGCAGGTTGCACTTCTTCTCTGCCAACTGGGCATCGATGAATCAACACTATCCAGATACATTTCACAGAAATGTGATATTTGCTTAGCTCTTTGTTTCTATACAGCCGTGGTGGGAGGGATGGTCCGAATACACCTGTTTTGACATTGTGTTGATATCTCATTTGCAGTCTTTAAGAAGTTTAAAAGAATTCATTTACATGTTTTGGGAGTTATACGAAAATGAAGTTATTTTTTGAAACACACTCAATCGACCTAGAAGCCAGACTTGTCAATTTTGGTAACATTTTGTCAGCTCGACGGAAAACCTAGACAGATAGAATGCAAATTGGCAGTCCAAACTGTTAAAGGGTTCATGTCGGCTCTTTACGGTTGAAGCCTCCGAAACCAACAGGAACCATGAAATAACTATTGGAAACTTGAAATAACCCCCAAACTTGGATACACTTGTGCATTGGTGCCCTTTACTCCCAATGACACCTACTGGCCAATATTGGCATTTCAAGGGGTAACATCCCTCTCTAGGAAAATACAAGAGGAAAGAAACCAAATATATACATGTAGGTTTGAATCCAAAAGCACCTAGAGGCATTCTAGCTAGGAGAACCCTGCTGCAATTATGCTAGTCTATGGAGAACCAGGTGTTCTTCTATCAGTGATGAGAACGCTTAATCATCCGATCATGTTGGGTAAAGCCATTTAACGCAACCAAGTCTGCACCCGCATGATATAGTGCCCACGGGGGCTTGACTCAAGTGAAAGACGATCCACATAAGCTGTGTCTTTTATATCATTGGCGACTTTTACAGTACAGTTCTCTTTCTGACTTGTACTATTTACCTATACTGTCTTGAAAAATTGAGGCCTAATACAGATTCAAGTTCAGTCAGATTCCCCTCTCTTACCACACTCCCTTCACCCCAGGGAAGACATAAACACAACATTTGCTGAATCTAGCGGAAGGCCATCGTTTCTAGGTGTGAGCTAAGTATTCAATTCCTATCTATTTCAGCCAAGTTTATTGGACCTTTAAGGAGTTCACTGTTGTTCACAGAGTGTGAAGCTGGAGGAACTCTGATTCTAGGAGGGGCTTGTTTTACTCGTAATGGCTTCATTGCAGCTCAGCTACTGATCCTTCAAAATGGATGCCTGTGTGGAGGGGAGGGAAGGCAAGTGCTTGCTAGCTAGGCCCAAACCTGGGAAAAGGCTTACCTGGGCTTGGTGAATTCTGGTCTGAATGGCTTGGGAAGGCCCCTTGGGAAGTGTGGATTCCCATGACCTCTTCCAAGAACAGGAGCGTTTTGATCATCTCTGCCATCTCTTCTCTTGCAGACGTCAGGGACCTTGGACCCGTTCTTGGAGAAGAGAATTGAGGAACTTCCTCAAGTCCACGTTGGCACTCCGTATGTTTCTGCCAGTATCAGCGAGGTTCAATATGTCTCATGAATGTCTTTTGAGCCTGGTATCCTCTACAGCTGTCTCCACGCCAGTATTCTCCATTGTAGCAGAACATCTCTCATCCATGTGTTCGCATCTCTCCTCAATCCGTTCAGCCAGCTTTTCGGCCAGCTTCTCTTCGTGTCTCCCCTAAAGTTGACTTCACCAGGACTGGGCAAGTCTGAAAGTACCTCGGAGCCTCACCAGTAAGCTGATGACAGGCAGATCTTCCACTGTCTGCCCTTTCAGGTTCTGGAAACTGACCTGTGACCTCAGGTCTTTGGGCAGCAGCAGTATCTCGAACTTACACAGCTTCCCGGACCAAACACCTAAGCCAAGCTCCACAGAGGGCGGCAGCCCCTCCATCACACTGATCCACCCACAGAACTCTGCCCGGTTACCTAGGATCCAACAGCCACAACAAGCCTCGCGGTACACACCAACATTCCACCTGGAATCCAACCGCTAACTGCCATCCCCAATGGCTGCTGCATCTTGTCAGTGTTGGGGGAGGGGCTGCATCCGACGAGAAGTTCCTAAGGTAAATGTGATTCTACCCACTAGCGTCCCATGGGCCTTTCTTCTTCCCTCTTTCCTTTTGTTCAGATCTCTATGCACAGTACCAATGGAGGGAAGTGTGTCCCTTTTCAGTTGATGGTTTCACACGTCTTTAAACTTTCTAACAGTTCACAGTACACAGAGACCCATTAAGGAGACTTATCTTCCTATAATATCCGTACACCCGGAATACATATGCGTCGCCTGATTTCTGCTGAAACACCCGCACTCTCAGGACATGGATCCATTGGTTTCATGGGGGCTGAAATTCCAAGAAATGAAACCAACCCCAATGTGCACTTTGCTGTCAGTCTCTTTTGCTCTTAGTACACTTTGGCAGAGCTACTTGACTTTGTTATAGGCTTCTTACAATTCTTCTCTACGTAGCCTAGAATATGGCATTCCTTCATCCTGTTGGAAGACATACAAGTCTACATCACGGACTAGGAATCCATTTGATTCCAAATCGGCATTAGGGTTAGGTCACGATATGTTCTTATGAATCAAAATTTACGAATATGAATGCACGCCTCCGAATACAAGTGTGCTGAGTACATGCAAGCCGCGATAATGGGTCGATGCATGCTGAATGATCCTTGACATCACCTTAAGTATTTTCTTTTGAATAATCATGGTTCCCTTGGTAAATATCAGCCAACCGTACCATTTTGGTGTTTGTTTGTTGGTTTGATTCTTTGTTGGTCTGCTTCTCGCTTGTATTGCAAACACGACAGGCCATGCATCTCTCCTTAAGCTTGAAACAGAGAGTCAAATAAGCTGATTCACTTAAGAGAGTGCTTCCAATCACCTATGATTTCCTGCTTCCCTCTCCCATCTTTAGGGTTTTGATGTCCTCCTTGCCTTCTTCTTGTTTCTTCTTTGCCACTCCTGCTCTTCTTGCATTTCCAATAATGGTTTCTTCTTTCCATTTCATCTTGCTGCTTTTCTATTCAGGGTAGATTTCTCAACCATTCTTGTAGGATAAGTTTTGAACTGCTGAATTCTTTTAAGATTTGCCGGTTTGTGGAAATTTCTAGCTCTGCCGTTATTAGGACTGGCGGTCATGTGGCATAGGCTCCCCTAGGTGGCAGCATTTGGCCATTCAGGATATGGTCTGTGTCCTGGCACTCTTCCCTCTCCTGCATTATTGCTGCCGAGATATCAGCTGAATCCCCTCTTGAGGTTCCCTTGTGACTATGTTGTTTCCTCCAGGTGCATTTTAAATCACTGTGATATTCGTGAGCTTTGCTGATTTGAATCATACAGCTGCTGGTAGGTCTATTGGGATTCCACCTCCTTTGGATGCTGTGTAATTCCTGAATTCGCATACATGATTCTTTCTTGGCTTTCAGGAAGTTTCAGTCTGATTTTTCTACAGATAAATTTTCAGACATTTTTTGTTTCCTTATCTCTTGCTTTTCCATCTGGGACCCTTATGAATTCTAGTCTTTCATGCCCTGTCTTAACCCAGGGTTCAACAGCAATGTTTACATTGCTTTGCACTTGCTTTCCTATGTCTGCTTCTGACCGAGGTTTTTCTGATCCCATGCCTTCCCAGCCATTCACGCGTCCCTCTGCATTATCTAGTCTGCTTACGACTAAATTTTAGCCCTGATATTATCACATCCATTGAGTTTTCTGATATTTTTTGGCTCGTCTTTAGACTTTCTCTTCCCCTTTTCCGGTATTCTGCCTTATGTGATTCTGAGACACTGTTGTTTTTCAGTGATTTCCTGACCTCCGTTTTCAACACATGGTCTGGATAGCGTTTTGCAGTCTAGTTGTTTGAAAGCTTATCTTTTGGGCCTTCAATATCTTTGGAACTGAAAATGGTACTTCCTGTTTCTTTTACTGTACTTCTTCACCTCTACTGCTCAGGTAATATCAGGTATGTAATGTGGACTTCTAGGGCTTTGTTAAGTGAAAATTTTAGACTTTTGGCTCTACGCAATTCCATGGGATTTCTGTGCGGACAATTTCTCCTAGACATTGATGCCATATCGTGTTCCTGTGTGTGTTGTCTGGTATATCTCCAATTGCTGTTGTTGCATTAGTTTTGATGAAAAACCAATACTATTTCGATTTGCATAACTTCATTTTGATAATGCTTATCTCACAATTCTGAAAGTGCGCAGGACACTTCCTCTTGTGGAAATGAAGCTTTTAAAGGTTCTCAGCTCTGCATTCTGCTCTATGTCATTTTGGAGTTTTTCCAAAACAGCAAACTGAGAGTGCGCTTGTGCTTTGTAGTTCCACGGGAATGTGCCAATGAAAGCAGTTCTTCTCAGAGCTTCTCTGTCTACAGAAACACCAGTGGAAGCATATCTATGGATGTCACATATCAGGGCCTGCTTGAATGATCCCGCAGACCTACCTTGGTGTCCTCGGTGCCGTACCGTGCTGGTGCCATCCAAAATGTAGCATCCGCTTTAGGGAGATAAGGCTGTAGGTAATGCTTCCTCTTCTAACGCTGTGGACTTGGACCACTCTTCCTTGTCCTCTCATCCTTGTGGCACGGATGCACGAAGGCAACCACACAGCTGTTGCGCATCCTGTGCCTCAAACCAAACCATAATCCCAGCCCAGGTTATGAATGTAGCAGATCCTAAGGCTTTTCATTCTGATTTCAAAACCAAGGCCCCCTGGATCCCTCAGACCAGATGAACGATATCTCTGATTCAGCCCCACACGTGCTCTATTGGCAAAATGTCCAATTGGTCCCTGGTCCTGCAGATGCACTGGGTGTGGCCATGGGACATATTGGTAATCTCAACCACGTGACCAGTTTTGATGCTTTATCATTGGTACACATTTTGGTTTGCTCTCTGGCTTCGACCCACCACATCCCACAATGCACTCCAGATCCCTGAGACTCAGCGTGTGCCATCATTCGTAGCCCTATCCCTCACAGAACGTTGCCTCTGCTACCTCAAATTTGGCAGCTGGGATCTTGGACTCTGAATCAACTGTGGGGATATTTTGCGCTGGTTTCTTTGAGTTCTGTCAGCCAAGCATCTGCTGTGCACTCTTGTAAATCTCAGCACATCACCTTCTATCCCATGTCTCCTGTCCGCTTGAGAGTGTGCGTCCAAGTTAAACAGAGTTTCACCCTTGTTGCTCCATCACCAGGGGTCAGACCCTCACTGGATTCCATTTCCTGCTTTGCCTTCTCCTGCTTCCAGGTGTCCTGAGGCCTCATCCTGTCTTTGGAAGTAACAGACCTCTCTTCGGCAAGTGTCCTGTGCCAAGGGCTGGGTGAGTGGATGTTTCCATTGCTCTGTTCATGGGAGCGAGTGAGTGCAGGTTGCACTTCTTCTCTGCCAACTGGGCATCGATGAATCAACACTATCCAGATACATTTCACAGAAATGTGATATTTGCTTAGCTCTTTGTTTCTATACAGCCGTGGTGGGAGGGATGGTCCGAATACACCTGTTTTGACATTGTGTTGATATCTCATTTGCAGTCTTTAAGAAGTTTAAAAGAATTCATTTACATGTTTTGGGAGTTATACGAAAATGAAGTTATTTTTTGAAACACACTCAATCGACCTAGAAGCCAGACTTGTCAATTTTGGTAACATTTTGTCAGCTCGACGGAAAACCTAGACAGATAGAATGCAAATTGGCAGTCCAAACTGTTAAAGGGTTCATGTCGGCTCTTTACGGTTGAAGCCTCCGAAACCAACAGGAACCATGAAATAACTATTGGAAACTTGAAATAACCCCCAAACTTGGATACACTTGTGCATTGGTGCCCTTTACTCCCAATGACACCTACTGGCCAATATTGGCATTTCAAGGGGTAACATCCCTCTCTAGGAAAATACAAGAGGAAAGAAACCAAATATATACATGTAGGTTTGAATCCAAAAGCACCTAGAGGCATTCTAGCTAGGAGAACCCTGCTGCAATTATGCTAGTCTATGGAGAACCAGGTGTTCTTCTATCAGTGATGAGAACGCTTAATCATCCGATCATGTTGGGTAAAGCCATTTAACGCAACCAAGTCTGCACCCGCATGATATAGTGCCCACGGGGGCTTGACTCAAGTGAAAGACGATCCACATAAGCTGTGTCTTTTATATCATTGGCGACTTTTACAGTACAGTTCTCTTTCTGACTTGTACTATTTACCTATACTGTCTTGAAAAATTGAGGCCTAATACAGATTCAAGTTCAGTCAGATTCCCCTCTCTTACCACACTCCCTTCACCCCAGGGAAGACATAAACACAACATTTGCTGAATCTAGCGGAAGGCCATCGTTTCTAGGTGTGAGCTAAGTATTCAATTCCTATCTATTTCAGCCAAGTTTATTGGACCTTTAAGGAGTTCACTGTTGTTCACAGAGTGTGAAGCTGGAGGAACTCTGATTCTAGGAGGGGCTTGTTTTACTCGTAATGGCTTCATTGCAGCTCAGCTACTGATCCTTCAAAATGGATGCCTGTGTGGAGGGGAGGGAAGGCAAGTGCTTGCTAGCTAGGCCCAAACCTGGGAAAAGGCTTACCTGGGCTTGGTGAATTCTGGTCTGAATGGCTTGGGAAGGCCCCTTGGGAAGTGTGGATTCCCATGACCTCTTCCAAGAACAGGAGCGTTTTGATCATCTCTGCCATCTCTTCTCTTGCAGACGTCAGGGACCTTGGACCCGTTCTTGGAGAAGAGAATTGAGGAACTTCCTCAAGTCCACGTTGGCACTCCGTATGTTTCTGCCAGTATCAGCGAGGTTCAATATGTCTCATGAATGTCTTTTGAGCCTGGTATCCTCTACAGCTGTCTCCACGCCAGTATTCTCCATTGTAGCAGAACATCTCTCATCCATGTGTTCGCATCTCTCCTCAATCCGTTCAGCCAGCTTTTCGGCCAGCTTCTCTTCGTGTCTCCCCTAAAGTTGACTTCACCAGGACTGGGCAAGTCTGAAAGTACCTCGGAGCCTCACCAGTAAGCTGATGACAGGCAGATCTTCCACTGTCTGCCCTTTCAGGTTCTGGAAACTGACCTGTGACCTCAGGTCTTTGGGCAGCAGCAGTATCTCGAACTTACACAGCTTCCCGGACCAAACACCTAAGCCAAGCTCCACAGAGGGCGGCAGCCCCTCCATCACACTGATCCACCCACAGAACTCTGCCCGGTTACCTAGGATCCAACAGCCACAACAAGCCTCGCGGTACACACCAACATTCCACCTGGAATCCAACCGCTAACTGCCATCCCCAATGGCTGCTGCATCTTGTCAGTGTTGGGGGAGGGGCTGCATCCGACGAGAAGTTCCTAAGGTAAATGTGATTCTACCCACTAGCGTCCCATGGGCCTTTCTTCTTCCCTCTTTCCTTTTGTTCAGATCTCTATGCACAGTACCAATGGAGGGAAGTGTGTCCCTTTTCAGTTGATGGTTTCACACGTCTTTAAACTTTCTAACAGTTCACAGTACACAGAGACCCACTAAAGGAGACTTATGTTCCTATAATATCCGTACACCCGGAACACATATGCGTCGCCTGATTTCTGCTGAAACACCCGCACTCTCAGGACATGGATCCATTGGTTTCATGGGGGCTGAAATTCCAAGAAATGAAACCAACCCCAATGTGCACTTTGCTGTCAGTCTCTTTTGCTCTTAGTACACTTTGGCAGAGCTACTTGCCTTTGTTATAGGCTTCTTACAATTCTTCTCTACGTAGCCTAGAATATGGCATTCCTTCATCCTGTTGGAAGACATACAAGTCTACATCACGGACTAGGAATCCATTTGATTCCAAATCGGCATTAGGGTTAGGTCACGATATGTTCTTATGAATCAAAATTTACGAATATGAATGCACGCCTCCGAATACAAGTGTGCTGAGTACATGCAAGCCGCGATAATGGGTCGATGCATGCTGAATGATCCTTGACATCACCTTAAGTATTTTCTTTTGAATAATCATGGTTCCCTTGGTAAATATCAGCCAACCGTACCATTTTGGTGTTTGTTTGTTGGTTTGATTCTTTGTTGGTCTGCTTCTCGCTTGTATTGCAAACACGACAGGCCATGCATCTCTCCTTAAGCTTGAAACAGAGAGTCAAATAAGCTGATTCACTTAAGAGAGTGCTTCCAATCACCTATGATTTCCTGCTTCCCTCTCCCATCTTTAGGGTTTTGATGTCCTCCTTGCTTTCTTCTTGTTTCTTCTTTGCCACTCCTGCTCTTCTTGCATTTCCAATAATGGTTTCTTCTTTCCATTTCATCTTGCTGCTTTTCTATTCAGGGTAGATTTCTCAACCATTCTTGTAGGATAAGTTTTGAACTGCTGAATTCTTTTAAGATTTGCCGGTTTGTGGAATTTTCTAGCTCTGCCGTTATTAGGACTGGCGGTCATGTGGCATAGGCTCCCCTAGGTGGCAGCATTTGGCCATTCAGGATATGGTCTGTGTCCTGGCACTCCTCCCTCTCCTGCAATATTGCTGCCGAGATATCAGCTGAATCCCCTCTTGAGGTTCCCTTGTGACTATGTTGTTTCCTCCAGGTGCATTTTAAATCACTGTGATATTCGTGAGCTTTGTTGATTTGAATCATACAGCTGCTGGTAGGTCTATTGGGATTCCACCTCCTTTGGATGCTGTGTAATTCCTGAATTCGCATACATGATTCTTTCTTGGCTTTCAGGAAGTTTCAGTCTGATTTTTCTACAGATAAATTTTCAGACATTTTTTGTTTCCTTATCTCTTGCTTTTCCATCTGGGACCCTTATGAATTCTAGTCTTTCATGCCCTGTCTTAACCCAGGGTTCAACAGCAATGTTTACATTGCTTTGCACTTGCTTTCCTATGTCTGCTTCTGACCGAGGTTTTTCTGATCCCATGTCTTCACAGTCATTCACGCGTCCCTCTGCATTATCTAGTCTGCTTACGACTAAATTTTAGCCCTGATATTATCACATCCATTGAGTTTCCTGATATTTTTTGGCTCGTCTTTAGACTTTCTCTTCCCCTATTCCGGTATTCTGCCTTATGTGATTCTGAGACACTGTTGTTTTTCAGTGATTTCCTGACCTCCATTTTCAACACATGGTCTGGATAGCGTTTTGCAGTCTAGTTGTTTGAAAGCTTATCTTTTGGGCCTTCAATATCTTTGGAACTGAAAATGGTACTTCCTGTTTCTTTTACTGTACTTCTTCACCTCTACTGCTCAGGTAATATCAGGTATGTAATGTGGACTTCTAGGGCTTTGTTAAGTGAAAATTTTAGACTTTTGGCTCTACGCAATTCCATGGGATTTCTGTGCGGACAATTTCTCCTAGACATTGATGCCATATCGTGTTCCTGTGTGTGTTGTCTGGTATATCTCCAATTGCTGTTGTTGCATTAGTTTTGATGAAAAACCAATACTATTTCGATTTGCATAACTTCATTTTGATAATGCTTATCTCACAATTCTGAAAGTGCGCAGGACACTTCCTCTTGTGGAAATGAAGCTTTTAAAGGTTCTCAGCTCTGCATTCTGCTCTATGTCATTTTGGAGTGTTTCCAAAACAGCAAACTGAGAGTGCGCTTGTGCTTTGTAGTTCCACGGGAATGTGCCAATGAAAGCAGTTCTTCTCAGAGCTTCTCTGTCTACAGAAACACCAGTGGAAGCATATCTATGGATGTCACATATCAGGGCCTGCTGGAATGATCCCGCAGACCTACCTTGGTGTCCTCGGTGCCGTACCGTGCTGGTGCCATCCAAAATGTAGCATCCGCTTTAGGGAGATAAGGCTGTAGGTAATGCTTCCTCTTCTAACGCTGTGGACTTGGACCACTCTTCCTTGTCCTCTCATCCTTGTGGCACGGGTGCACGAAGGCAACCACACAGCTGTTGCGCATCCTGTGCCTCAAACCAAACCATAATCCCAGCCCAGGTTATGAATGTAGCAGATCCTAAGGCTTTTCATTCTGATTTCAAAACCAAGGCCCCCTGGATCCCTCAGACCAGATGAACGATATCTCTGATTCAGCCCCACACGTGCTCTATTGGCAAAATGCCCAATTGGTCCCTGGTCCTGCAGATGCACTGGGTGTGGCCATGGGACATATTGGTAATCTCAACCACGTGACCAGTTTTGATGCTTTATCATTGGTACACATTTTGGTTTGCTCTCTTGATTCGACCCACCACATCCCACAATGCACTCCAGATCCCTGAGACTCAGCGTGTGCCATCATTCGTAGCCCTATCCCTCACAGAACGTTGCCTCTGCTACCTCAAATGTGGCAGCTGGGATCTTGGACTCCGAATCAACTGTGGGGATATTTTGCGCTGGTTTCTTTGAGTTCTGTCAGCCAAGCATCTGCTGTGCACTCTTGTAAATCTCAGCACATCACCTTCTATCCCATGTCTCCTGTCCGCTTGAGAGTGTGCGTCCAAGTTAAACAGAGTTTCACCCTTGTTGCTCCATCACCAGGGGTCAGACCCTCACTGGATTCCATTTCCTGCTTTGCCTTCTCCTGCTTCCAGGTGTCCTGAGGCCTCATCCTGTCTTTGGAAGTAACAGACCTCTCTTCGGCAAGTGTCCTGTGCCAAGGGCTGGGTGAGTGGATGTTTCCATTGCTCTGTTCATGGGAGCGAGTGAGTGCAGGTTGCACTTCTTCTCTGCCAACTGGGCATCGATGAATCAACACTATCCAGATACATTTCACAGAAATGTGATATTTGCTTAGCTCTTTGTTTCTATACAGCCGTGGTGGGAGGGATGGTCCGAATACACCTGTTTTGACATTGTGTTGATATCTCATTTGCAGTCTTTAAGAAGTTTAAAAGAATTCATTTACATGTTTTGGGAGTTATACGAAAATGAAGTTATTTTTTGAAACACACTCAATCGACCTAGAAGCCAGACTTGTCAATTTTGGTAACATTTTGTCAGCTCGACGGAAAACCTAGACAGATAGAATGCAAATTGGCAGTCCAAACTGTTAAAGGGTTCATGTCGGCTCTTTACGGTTGAAGCCTCCGAAACCAACAGGAACCATGAAATAACTATTGGAAACTTGAAATAACCCCCAAACTTGGATACACTTGTGCATTGGTGCCCTTTACTCCCAATGACACCTACTGGCCAATATTGGCATTTCAAGGGGTAACATCCCTCTCTAGGAAAATACAAGAGGAAAGAAACCAAATATATACATGTAGGTTTGAATCCAAAAGCACCTAGAGGCATTCTAGCTAGGAGAACCCTGCTGCAATTATGCTAGTCTATGGAGAACCAGGTGTTCTTCTATCAGTGATGAGAACGCTTAATCATCCGATCATGTTGGGTAAAGCCATTTAACGCAACCAAGTCTGCACCCGCATGATATAGTGCCCACGGGGGCTTGACTCAAGTGAAAGACGATCCACATAAGCTGTGTCTTTTATATCATTGGCGACTTTTACAGTACAGTTCTCTTTCTGACTTGTACTATTTACCTATACTGTCTTGAAAAATTGAGGCCTAATACAGATTCAAGTTCAGTCAGATTCCCCTCTCTTACCACACTCCCTTCACCCCAGGGAAGACATAAACACAACATTTGCTGAATCTAGCGGAAGGCCATCGTTTCTAGGTGTGAGCTAAGTATTCAATTCCTATCTATTTCAGCCAAGTTTATTGGACCTTTAAGGAGTTCACTGTTGTTCACAGAGTGTGAAGCTGGAGGAACTCTGATTCTAGGAGGGGCTTGTTTTACTCGTAATGGCTTCATTGCAGCTCAGCTACTGATCCTTCAAAATGGATGCCTGTGTGGAGGGGAGGGAAGGCAAGTGCTTGCTAGCTAGGCCCAAACCTGGGAAAAGGCTTACCTGGGCTTGGTGAATTCTGGTCTGAATGGCTTGGGAAGGCCCCTTGGGAAGTGTGGATTCCCATGACCTCTTCCAAGAACAGGAGCGTTTTGATCATCTCTGCCATCTCTTCTCTTGCAGACGTCAGGGACCTTGGACCCGTTCTTGGAGAAGAGAATTGAGGAACTTCCTCAAGTCCACGTTGGCACTCCGTATGTTTCTGCCAGTATCAGCGAGGTTCAATATGTCTCATGAATGTCTTTTGAGCCTGGTATCCTCTACAGCTGTCTCCACGCCAGTATTCTCCATTGTAGCAGAACATCTCTCATCCATGTGTTCGCATCTCTCCTCAATCCGTTCAGCCAGCTTTTCGGCCAGCTTCTCTTCGTGTCTCCCCTAAAGTTGACTTCACCAGGACTGGGCAAGTCTGAAAGTACCTCGGAGCCTCACCAGTAAGCTGATGACAGGCAGATCTTCCACTGTCTGCCCTTTCAGGTTCTGGAAACTGACCTGTGACCTCAGGTCTTTGGGCAGCAGCAGTATCTCGAACTTACACAGCTTCCCGGACCAAACACCTAAGCCAAGCTCCACAGAGGGCGGCAGCCCCTCCATCACACTGATCCACCCACAGAACTCTGCCCGGTTACCTAGGATCCAACAGCCACAACAAGCCTCGCGGTACACACCAACATTCCACCTGGAATCCAACCGCTAACTGCCATCCCCAATGGCTGCTGCATCTTGTCAGTGTTGGGGGAGGGGCTGCATCCGACGAGAAGTTCCTAAGGTAAATGTGATTCTACCCACTAGCGTCCCATGGGCCTTTCTTCTTCCCTCTTTCCTTTTGTTCAGATCTCTATGCACAGTACCAATGGAGGGAAGTGTGTCCCTTTTCAGTTGATGGTTTCACACGTCTTTAAACTTTCTAACAGTTCACAGTACACAGAGACCCACTAAAGGAGACTTATGTTCCTATAATATCCGTACACCCGGAACACATATGCGTCGCCTGATTTCTGCTGAAACACCCGCACTCTCAGGACATGGATCCATTGGTTTCATGGGGGCTGAAATTCCAAGAAATGAAACCAACCCCAATGTGCACTTTGCTGTCAGTCTCTTTTGCTCTTAGTACACTTTGGCAGAGCTACTTGCCTTTGTTATAGGCTTCTTACAATTCTTCTCTACGTAGCCTAGAATATGGCATTCCTTCATCCTGTTGGAAGACATACAAGTCTACATCACGGACTAGGAATCCATTTGATTCCAAATCGGCATTAGGGTTAGGTCACGATATGTTCTTATGAATCAAAATTTACGAATATGAATGCACGCCTCCGAATACAAGTGTGCTGAGTACATGCAAGCCGCGATAATGGGTCGATGCATGCTGAATGATCCTTGACATCACCTTAAGTATTTTCTTTTGAATAATCATGGTTCCCTTGGTAAATATCAGCCAACCGTACCATTTTGGTGTTTGCTTGTTGGTTTGATTCTTTGTTGGTCTGCTTCTCGCTTGTATTGCAAACACGACAGGCCATGCATCTCTCCTTAAGCTTGAAACAGAGAGTCAAATAAGCTGATTCACTTAAGAGAGTGCTTCCAATCACCTATGATTTCCTGCTTCCCTCTCCCATCTTTAGGGTTTTGATGTCCTCCTTGCTTTCTTCTTGTTTCTTCTTTGCCACTCCTGCTCTTCTTGCATTTCCAATAATGGTTTCTTCTTTCCATTTCATCTTGCTGCTTTTCTATTCAGGGTAGATTTCTCAACCATTCTTGTAGGATAAGTTTTGAACTGCTGAATTCTTTTAAGATTTGCCGGTTTGTGGAATTTTCTAGCTCTGCCGTTATTAGGACTGGCGGTCATGTGGCATAGGCTCCCCTAGGTGGCAGCATTTGGCCATTCAGGATATGGTCTGTGTCCTGGCACTCCTCCCTCTCCTGCAATATTGCTGCCGAGATATCAGCTGAATCCCCTCTTGAGGTTCCCTTGTGACTATGTTGTTTCCTCCAGGTGCATTTTAAATCACTGTGATATTCGTGAGCTTTGTTGATTTGAATCATACAGCTGCTGGTAGGTCTATTGGGATTCCACCTCCTTTGGATGCTGTGTAATTCCTGAATTCGCATACATGATTCTTTCTTGGCTTTCAGGAAGTTTCAGTCTGATTTTTCTACAGATAAATTTTCAGACATTTTTTGTTTCCTTATCTCTTGCTTTTCCATCTGGGACCCTTATGAATTCTAGTCTTTCATGCCCTGTCTTAACCCAGGGTTCAACAGCAATGTTTACATTGCTTTGCACTTGCTTTCCTATGTCTGCTTCTGACCGAGGTTTTTCTGATCCCATGTCTTCACAGTCATTCACGCGTCCCTCTGCATTATCTAGTCTGCTTACGACTAAATTTTAGCCCTGATATTATCACATCCATTGAGTTTCCTGATATTTTTTGGCTCGTCTTTAGACTTTCTCTTCCCCTATTCCGGTATTCTGCCTTATGTGATTCTGAGACACTGTTGTTTTTCAGTGATTTCCTGACCTCCATTTTCAACACATGGTCTGGATAGCGTTTTGCAGTCTAGTTGTTTGAAAGCTTATCTTTTGGGCCTTCAATATCTTTGGAACTGAAAATGGTACTTCCTGTTTCTTTTACTGTACTTCTTCACCTCTACTGCTCAGGTAATATCAGGTATGTAATGTGGACTTCTAGGGCTTTGTTAAGTGAAAATTTTAGACTTTTGGCTCTACGCAATTCCATGGGATTTCTGTGCGGACAATTTCTCCTAGACATTGATGCCATATCGTGTTCCTGTGTGTGTTGTCTGGTATATCTCCAATTGCTGTTGTTGCATTAGTTTTGATGAAAAACCAATACTATTTCGATTTGCATAACTTCATTTTGATAATGCTTATCTCACAATTCTGAAAGTGCGCAGGACACTTCCTCTTGTGGAAATGAAGCTTTTAAAGGTTCTCAGCTCTGCATTCTGCTCTATGTCATTTTGGAGTGTTTCCAAAACAGCAAACTGAGAGTGCGCTTGTGCTTTGTAGTTCCACGGGAATGTGCCAATGAAAGCAGTTCTTCTCAGAGCTTCTCTGTCTACAGAAACACCAGTGGAAGCATATCTATGGATGTCACATATCAGGGCCTGCTGGAATGATCCCGCAGACCTACCTTGGTGTCCTCGGTGCCGTACCGTGCTGGTGCCATCCAAAATGTAGCATCCGCTTTAGGGAGATAAGGCTGTAGGTAATGCTTCCTCTTCTAACGCTGTGGACTTGGACCACTCTTCCTTGTCCTCTCATCCTTGTGGCACGGGTGCACGAAGGCAACCACACAGCTGTTGCGCATCCTGTGCCTCAAACCAAACCATAATCCCAGCCCAGGTTATGAATGTAGCAGATCCTAAGGCTTTTCATTCTGATTTCAAAACCAAGGCCCCCTGGATCCCTCAGACCAGATGAACGATATCTCTGATTCAGCCCCACACGTGCTCTATTGGCAAAATGCCCAATTGGTCCCTGGTCCTGCAGATGCACTGGGTGTGGCCATGGGACATATTGGTAATCTCAACCACGTGACCAGTTTTGATGCTTTATCATTGGTACACATTTTGGTTTGCTCTCTTGATTCGACCCACCACATCCCACAATGCACTCCAGATCCCTGAGACTCAGCGTGTGCCATCATTCGTAGCCCTATCCCTCACAGAACGTTGCCTCTGCTACCTCAAATGTGGCAGCTGGGATCTTGGACTCCGAATCAACTGTGGGGATATTTTGCGCTGGTTTCTTTGAGTTCTGTCAGCCAAGCATCTGCTGTGCACTCTTGTAAATCTCAGCACATCACCTTCTATCCCATGTCTCCTGTCCGCTTGAGAGTGTGCGTCCAAGTTAAACAGAGTTTCACCCTTGTTGCTCCATCACCAGGGGTCAGACCCTCACTGGATTCCATTTCCTGCTTTGCCTTCTCCTGCTTCCAGGTGTCCTGAGGCCTCATCCTGTCTTTGGAAGTAACAGACCTCTCTTCGGCAAGTGTCCTGTGCCAAGGGCTGGGTGAGTGGATGTTTCCATTGCTCTGTTCATGGGAGCGAGTGAGTGCAGGTTGCACTTCTTCTCTGCCAACTGGGCATCGATGAATCAACACTATCCAGATACATTTCACAGAAATGTGATATTTGCTTAGCTCTTTGTTTCTATACAGCCGTGGTGGGAGGGATGGTCCGAATACACCTGTTTTGACATTGTGTTGATATCTCATTTGCAGTCTTTAAGAAGTTTAAAAGAATTCATTTACATGTTTTGGGAGTTATACGAAAATGAAGTTATTTTTTGAAACACACTCAATCGACCTAGAAGCCAGACTTGTCAATTTTGGTAACATTTTGTCAGCTCGACGGAAAACCTAGACAGATAGAATGCAAATTGGCAGTCCAAACTGTTAAAGGGTTCATGTCGGCTCTTTACGGTTGAAGCCTCCGAAACCAACAGGAACCATGAAATAACTATTGGAAACTTGAAATAACCCCCAAACTTGGATACACTTGTGCATTGGTGCCCTTTACTCCCAATGACACCTACTGGCCAATATTGGCATTTCAAGGGGTAACATCCCTCTCTAGGAAAATACAAGAGGAAAGAAACCAAATATATACATGTAGGTTTGAATCCAAAAGCACCTAGAGGCATTCTAGCTAGGAGAACCCTGCTGCAATTATGCTAGTCTATGGAGAACCAGGTGTTCTTCTATCAGTGATGAGAACGCTTAATCATCCGATCATGTTGGGTAAAGCCATTTAACGCAACCAAGTCTGCACCCGCATGATATAGTGCCCACGGGGGCTTGACTCAAGTGAAAGACGATCCACATAAGCTGTGTCTTTTATATCATTGGCGACTTTTGCAGCACAGTTCTCTTTCTGACTTGTACTATTTACCTATACTGTCTTGAAAAATTGAGGCCTAATACAGATTCAAGTTCAGTCAGATTCCCCTCTCTTACCACACTCCCTTCACCCCAGGGAAGACATAAACACAACATTTGCTGAATCTAGCGGAAGGCCATCGTTTCTAGGTGTGAGCTAAGTATTCAATTCCTATCTATTTCAGCCAAGTTTATTGGACCTTTAAGGAGTTCACTGTTGTTCACAGAGTGTGAAGCTGGAGGAACTCTGATTCTAGGAGGGGCTTGTTTTACTCGTAATGGCTTCATTGCAGCTCAGCTACTGATCCTTCAAAATGGATGCCTGTGTGGAAGGGAGGGAAGGCAAGTGCTTGCTAGCTAGGCCCAAACCTGGGAAAAGGCTTACCTGGGCTTGGTGAATTCTGGTCTGAATGGCTTGGGAAGGCCCCTTGGGAAGTGTGGATTCCCATGACCTCTTCCAAGAACAGGAGCATTTTGATCATCTCTGCCATCTCTTCTCTTGCAGACGTCAGGGACCTTGGACCCGTTCTTGGAGAAGAGAATTGAGGAACTTCCTCAAGTCCACGTTGGCACTCCGTATGTTTCTGCCAGTATCAGCGAGGTTCAATATGTCTCATGAATGTCTTTTGAGCCTGGTATCCTCTACAGCTGTCTCCACGCCAGTATTCTCCATTGTAGCAGAACATCTCTCATCCATGTGTTCGCATCTCTCCTCAATCCGTTCAGCCAGCTTTTCGGCCAGCTTCTCTTCGTGTCTCCCCTAAAGTCGACTTCACCAGGACTGGGCAAGTCTGAAAGTACCTCGGAGCCTCACCAGTAAGCTGATGACAGGCAGATCTTCCACTGTCTGCCCTTTCAGGTTCTGGAAACTGACCTGTGACCTCAGGTCTTTGGGCAGCAGCAGTATCTCGAACTTACACAGCTTCCCGGACCAAACACCTAAGCCAAGCTCCACAGAGGGCGGCAGCCCCTCCATCACACTGATCCACCCACAGAACTCTGCCCGGTTACCTAGGATCCAACAGCCACAACAAGCCTCGCGGTACACACCAACATTCCACCTGGAATCCAACCGCTAACTGCCATCCCCAATGGCTGCTGCATCTTGTCAGTGTTGGGGGAGGGGCTGCATCCGACGAGAAGTTCCTAAGGTAAATGTGATTCTACCCACTAGCGTCCCATGGGCCTTTCTTCTTCCCTCTTTCCTTTTGTTCAGATCTCTATGCACAGTACCAATGGAGGGAAGTGTGTCCCTTTTCAGTTGATGGTTTCACACGTCTTTAAACTTTCTAACAGTTCACAGTACACAGAGACCCACTAAAGGAGACTTATGTTCCTATAATATCCGTACACCCGGAACACATATGCGTCGCCTGATTTCTGCTGAAACACCCGCACTCTCAGGACATGGATCCATTGGTTTCATGGGGGCTGAAATTCCAAGAAATGAAACCAACCCCAATGTGCACTTTGCTGTCAGTCTCTTTTGCTCTTAGTACACTTTGGCAGAGCTACTTGCCTTTGTTATAGGCTTCTTACAATTCTTCTCTACGTAGCCTAGAATATGGCATTCCTTCATCCTGTTGGAAGACATACAAGTCTACATCACGGACTAGGAATCCATTTGATTCCAAATCGGCATTAGGGTTAGGTCACGATATGTTCTTATGAATCAAAATTTACGAATATGAATGCACGCCTCCGAATACAAGTGTGCTGGGTACATGCAAGCCGCGATAATGGGTCGATGCATGCTGAATGATCCTTGACATCACCTTAAGTATTTTCTTTTGAATAATCATGGTTCCCTTGGTAAATATCAGCCAACCGTACCATTTTGGTGTTTGCTTGTTGGTTTGATTCTTTGTTGGTCTGCTTCTCGCTTGTATTGCAAACACGACAGGCCTTGCATCTCTCCTTAAGCATGAAACAGAGAGTCAAATAAGCTGATTCACTTAAGAGAGTGCTTCCAATCACCTATGATTTCCTGCTTCCCTCTCCCATCTTTAGGGTTTTGATGTCCTCCTTGCCTTCTTCTTGTTTCTTCTTTGCCACTCCTGCTCTTCTTGCATTTCCAATAATGGTTTCTTCTTTCCATTTCATCTTGCTGCTTTTCTATTCAGGGTAGATTTCTCAACCATTCTTGTAGGATAAGTTTTGAACTGCTGAATTCTTTTAAGATTTGCCGGTTTGTGGAAATTTCTAGCTCTGCCGTTATTAGGACTGGCGGTCATGTGGCATAGGCTCCCCTAGGTGGCAGCATTTGGCCATTCAGGATATGGTCTGTGTCCTGGCACTCCTCCCTCTCCTGCAATATTGCTGCCGAGATATCAGCTGAATCCCCTCTTGAGGTTCCCTTGTGACTATGTTGTTTCCTCCAGGTGCATTTTAAATCACTGTGATATTCGTGAGCTTTGTTGATTTGAATCATACAGCTGCTGGTAGGTCTATTGGGATTCCACCTCCTTTGGATGCTGTGTAATTCCTGAATTCGCATACATGATTCTTTCTTGGCTTTCAGGAAGTTTCAGTCTGATTTTTCTACAGATAAATTTTCAGACATTTTTTGTTTCCTTATCTCTTGCTTTTCCATCTGGGACCCTTATGAATTCTAGTCTTTCATGCCCTGTCTTAACCCAGGGTTCAACAGCAATGTTTACATTGCTTTGCACTTGCTTTCCTATGTCTGCTTCTGACCGAGGTTTTTCTGATCCCATGTCTTCACAGTCATTCACGCGTCCCTCTGCATTATCTAGTCTGCTTACGACTAAATTTTAGCCCTGATATTATCACATCCATTGAGTTTCCTGATATTTTTTGGCTCGTCTTTAGACTTTCTCTTCCCCTATTCCGGTATTCTGCCTTATGTGATTCTGAGACACTGTTGTTTTTCAGTGATTTCCTGACCTCCATTTTCAACACATGGTCTGGATAGCGTTTTGCAGTCTAGTTGTTTGAAAGCTTATCTTTTGGGCCTTCAATATCTTTGGAACTGAAAATGGTACTTCCTGTTTCTTTTACTGTACTTCTTCACCTCTACTGCTCAGGTAATATCAGGTATGTAATGTGGACTTCTAGGGCTTTGTTAAGTGAAAATTTTAGACTTTTGGCTCTACGCAATTCCATGGGATTTCTGTGCGGACAATTTCTCCTAGACATTGATGCCATATCGTGTTCCTGTGTGTGTTGTCTGGTATATCTCCAATTGCTGTTGTTGCATTAGTTTTGATGAAAAACCAATACTATTTCGATTTGCATAACTTCATTTTGATAATGCTTATCTCACAATTCTGAAAGTGCGCAGGACACTTCCTCTTGTGGAAATGAAGCTTTTAAAGGTTCTCAGCTCTGCATTCTGCTCTATGTCATTTTGGAGTGTTTCCAAAACAGCAAACTGAGAGTGCGCTTGTGCTTTGTAGTTCCACGGGAATGTGCCAATGAAAGCAGTTCTTCTCAGAGCTTCTCTGTCTACAGAAACACCAGTGGAAGCATATCTATGGATGTCACATATCAGGGCCTGCTGGAATGATCCCGCAGACCTACCTTGGTGTCCTCGGTGCCGTACCGTGCTGGTGCCATCCAAAATATAGCATCCGCTTTAGGAAGATAAGGCTGTAGGTAATGCTTCCTCTTCTAACGCTGTGGACTTGGACCACTCTTCCTTGTCCTCTCATCCTTGTGGCACGGGTGCACGAAGGCAACCACACAGCTGTTGCGCATCCTGTGCCTCAAACCAAACCATAATCCCAGCCCAGGTTATGAATGTAGCAGATCCTAAGGCTTTTCATTCTGATTTCAAAACCAAGGCCCCCTGGATCCCTCAGACCAGATGAACGATATCTCTGATTCAGCCCCACACGTGCTCTATTGGCAAAATGCCCAATTGGTCCCTGGTCCTGCAGATGCACTGGGTGTGGCCATGGGACATATTGGTAATCTCAACCACGTGACCAGTTTTGATGCTTTATCATTGGTACACATTTTGGTTTGCTCTCTTGATTCGACCCACCACATCCCACAATGCACTCCAGATCCCTGAGACTCAGCGTGTGCCATCATTCGTAGCCCTATCCCTCACAGAACGTTGCCTCTGCTACCTCAAATGTGGCAGCTGGGATCTTGGACTCCGAATCAACTGTGGGGATATTTTGCGCTGGTTTCTTTGAGTTCTGTCAGCCAAGCATCTGCTGTGCACTCTTGTAAATCTCAGCACATCACCTTCTATCCCATGTCTCCTGTCCGCTTGAGAGTGTGCGTCCAAGTTAAACAGAGTTTCACCCTTGTTGCTCCATCACCAGGGGTCAGACCCTCACTGGATTCCATTTCCTGCTTTGCCTTCTCCTGCTTCCAGGTGTCCTGAGGCCTCATCCTGTCTTTGGAAGTAACAGACCTCTCTTCGGCAAGTGTCCTGTGCCAAGGGCTGGGTGAGTGGATGTTTCCATTGCTCTGTTCATGGGAGCGAGTGAGTGCAGGTTGCACTTCTTCTCTGCCAACTGGGCATCGATGAATCAACACTATCCAGATACATTTCACAGAAATGTGATATTTGCTTAGCTCTTTGTTTCTATACAGCCGTGGTGGGAGGGATGGTCCGAATACACCTGTTTTGACATTGTGTTGATATCTCATTTGCAGTCTTTAAGAAGTTTAAAAGAATTCATTTACATGTTTTGGGAGTTATACGAAAATGAAGTTATTTTTTGAAACACACTCAATCGACCTAGAAGCCAGACTTGTCAATTTTGGTAACATTTTGTCAGCTCGACGGAAAACCTAGACAGATAGAATGCAAATTGGCAGTCCAAACTGTTAAAGGGTTCATGTCGGCTCTTTACGGTTGAAGCCTCCGAAACCAACAGGAACCATGAAATAACTATTGGAAACTTGAAATAACCCCCAAACTTGGATACACTTGTGCATTGGTGCCCTTTACTCCCAATGACACCTACTGGCCAATATTGGCATTTCAAGGGGTAACATCCCTCTCTAGGAAAATACAAGAGGAAAGAAACCAAATATATACATGTAGGTTTGAATCCAAAAGCACCTAGAGGCATTCTAGCTAGGAGAACCCTGCTGCAATTATGCTAGTCTATGGAGAACCAGGTGTTCTTCTATCAGTGATGAGAACGCTTAATCATCCGATCATGTTGGGTAAAGCCATTTAACGCAACCAAGTCTGCACCCGCATGATATAGTGCCCACGGGGGCTTGACTCAAGTGAAAGACGATCCACATAAGCTGTGTCTTTTATATCATTGGCGACTTTTACAGTACAGTTCTCTTTCTGACTTGTACTATTTACCTATACTGTCTTGAAAAATTGAGGCCTAATACAGATTCAAGTTCAGTCAGATTCCCCTCTCTTACCACACTCCCTTCACCCCAGGGAAGACATAAACACAACATTTGCTGAATCTAGCGGAAGGCCATCGTTTCTAGGTGTGAGCTAAGTATTCAATTCCTATCTATTTCAGCCAAGTTTATTGGACCTTTAAGGAGTTCACTGTTGTTCACAGAGTGTGAAGCTGGAGGAACTCTGATTCTAGGAGGGGCTTGTTTTACTCGTAATGGCTTCATTGCAGCTCAGCTACTGATCCTTCAAAATGGATGCCTGTGTGGAGGGGAGGGAAGGCAAGTGCTTGCTAGCTAGGCCCAAACCTGGGAAAAGGCTTACCTGGGCTTGGTGAATTCTGGTCTGAATGGCTTGGGAAGGCCCCTTGGGAAGTGTGGATTCCCATGACCTCTTCCAAGAACAGGAGCGTTTTGATCATCTCTGCCATCTGTTCTCTTGCAGACGTCAGGGACCTTGGACCCGTTCTTGGAGAAGAGAATTGAGGAACTTCCTCAAGTCCACGTTGGCACTCCGTATGTTTCTGCCAGTATCAGCGAGGTTCAATATGTCTCATGAATGTCTTTTGAGCCTGGTATCCTCTACAGCTGTCTCCACGCCAGTATTCTCCATTGTAGCAGAACATCTCTCATCCATGTGTTCGCATCTCTCCTCAATCCGTTCAGCCAGCTTTTCGGCCAGCTTCTCTTCGTGTCTCCCCTAAAGTTGACTTCACCAGGACTGGGCAAGTCTGAAAGTACCTCGGAGCCTCACCAGTAAGCTGATGACAGGCAGATCTTCCACTGTCTGCCCTTTCAGGTTCTGGAAACTGACCTGTGACCTCAGGTCTTTGGGCAGCAGCAGTATCTCGAACTTACACAGCTTCCCGGACCAAACACCTAAGCCAAGCTCCACAGAGGGCGGCAGCCCCTCCATCACACTGATCCACCCACAGAACTCTGCCCGGTTACCTAGGATCCAACAGCCACAACAAGCCTCGCGGTACACACCAACATTCCACCTGGAATCCAACCGCTAACTGCCATCCCCAATGGCTGCTGCATCTTGTCAGTGTTGGGGGAGGGGCTGCATCCGACGAGAAGTTCCTAAGGTAAATGTGATTCTACCCACTAGCGTCCCATGGGCCTTTCTTCTTCCCTCTTTCCTTTTGTTCAGATCTCTATGCACAGTACCAATGGAGGGAAGTGTGTCCCTTTTCAGTTGATGGTTTCACACGTCTTTAAACTTTCTAACAGTTCACAGTACACAGAGACCCACTAAAGGAGACTTATGTTCCTATAATATCCGTACACCCGGAACACATATGCGTCGCCTGATTTCTGCTGAAACACCCGCACTCTCAGGACATGGATCCATTGGTTTCATGGGGGCTGAAATTCCAAGAAATGAAACCAACCCCAATGTGCACTTTGCTGTCAGTCTCTTTTGCTCTTAGTACACTTTGGCAGAGCTACTTGCCTTTGTTATAGGCTTCTTACAATTCTTCTCTACGTAGCCTAGAATATGGCATTCCTTCATCCTGTTGGAAGACATACAAGTCTACATCACGGACTAGGAATCCATTTGATTCCAAATCGGCATTAGGGTTAGGTCACGATATGTTCTTATGAATCAAAATTTACGAATATGAATGCACGCCTCCGAATACAAGTGTGCTGAGTACATGCAAGCCGCGATAATGGGTCGATGCATGCTGAATGATCCTTGACATCACCTTAAGTATTTTCTTTTGAATAATCATGGTTCCCTTGGTAAATATCAGCCAACCGTACCATTTTGGTGTTTGTTTGTTGGTTTGATTCTTTGTTGGTCTGCTTCTCGCTTGTATTGCAAACACGACAGGCCATGCATCTCTCCTTAAGCTTGAAACAGAGAGTCAAATAAGCTGATTCACTTAAGAGAGTGCTTCCAATCACCTATGATTTCCTGCTTCCCTCTCCCATCTTTAGGGTTTTGATGTCCTCCTTGCCTTCTTCTTGTTTCTTCTTTGCCACTCCTGCTCTTCTTGCATTTCCAATAATGGTTTCTTCTTTCCATTTCATCTTGCTGCTTTTCTATTCAGGGTAGATTTCTCAACCATTCTTGTAGGATAAGTTTTGAACTGCTGAATTCTTTTAAGATTGGCCGGTTTGTGGAATTTTCTAGCTCTGCCGTTATTAGGACTGGCGGTCATGTGGCATAGGCTCCCCTAGGTGGCAGCATTTGGCCATTCAGGATATGGTCTGTGTCCTGGCACTCCTCCCTCTCCTGCAATATTGCTGCCGAGATATCAGCTGAATCCCCTCTTGAGGTTCCCTTGTGACTATGTTGTTTCCTCCAGGTGCATTTTAAATCACTGTGATATTCGTGAGCTTTGTTGATTTGAATCATACAGCTGCTGGTAGGTCTATTGGGATTCCACCTCCTTTGGATGCTGTGTAATTCCTGAATTCGCATACATGATTCTTTCTTGGCTTTCAGGAAGTTTCAGTCTGATTTTTCTACAGATAAATTTTCAGACATTTTTTGTTTCCTTATCTCTTGCTTTTCCATCTGGGACCCTTATGAATTCTAGTCTTTCATGCCCTGTCTTAACCCAGGGTTCAACAGCAATGTTTACATTGCTTTGCACTTGCTTTCCTATGTCTGCTTCTGACCGAGGTTTTTCTGATCCCATGTCTTCACAGTCATTCACGCGTCCCTCTGCATTATCTAGTCTGCTTACGACTAAATTTTAGCCCTGATATTATCACATCCATTGAGTTTCCTGATATTTTTTGGCTCGTCTTTAGACTTTCTCTTCCCCTATTCCGGTATTCTGCCTTATGTGATTCTGAGACACTGTTGTTTTTCAGTGATTTCCTGACCTCCATTTTCAACACATGGTCTGGATAGCGTTTTGCAGTCTAGTTGTTTGAAAGCTTATCTTTTGGGCCTTCAATATCTTTGGAACTGAAAATGGTACTTCCTGTTTCTTTTACTGTACTTCTTCACCTCTACTGCTCAGGTAATATCAGGTATGTAATGTGGACTTCTAGGGCTTTGTTAAGTGAAAATTTTAGACTTTTGGCTCTACGCAATTCCATGGGATTTCTGTGCGGACAATTTCTCCTAGACATTGATGCCATATCGTGTTCCTGTGTGTGTTGTCTGGTATATCTCCAATTGCTGTTGTTGCATTAGTTTTGATGAAAAACCAATACTATTTCGATTTGCATAACTTCATTTTGATAATGCTTATCTCACAATTCTGAAAGTGCGCAGGACACTTCCTCTTGTGGAAATGAAGCTTTTAAAGGTTCTCAGCTCTGCATTCTGCTCTATGTCATTTTGGAGTGTTTCCAAAACAGCAAACTGAGAGTGCGCTTGTGCTTTGTAGTTCCACGGGAATGTGCCAATGAAAGCAGTTCTTCTCAGAGCTTCTCTGTCTACAGAAACACCAGTGGAAGCATATCTATGGATGTCACATATCAGGGCCTGCTGGAATGATCCCGCAGACCTACCTTGGTGTCCTCGGTGCCGTACCGTGCTGGTGCCATCCAAAATGTAGCATCCGCTTTAGGGAGATAAGGCTGTAGGTAATGCTTCCTCTTCTAACGCTGTGGACTTGGACCACTCTTCCTTGTCCACTCATCCTTGTGGCACGGGTGCACGAAGGCAACCACACAGCTGTTGCGCATCCTGTGCCTCAAACCAAACCATAATCCCAGCCCAGGTTATGAATGTAGCAGATCCTAAGGCTTTTCATTCTGATTTCAAAACCAAGGCCCCCTGGATCCCTCAGACCAGATGAACGATATCTCTGATTCAGCCCCACACGTGCTCTATTGGCAAAATGCCCAATTGGTCCCTGGTCCTGCAGATGCACTGGGTGTGGCCATGGGACATATTGGTAATCTCAACCACGTGACCAGTTTTGATGCTTTATCATTGGTACACATTTTGGTTTGCTCTCTTGATTCGACCCACCACATCCCACAATGCACTCCAGATCCCTGAGACTCAGCGTGTGCCATCATTCGTAGCCCTATCCCTCACAGAACGTTGCCTCTGCTACCTCAAATGTGGCAGCTGGGATCTTGGACTCCGAATCAACTGTGGGGATATTTTGCGCTGGTTTCTTTGAGTTCTGTCAGCCAAGCATCTGCTGTGCACTCTTGTAAATCTCAGCACATCACCTTCTATCCCATGTCTCCTGTCCGCTTGAGAGTGTGCGTCCAAGTTAAACAGAGTTTCACCCTTGTTGCTCCATCACCAGGGGTCAGACCCTCACTGGATTCCATTTCCTGCTTTGCCTTCTCCTGCTTCCAGGTGTCCTGAGGCCTCATCCTGTCTTTGGAAGTAACAGACCTCTCTTCGGCAAGTGTCCTGTGCCAAGGGCTGGGTGAGTGGATGTTTCCATTGCTCTGTTCATGGGAGCGAGTGAGTGCAGGTTGCACTTCTTCTCTGCCAACTGGGCATCGATGAATCAACACTATCCAGATACATTTCACAGAAATGTGATATTTGCTTAGCTCTTTGTTTCTATACAGCCGTGGTGGGAGGGATGGTCCGAATACACCTGTTTTGACATTGTGTTGATATCTCATTTGCAGTCTTTAAGAAGTTTAAAAGAATTCATTTACATGTTTTGGGAGTTATACGAAAATGAAGTTATTTTTTGAAACACACTCAATCGACCTAGAAGCCAGACTTGTCAATTTTGGTAACATTTTGTCAGCTCGACGGAAAACCTAGACAGATAGAATGCAAATTGGCAGTCCAAACTGTTAAAGGGTTCATGTCGGCTCTTTACGGTTGAAGCCTCCGAAACCAACAGGAACCATGAAATAACTATTGGAAACTTGAAATAACCCCCAAACTTGGATACACTTGTGCATTGGTGCCCTTTACTCCCAATGACACCTACTGGCCAATATTGGCATTTCAAGGGGTAACATCCCTCTCTAGGAAAATACAAGAGGAAAGAAACCAAATATATACATGTAGGTTTGAATCCAAAAGCACCTAGAGGCATTCTAGCTAGGAGAACCCTGCTGCAATTATGCTAGTCTATGGAGAACCAGGTGTTCTTCTATCAGTGATGAGAACGCTTAATCATCCGATCATGTTGGGTAAAGCCACTTAACGCAACCAAGTCTGCACCCGCATGATATAGTGCCCACGGGGGCTTGACTCAAGTGAAAGACGATCCACATAAGCTGTGTCTTTTATATCATTGGCGACTTTTACAGTACAGTTCTCTTTCTGACTTGTACTATTTACCTATACTGTCTTGAAAAATTGAGGCCTAATACAGATTCAAGTTCAGTCAGATTCCCCTCTCTTACCACACTCCCTTCACCCCAGGGAAGACATAAACACAACATTTGCTGAATCTAGCGGAAGGCCAACGTTTCTAGGTGTGAGCTAAGTATTCAATTCCTATCTATTTCAGCCGAGACTATTTGGCCTTTAAGGAGTTCACTGTTGTTCACAGAGTGTGAAGCTGGAGGAACTCTGATTCTAGGAGGGGCTTGTTTTACTCGTAATGGCTTCATTGCAGCTCAGCTACTGATCCTTCAAAATGGATGCCTGTGTGGAGGGGAGGGAAGGCAAGTGCTTGCTAGCTAGGCCCAAACCTGGGAAAAGGCTTACCTGGGCTTGGTGAATTCTGGTCTGAATGGCTTGGGAAGGCCCCTTGGGAAGTGTGGATTCCCATGACCTCTTCCAAGAACAGGAGCGTTTTGATCATCTCTGCCATCTCTTCTCTTGCAGACGTCAGGGACCTTGGACCCGTTCTTGGAGAAGAGAATTGAGGAACTTCCTCAAGTCCACGTTGGCACTCCGTATGTTTCTGCCAGTATCAGCGAGGTTCAATATGTCTCATGAATGTCTTTTGAGCCTGGTATCCTCTACAGCTGTCTCCACGCCAGTATTCTCCATTGTAGCAGAACATCTCTCATCCATGTGTTCGCATCTCTCCTCAATCCGTTCAGCCAGCTTTTCGGCCAGCTTCTCTTCGTGTCTCCCCTAAAGTTGACTTCACCAGGACTGGGCAAGTCTGAAAGTACCTCGGAGCCTCACCAGTAAGCTGATGACAGGCAGATCTTCCACTGTCTGCCCTTTCAGGTTCTGGAAACTGACCTGTGACCTCAGGTCTTTGGGCAGCAGCAGTATCTCGAACTTACACAGCTTCCCGGACCAAACACCTAAGCCAAGCTCCACAGAGGGCGGCAGCCCCTCCATCACACTGATCCACCCACAGAACTCTGCCCGGTTACCTAGGATCCAACAGCCACAACAAGCCTCGCGGTACACACCAACATTCCACCTGGAATCCAACCGCTAACTGCCATCCCCAATGGCTGCTGCATCTTGTCAGTGTTGGGGGAGGGGCTGCATCCGACGAGAAGTTCCTAAGGTAAATGTGATTCTACCCACTAGCGTCCCATGGGCCTTTCTTCTTCCCTCTTTCCTTTTGTTCAGATCTCTATGCACAGTACCAATGGAGGGAAGTGTGTCCCTTTTCAGTTGATGGTTTCACACGTCTTTAAACTTTCTAACAGTTCACAGTACACAGAGACCCACTAAAGGAGACTTATGTTCCTATAATATCCGTACACCCGGAACACATATGCGTCGCCTGATTTCTGCTGAAACACCCGCACTCTCAGGACATGGATCCATTGGTTTCATGGGGGCTGAAATTCCAAGAAATGAAACCAACCCCAATGTGCACTTTGCTGTCAGTCTCTTTTGCTCTTAGTACACTTTGGCAGAGCTACTTGCCTTTGTTATAGGCTTCTTACAATTCTTCTCTACGTAGCCTAGAATATGGCATTCCTTCATCCTGTTGGAAGACATACAAGTCTACATCACGGACTAGGAATCCATTTGATTCCAAATCGGCATTAGGGTTAGGTCACGATATGTTCTTATGAATCAAAATTTACGAATATGAATGCACGCCTCCGAATACAAGTGTGCTGAGTACATGCAAGCCGCGATAATGGGTCGATGCATGCTGAATGATCCTTGACATCACCTTAAGTATTTTCTTTTGAATAATCATGGTTCCCTTGGTAAATATCAGCCAACCGTACCATTTTGGTGTTTGTTTGTTGGTTTGATTCTTTGTTGGTCTGCTTCTCGCTTGTATTGCAAACACGACAGGCCATGCATCTCTCCTTAAGCTTGAAACAGAGAGTCAAATAAGCTGATTCACTTAAGAGAGTGCTTCCAATCACCTATGATTTCCTGCTTCCCTCTCCCATCTTTAGGGTTTTGATGTCCTCCTTGCCTTCTTCTTGTTTCTTCTTTGCCACTCCTGCTCTTCTTGCATTTCCAATAATGGTTTCTTCTTTCCATTTCATCTTGCTGCTTTTCTATTCAGGGTAGATTTCTCAACCATTCTTGTAGGATAAGTTTTGAACTGCTGAATTCTTTTAAGATTGGCCGGTTTGTGGAATTTTCTAGCTCTGCCGTTATTAGGACTGGCGGTCATGTGGCATAGGCTCCCCTAGGTGGCAGCATTTGGCCATTCAGGATATGGTCTGTGTCCTGGCACTCCTCCCTCTCCTGCAATATTGCTGCCGA
The DNA here is from genome assembly GCF_048564905.1 of Vicugna pacos. NCBI lineage: Eukaryota > Metazoa > Chordata > Mammalia > Artiodactyla > Camelidae > Vicugna > Vicugna pacos. The sequence continues at coordinate 278,302 of NW_027328872.1, forward strand.
GATATCAGCTGAATCCCCTCTTGAGGTTCCCTTGTGACTATGTTGTTTCCTCCAGGTGCATTTTAAATCACTGTGATATTCGTGAGCTTTGTTGATTTGAATCATACAGCTGCTGGTAGGTCTATTGGGATTCCACCTCCTTTGGATGCTGTGTAATTCCTGAATTCGCATACATGATTCTTTCTTGGCTTTCAGGAAGTTTCAGTCTGATTTTTCTACAGATAAATTTTCAGACATTTTTTGTTTCCTTATCTCTTGCTTTTCCATCTGGGACCCTTATGAATTCTAGTCTTTCATGCCCTGTCTTAACCCAGGGTTCAACAGCAATGTTTACATTGCTTTGCACTTGCTTTCCTATGTCTGCTTCTGACCGAGGTTTTTCTGATCCCATGTCTTCACAGTCATTCACGCGTCCCTCTGCATTATCTAGTCTGCTTACGACTAAATTTTAGCCCTGATATTATCACATCCATTGAGTTTCCTGATATTTTTTGGCTCGTCTTTAGACTTTCTCTTCCCCTTTTCCGGTATTCTGCCTTATGTGATTCTGAGACACTGTTGTTTTTCAGTGATTTCCTGACCTCCGTTTTCAACACATGGTCTGGATAGCGTTTTGCAGTCTAGTTGTTTGAAAGCTTATCTTTTGGGCCTTCAATATCTTTGGAACTGAAAATGGTACTTCCTGTTTCTTTTACTGTACTTCTTCACCTCTACTGCTCAGGTAATATCAGGTATGTAATGTGGACTTCTAGGGCTTTGTTAAGTGAAAATTTTAGACTTTTGGCTCTACGCAATTCCATGGGATTTCTGTGCGGACAATTTCTCCTAGACATTGATGCCATATCGTGTTCCTGTGTGTGTTGTCTGGTATATCTCCAATTGCTGTTGTTGCATTAGTTTTGATGAAAAACCAATACTATTTCGATTTGCATAACTTCATTTTGATAATGCTTATCTCACAATTCTGAAAGTGCGCAGGACACTTCCTCTTGTGGAAATGAAGCTTTTAAAGGTTCTCAGCTCTGCATTCTGCTCTATGTCATTTTGGAGTGTTTCCAAAACAGCAAACTGAGAGTGCGCTTGTGCTTTGTAGTTCCACGGGAATGTCCCAATGAAAGCAGTTCTTCTCAGAGCTTCTCTGTCTACAGAAACACCAGTGGAAGCATATCTATGGATGTCACATATCAGGGCCTGCTGGAATGATCCCGCAGACCTACCTTGGTGTCCTCGGTGCCGTACCGTGCTGGTGCCATCCAAAATGTAGCATCCGCTTTAGGGAGATAAGGCTGTAGGTAATGCTTCCTCTTCTAACGCTGTGGACTTGGACCCCTCTTCCTTGTCCTCTCATCCTTGTGGCACGGGTGCACGAAGGCAACCACACAGCTGTTGCGCATCCTGTGCCTCAAACCAAACCATAATCCCAGCCCAGGTTATGAATGTAGCAGATCCTAAGGCTTTTCATTCTGATTTCAAAACCAAGGCCCCCTGGATCCCTCAGACCAGATGAACGATATCTCTGATTCAGCCCCACACGTGCTCTATTGGCAAAATGCCCAATTGGTCCCTGGTCCTGCAGATGCACTGGGTGTGGCCATGGGACATATTGGTAATCTCAACCACGTGACCAGTTTTGATGCTTTATCATTGGTACACATTTTGGTTTGCTCTCTTGATTCGACCCACCACATCCCACAATGCACTCCAGATCCCTGAGACTCAGCGTGTGCCATCATTCGTAGCCCTATCCCTCACAGAACATTGCCTCTGCTACCTCAAATGTGGCAGCTGGGATCTTGGACTCCGAATCAACTGTGGGGATATTTTGCGCTGGTTTCTTTGAGTTCTGTCAGCCAAGCATCTGCTGTGCACTCTTGTAAATCTCAGCACATCACCTTCTATCCCATGTCTCCTGTCCGCTTGAGAGTGTGCGTCCAAGTTAAACAGAGTTTCACCCTTGTTGCTCCATCACCAGGGGTCAGACCCTCACTGGATTCCATTTCCTGCTTTGCCTTCTCCTGCTTCCAGGTGTCCTGAGGCCTCATCCTGTCTTTGGAAGTAACAGACCTCTCTTCGGCAAGTGTCCTGTGCCAAGGGCTGGGTGAGTGGATGTTTCCATTGCTCTGTTCATGGGAGCGAGTGAGTGCAGGTTGCACTTCTTCTCTGCCAACTGGGCATCGATGAATCAACACTATCCAGATACATTTCACAGAAATGTGATATTTGCTTAGCTCTTTGTTTCTATACAGCCGTGGTGGGAGGGATGGTCCGAATACACCTGTTTTGACATTGTGTTGATATCTCATTTGCAGTCTTTAAGAAGTTTAAAAGAATTCATTTACATGTTTTGGGAGTTATACGAAAATGAAGTTATTTTTTGAAACACACTCAATCGACCTAGAAGCCAGACTTGTCAATTTTGGTAACATTTTGTCAGCTCGACGGAAAACCTAGACAGATAGAATGCAAATTGGCAGTCCAAACTGTTAAAGGGTTCATGTCGGCTCTTTACGGTTGAAGCCTCCGAAACCAACAGGAACCATGAAATAACTATTGGAAACTTGAAATAACCCCCAAACTTGGATACACTTGTGCATTGGTGCCCTTTACTCCCAATGACACCTACTGGCCAATATTGGCATTTCAAGGGGTAACATCCCTCTCTAGGAAAATACAAGAGGAAAGAAACCAAATATATACATGTAGGTTTGAATCCAAAAGCACCTAGAGGCATTCTAGCTAGGAGAACCCTGCTGCAATTATGCTAGTCTATGGAGAACCAGGTGTTCTTCTATCAGTGATGAGAACGCTTAATCATCCGATCATGTTGGGTAAAGCCATTTAACGCAACCAAGTCTGCACCCGCATGATATAGTGCCCACGGGGGCTTGACTCAAGTGAAAGACGATCCACATAAGCTGTGTCTTTTATATCATTGGCGACTTTTACAGTACAGTTCTCTTTCTGACTTGTACTATTTACCTATACTGTCTTGAAAAATTGAGGCCTAATACAGATTCAAGTTCAGTCAGATTCCCCTCTCTTACCACACTCCCTTCACCCCAGGGAAGACATAAACACAACATTTGCTGAATCTAGCGGAAGGCCAACGTTTCTAGGTGTGAGCTAAGTATTCAATTCCTATCTATTTCAGCCGAGACTATTTGGCCTTTAAGGAGTTCACTGTTGTTCACAGAGTGTGAAGCTGGAGGAACTCTGATTCTAGGAGGGGCTTGTTTTACTCGTAATGGCTTCATTGCAGCTCAGCTACTGATCCTTCAAAATGGATGCCTGTGTGGAGGGGAGGGAAGGCAAGTGCTTGCTAGCTAGGCCCAAACCTGGGAAAAGGCTTACCTGGGCTTGGTGAATTCTGGTCTGAATGGCTTGGGAAGGCCCCTTGGGAAGTGTGGATTCCCATGACCTCTTCCAAGAACAGGAGCGTTTTGATCATCTCTGCCATCTCTTCTCTTGCAGACGTCAGGGACCTTGGACCCGTTCTTGGAGAAGAGAATTGAGGAACTTCCTCAAGTCCACGTTGGCACTCCGTATGTTTCTGCCAGTATCAGCGAGGTTCAATATGTCTCATGAATGTCTTTTGAGCCTGGTATCCTCTACAGCTGTCTCCACGCCAGTATTCTCCATTGTAGCAGAACATCTCTCATCCATGTGTTCGCATCTCTCCTCAATCCGTTCAGCCAGCTTTTCGGCCAGCTTCTCTTCGTGTCTCCCCTAAAGTTGACTTCACCAGGACTGGGCAAGTCTGAAAGTACCTCGGAGCCTCACCAGTAAGCTGATGACAGGCAGATCTTCCACTGTCTGCCCTTTCAGGTTCTGGAAACTGACCTGTGACCTCAGGTCTTTGGGCAGCAGCAGTATCTCGAACTTACACAGCTTCCCGGACCAAACACCTAAGCCAAGCTCCACAGAGGGCGGCAGCCCCTCCATCACACTGATCCACCCACAGAACTCTGCCCGGTTACCTAGGATCCAACAGCCACAACAAGCCTCGCGGTACACACCAACATTCCACCTGGAATCCAACCGCTAACTGCCATCCCCAATGGCTGCTGCATCTTGTCAGTGTTGGGGGAGGGGCTGCATCCGACGAGAAGTTCCTAAGGTAAATGTGATTCTACCCACTAGCGTCCCATGGGCCTTTCTTCTTCCCTCTTTCCTTTTGTTCAGATCTCTATGCACAGTACCAATGGAGGGAAGTGTGTCCCTTTTCAGTTGATGGTTTCACACGTCTTTAAACTTTCTAACAGTTCACAGTACACAGAGACCCACTAAAGGAGACTTATGTTCCTATAATATCCGTACACCCGGAACACATATGCGTCGCCTGATTTCTGCTGAAACACCCGCACTCTCAGGACATGGATCCATTGGTTTCATGGGGGCTGAAATTCCAAGAAATGAAACCAACCCCAATGTGCACTTTGCTGTCAGTCTCTTTTGCTCTTAGTACACTTTGGCAGAGCTACTTGCCTTTGTTATAGGCTTCTTACAATTCTTCTCTACGTAGCCTAGAATATGGCATTCCTTCATCCTGTTGGAAGACATACAAGTCTACATCACGGACTAGGAATCCATTTGATTCCAAATCGGCATTAGGGTTAGGTCACGATATGTTCTTATGAATCAAAATTTACGAATATGAATGCACGCCTCCGAATACAAGTGTGCTGAGTACATGCAAGCCGCGATAATGGGTCGATGCATGCTGAATGATCCTTGACATCACCTTAAGTATTTTCTTTTGAATAATCATGGTTCCCTTGGTAAATATCAGCCAACCGTACCATTTTGGTGTTTGTTTGTTGGTTTGATTCTTTGTTGGTCTGCTTCTCGCTTGTATTGCAAACAGGACAGGCCATGCATCTCTCCTTAAGCTTGAAACAGAGAGTCAAATAAGCTGATTCACTTAAGAGAGTGCTTCCAATCACCTATGATTTCCTGCTTCCCTCTCCCATCTTTAGGGTTTTGATGTCCTCCTTGCCTTCTTCTTGTTTCTTCTTTGCCACTCCTGCTCTTCTTGCATTTCCAATAATGGTTTCTTCTTTCCATTTCATCTTGCTGCTTTTCTATTCAGGGTAGATTTCTCAACCATTCTTGTAGGATAAGTTTTGAACTGCTGAATTCTTTTAAGATTGGCCGGTTTGTGGAATTTTCTAGCTCTGCCGTTATTAGGACTGGCGGTCATGTGGCATAGGCTCCCCTAGGTGGCAGCATTTGGCCATTCAGGATATGGTCTGTGTCCTGGCACTCCTCCCTCTCCTGCAATATTGCTGCCGAGATATCAGCTGAATCCCCTCTTGAGGTTCCCTTGTGACTATGTTGTTTCCTCCAGGTGCATTTTAAATCACTGTGATATTCGTGAGCTTTGTTGATTTGAATCATACAGCTGCTGGTAGGTCTATTGGGATTCCACCTCCTTTGGATGCTGTGTAATTCCTGAATTCGCATACATGATTCTTTCTTGGCTTTCAGGAAGTTTCAGTCTGATTTTTCTACAGATAAATTTTCAGACATTTTTTGTTTCCTTATCTCTTGCTTTTCCATCTGGGACCCTTATGAATTCTAGTCTTTCATGCCCTGTCTTAACCCAGGGTTCAACAGCAATGTTTACATTGCTTTGCACTTGCTTTCCTATGTCTGCTTCTGACCGAGGTTTTTCTGATCCCATGTCTTCACAGTCATTCACGCGTCCCTCTGCATTATCTAGTCTGCTTACGACTAAATTTTAGCCCTGATATTATCACATCCATTGAGTTTCCTGATATTTTTTGGCTCGTCTTTAGACTTTCTCTTCCCCTTTTCCGGTATTCTGCCTTATGTGATTCTGAGACACTGTTGTTTTTCAGTGATTTCCTGACCTCCGTTTTCAACACATGGTCTGGATAGCGTTTTGCAGTCTAGTTGTTTGAAAGCTTATCTTTTGGGCCTTCAATATCTTTGGAACTGAAAATGGTACTTCCTGTTTCTTTTACTGTACTTCTTCACCTCTACTGCTCAGGTAATATCAGGTATGTAATGTGGACTTCTAGGGCTTTGTTAAGTGAAAATTTTAGACTTTTGGCTCTACGCAATTCCATGGGATTTCTGTGCGGACAATTTCTCCTAGACATTGATGCCATATCGTGTTCCTGTGTGTGTTGTCTGGTATATCTCCAATTGCTGTTGTTGCATTAGTTTTGATGAAAAACCAATACTATTTCGATTTGCATAACTTCATTTTGATAATGCTTATCTCACAATTCTGAAAGTGCGCAGGACACTTCCTCTTGTGGAAATGAAGCTTTTAAAGGTTCTCAGCTCTGCATTCTGCTCTATGTCATTTTGGAGTGTTTCCAAAACAGCAAACTGAGAGTGCGCTTGTGCTTTGTAGTTCCACGGGAATGTCCCAATGAAAGCAGTTCTTCTCAGAGCTTCTCTGTCTACAGAAACACCAGTGGAAGCATATCTATGGATGTCACATATCAGGGCCTGCTGGAATGATCCCGCAGACCTACCTTGGTGTCCTCGGTGCCGTACCGTGCTGGTGCCATCCAAAATGTAGCATCCGCTTTAGGGAGATAAGGCTGTAGGTAATGCTTCCTCTTCTAACGCTGTGGACTTGGACCCCTCTTCCTTGTCCTCTCATCCTTGTGGCACGGGTGCACGAAGGCAACCACACAGCTGTTGCGCATCCTGTGCCTCAAACCAAACCATAATCCCAGCCCAGGTTATGAATGTAGCAGATCCTAAGGCTTTTCATTCTGATTTCAAAACCAAGGCCCCCTGGATCCCTCAGACCAGATGAACGATATCTCTGATTCAGCCCCACACGTGCTCTATTGGCAAAATGCCCAATTGGTCCCTGGTCCTGCAGATGCACTGGGTGTGGCCATGGGACATATTGGTAATCTCAACCACGTGACCAGTTTTGATGCTTTATCATTGGTACACATTTTGGTTTGCTCTCTTGATTCGACCCACCACATCCCACAATGCACTCCAGATCCCTGAGACTCAGCGTGTGCCATCATTCGTAGCCCTATCCCTCACAGAACATTGCCTCTGCTACCTCAAATGTGGCAGCTGGGATCTTGGACTCCGAATCAACTGTGGGGATATTTTGCGCTGGTTTCTTTGAGTTCTGTCAGCCAAGCATCTGCTGTGCACTCTTGTAAATCTCAGCACATCACCTTCTATCCCATGTCTCCTGTCCGCTTGAGAGTGTGCGTCCAAGTTAAACAGAGTTTCACCCTTGTTGCTCCATCACCAGGGGTCAGACCCTCACTGGATTCCATTTCCTGCTTTGCCTTCTCCTGCTTCCAGGTGTCCTGAGGCCTCATCCTGTCTTTGGAAGTAACAGACCTCTCTTCGGCAAGTGTCCTGTGCCAAGGGCTGGGTGAGTGGATGTTTCCATTGCTCTGTTCATGGGAGCGAGTGAGTGCAGGTTGCACTTCTTCTCTGCCAACTGGGCATCGATGAATCAACACTATCCAGATACATTTCACAGAAATGTGATATTTGCTTAGCTCTTTGTTTCTATACAGCCGTGGTGGGAGGGATGGTCCGAATACACCTGTTTTGACATTGTGTTGATATCTCATTTGCAGTCTTTAAGAAGTTTAAAAGAATTCATTTACATGTTTTGGGAGTTATACGAAAATGAAGTTATTTTTTGAAACACACTCAATCGACCTAGAAGCCAGACTTGTCAATTTTGGTAACATTTTGTCAGCTCGACGGAAAACCTAGACAGATAGAATGCAAATTGGCAGTCCAAACTGTTAAAGGGTTCATGTCGGCTCTTTACGGTTGAAGCCTCCGAAACCAACAGGAACCATGAAATAACTATTGGAAACTTGAAATAACCCCCAAACTTGGATACACTTGTGCATTGGTGCCCTTTACTCCCAATGACACCTACTGGCCAATATTGGCATTTCAAGGGGTAACATCCCTCTCTAGGAAAATACAAGAGGAAAGAAACCAAATATATACATGTAGGTTTGAATCCAAAAGCACCTAGAGGCATTCTAGCTAGGAGAACCCTGCTGCAATTATGCTAGTCTATGGAGAACCAGGTGTTCTTCTATCAGTGATGAGAACGCTTAATCATCCGATCATGTTGGGTAAAGCCATTTAACGCAACCAAGTCTGCACCCGCATGATATAGTGCCCACGGGGGCTTGACTCAAGTGAAAGACGATCCACATAAGCTGTGTCTTTTATATCATTGGCGACTTTTACAGTACAGTTCTCTTTCTGACTTGTACTATTTACCTATACTGTCTTGAAAAATTGAGGCCTAATACAGATTCAAGTTCAGTCAGATTCCCCTCTCTTACCACACTCCCTTCACCCCAGGGAAGACATAAACACAACATTTGCTGAATCTAGCGGAAGGCCATCGTTTCTAGGTGTGAGCTATGTATTCAATTCCTATCTATTTCAGCCAAGTTTATTGGACCTTTAAGGAGTTCACTGTTGTTCACAGAGTGTGAAGCTGGAGGAACTCTGATTCTAGGAGGGGCTTGTTTTACTCGTAATGGCTTCATTGCAGCTCAGCTACTGATCCTTCAAAATGGATGCCTGTGTGGAGGGGAGGGAAGGCAAGTGCTTGCTAGCTAGGCCCAAACCTGGGAAAAGGCTTACCTGGGCTTGGTGAATTCTGGTCTGAATGGCTTGGGAAGGCCCCTTGGGAAGTGTGGATTCCCATGACCTCTTCCAAGAACAGGAGCGTTTTGATCATCTCTGCCATCTCTTCTCTTGCAGACGTCAGGGACCTTGGACCCGTTCTTGGAGAAGAGAATTGAGGAACTTCCTCAAGTCCACGTTGGCACTCCGTATGTTTCTGCCAGTATCAGCGAGGTTCAATATGTCTCATGAATGTCTTTTGAGCCTGGTATCCTCTACAGCTGTCTCCACGCCAGTATTCTCCATTGTAGCAGAACATCTCTCATCCATGTGTTCGCATCTCTCCTCAATCCGTTCAGCCAGCTTTTCGGCCAGCTTCTCTTCGTGTCTCCCCTAAAGTTGACTTCACCAGGACTGGGCAAGTCTGAAAGTACCTCGGAGCCTCACCAGTAAGCTGATGACAGGCAGATCTTCCACTGTCTGCCCTTTCAGGTTCTGGAAACTGACCTGTGACCTCAGGTCTTTGGGCAGCAGCAGTATCTCGAACTTACACAGCTTCCCGGACCAAACACCTAAGCCAAGCTCCACAGAGGGCGGCAGCCCCTCCATCACACTGATCCACCCACAGAACTCTGCCCGGTTACCTAGGATCCAACAGCCACAAAAAGCCTCGCGGTACACACCAACATTCCACCTGGAATCCAACCGCTAACTGCCATCCCCAATGGCTGCTGCATCTTGTCAGTGTTGGGGGAGGGGCTGCATCCGACGAGAAGTTCCTAAGGTAAATGTGATTCTACCCACTAGCGTCCCATGGGCCTTTCTTCTTCCCTCTTTCCTTTTGTTCAGATCTCTATGCACAGTACCAATGGAGGGAAGTGTGTCCCTTTTCAGTTGATGGTTTCACACGTCTTTAAACTTTCTAACAGTTCACAGTACACAGAGACCCACTAAAGGAGACTTATGTTCCTATAATATCCGTACACCCGGAACACATATGCGTCGCCTGATTTCTGCTGAAACACCCGCACTCTCAGGACATGGATCCATTGGTTTCATGGGGGCTGAAATTCCAAGAAATGAAACCAACCCCAATGTGCACTTTGCTGTCAGTCTCTTTTGCTCTTAGTACACTTTGGCAGAGCTACTTGCCTTTGTTATAGGCTTCTTACAATTCTTCTCTACGTAGCCTAGAATATGGCATTCCTTCATCCTGTTGGAAGACATACAAGTCTACATCACGGACTAGGAATCCATTTGATTCCAAATCGGCATTAGGGTTAGGTCACGATATGTTCTTATGAATCAAAATTTACGAATATGAATGCACGCCTCCGAATACAAGTGTGCTGGGTACATGCAAGCCGCGATAATGGGTCGATGCATGCTGAATGATCCTTGACATCACCTTAAGTATTTTCTTTTGAATAATCATGGTTCCCTTGGTAAATATCAGCCAACCGTACCATTTTGGTGTTTGCTTGTTGGTTTGATTCTTTGTTGGTCTGCTTCTCGCTTGTATTGCAAACACGACAGGCCTTGCATCTCTCCTTAAGCATGAAACAGAGAGTCAAATAAGCTGATTCACTTAACAGAGTGCTTCCAATCACCTATGATTTCCTGCTTCCCTCTCCCATCTTTAGGGTTTTGATGTCCTCCTTGCCTTCTTCTTGTTTCTTCTTTGCCACTCCTGCTCTTCTTGCATTTCCAATAATGGTTTCTTCTTTCCATTTCATCTTGCTGCTTTTCTATTCAGGGTAGATTTCTCAACCATTCTTGTAGGATAAGTTTTGAACTGCTGAATTCTTTTAAGATTGGCCGGTTTGTGGAATTTTCTAGCTCTGCCGTTATTAGGACTGGCGGTCATGTGGCATAGGCTCCCCTAGGTGGCAGCATTTGGCCATTCAGGATATGGTCTGTGTCCTGGCACTCCTCCCTCTCCTGCAATATTGCTGCCGAGATATCAGCTGAATCCCCTCTTGAGGTTCCCTTGTGACTATGTTGTTTCCTCCAGGTGCATTTTAAATCACTGTGATATTCGTGAGCTTTGTTGATTTGAATCATACAGCTGCTGGTAGGTCTATTGGGATTCCACCTCCTTTGGATGCTGTGTAATTCCTGAATTCGCATACATGATTCTTTCTTGGCTTTCAGGAAGTTTCAGTCTGATTTTTCTACAGATAAATTTTCAGACATTTTTTGTTTCCTTATCTCTTGCTTTTCCATCTGGGACCCTTATGAATTCTAGTCTTTCATGCCCTGTCTTAACCCAGGGTTCAACAGCAATGTTTACATTGCTTTGCACTTGCTTTCCTATGTCTGCTTCTGACCGAGGTTTTTCTGATCCCATGTCTTCACAGTCATTCACGCGTCCCTCTGCATTATCTAGTCTGCTTACGACTAAATTTTAGCCCTGATATTATCACATCCATTGAGTTTCCTGATATTTTTTGGCTCGTCTTTAGACTTTCTCTTCCCCTTTTCCGGTATTCTGCCTTATGTGATTCTGAGACACTGTTGTTTTTCAGTGATTTCCTGACCTCCGTTTTCAACACATGGTCTGGATAGCGTTTTGCAGTCTAGTTGTTTGAAAGCTTATCTTTTGGGCCTTCAATATCTTTGGAACTGAAAATGGTACTTCCTGTTTCTTTTACTGTACTTCTTCACCTCTACTGCTCAGGTAATATCAGGTATGTAATGTGGACTTCTAGGGCTTTGTTAAGTGAAAATTTTAGACTTTTGGCTCTACGCAATTCCATGGGATTTCTGTGCGGACAATTTCTCCTAGACATTGATGCCATATCGTGTTCCTGTGTGTGTTGTCTGGTATATCTCCAATTGCTGTTGTTGCATTAGTTTTGATGAAAAACCAATACTATTTCGATTTGCATAACTTCATTTTGATAATGCTTATCTCACAATTCTGAAAGTGCGCAGGACACTTCCTCTTGTGGAAATGAAGCTTTTAAAGGTTCTCAGCTCTGCATTCTGCTCTATGTCATTTTGGAGTGTTTCCAAAACAGCAAACTGAGAGTGCGCTTGTGCTTTGTAGTTCCACGGGAATGTCCCAATGAAAGCAGTTCTTCTCAGAGCTTCTCTGTCTACAGAAACACCAGTGGAAGCATATCTATGGATGTCACATATCAGGGCCTGCTGGAATGATCCCGCAGACCTACCTTGGTGTCCTCGGTGCCGTACCGTGCTGGTGCCATCCAAAATGTAGCATCCGCTTTAGGGAGATAAGGCTGTAGGTAATGCTTCCTCTTCTAACGCTGTGGACTTGGACCCCTCTTCCTTGTCCTCTCATCCTTGTGGCACGGGTGCACGAAGGCAACCACACAGCTGTTGCGCATCCTGTGCCTCAAACCAAACCATAATCCCAGCCCAGGTTATGAATGTAGCAGATCCTAAGGCTTTTCATTCTGATTTCAAAACCAAGGCCCCCTGGATCCCTCAGACCAGATGAACGATATCTCTGATTCAGCCCCACACGTGCTCTATTGGCAAAATGCCCAATTGGTCCCTGGTCCTGCAGATGCACTGGGTGTCGCCATGGGACATATTGGTAATCTCAACCACGTGACCAGTTTTGATGCTTTATCATTGGTACACATTTTGGTTTGCTCTCTTGATTCGACCCACCACATCCCACAATGCACTCCAGATCCCTGAGACTCAGCGTGTGCCATCATTCGTAGCCCTATCCCTCACAGAACATTGCCTCTGCTACCTCAAATGTGGCAGCTGGGATCTTGGACTCCGAATCAACTGTGGGGATATTTTGCGCTGGTTTCTTTGAGTTCTGTCAGCCAAGCATCTGCTGTGCACTCTTGTAAATCTCAGCACATCACCTTCTATCCCATGTCTCCTGTCCGCTTGAGAGTGTGCGTCCAAGTTAAACAGAGTTTCACCCTTGTTGCTCCATCACCAGGGGTCAGACCCTCACTGGATTCCATTTCCTGCTTTGCCTTCTCCTGCTTCCAGGTGTCCTGAGGCCTCATCCTGTCTTTGGAAGTAACAGACCTCTCTTCGGCAAGTGTCCTGTGCCAAGGGCTGGGTGAGTGGATGTTTCCATTGCTCTGTTCATGGGAGCGAGTGAGTGCAGGTTGCACTTCTTCTCTGCCAACTGGGCATCGATGAATCAACACTATCCAGATACATTTCACAGAAATGTGATATTTGCTTAGCTCTTTGTTTCTATACAGCCGTGGTGGGAGGGATGGTCCGAATACACCTGTTTTGACATTGTGTTGATATCTCATTTGCAGTCTTTAAGAAGTTTAAAAGAATTCATTTACATGTTTTGGGAGTTATACGAAAATGAAGTTATTTTTTGAAACACACTCAATCGACCTAGAAGCCAGACTTGTCAATTTTGGTAACATTTTGTCAGCTCGACGGAAAACCTAGACAGATAGAATGCAAATTGGCAGTCCAAACTGTTAAAGGGTTCATGTCGGCTCTTTACGGTTGAAGCCTCCGAAACCAACAGGAACCATGAAATAACTATTGGAAACTTGAAATAACCCCCAAACTTGGATACACTTGTGCATTGGTGCCCTTTACTCCCAATGACACCTACTGGCCAATATTGGCATTTCAAGGGGTAACATCCCTCTCTAGGAAAATACAAGAGGAAAGAAACCAAATATATACATGTAGGTTTGAATCCAAAAGCACCTAGAGGCATTCTAGCTAGGAGAACCCTGCTGCAATTATGCTAGTCTATGGAGAACCAGGTGTTCTTCTATCAGTGATGAGAACGCTTAATCATCCGATCATGTTGGGTAAAGCCACTTAACGCAACCAAGTCTGCACCCGCATGATATAGTGCCCACGGGGGCTTGACTCAAGTGAAAGACGATCCACATAAGCTGTGTCTTTTATATCATTGGCGACTTTTACAGTACAGTTCTCTTTCTGACTTGTACTATTTACCTATACTGTCTTGAAAAATTGAGGCCTAATACAGATTCAAGTTCAGTCAGATTCCCCTCTCTTACCACACTCCCTTCACCCCAGGGAAGACATAAACACAACATTTGCTGAATCTAGCGGAAGGCCAACGTTTCTAGGTGTGAGCTAAGTATTCAATTCCTATCTATTTCAGCCGAGACTATTTGGCCTTTAAGGAGTTCACTGTTGTTCACAGAGTGTGAAGCTGGAGGAACTCTGATTCTAGGAGGGGCTTGTTTTACTCGTAATGGCTTCATTGCAGCTCAGCTACTGATCCTTCAAAATGGATGCCTGTGTGGAGGGGAGGGAAGGCAAGTGCTTGCTAGCTAGGCCCAAACCTGGGAAAAGGCTTACCTGGGCTTGGTGAATTCTGGTCTGAATGGCTTGGGAAGGCCCCTTGGGAAGTGTGGATTCCCATGACCTCTTCCAAGAACAGGAGCGTTTTGATCATATCTGCCATCTCTTCTCTTGCAGACGTCAGGGACCTTGGACCCGTTCTTGGAGAAGAGAATTGAGGAACTTCCTCAAGTCCACGTTGGCACTCCGTATGTTTCTGCCAGTATCAGCGAGGTTCAATATGTCTCATGAATGTCTTTTGAGCCTGGTATCCTCTACAGCTGTCTCCACGCCAGTATTCTCCATTGTAGCAGAACATCTCTCATCCATGTGTTCGCATCTCTCCTCAATCCGTTCAGCCAGCTTTTCGGCCAGCTTCTCTTCGTGTCTCCCCTAAAGTTGACTTCACCAGGACTGGGCAAGTCTGAAAGTACCTCGGAGCCTCACCAGTAAGCTGATGACAGGCAGATCTTCCACTGTCTGCCCTTTCAGGTTCTGGAAACTGACCTGTGACCTCAGGTCTTTGGGCAGCAGCAGTATCTCGAACTTACACAGCTTCCCGGACCAAACACCTAAGCCAAGCTCCACAGAGGGCGGCAGCCCCTCCATCACACTGATCCACCCACAGAACTCTGCCCGGTTACCTAGGATCCAACAGCCACAACAAGCCTCGCGGTACACACCAACATTCCACCTGGAATCCAACCGCTAACTGCCATCCCCAATGGCTGCTGCATCTTGTCAGTGTTGGGGGAGGGGCTGCATCCGACGAGAAGTTCCTAAGGTAAATGTGATTCTACCCACTAGCGTCCCATGGGCCTTTCTTCTTCCCTCTTTCCTTTTGTTCAGATCTCTATGCACAGTACCAATGGAGGGAAGTGTGTCCCTTTTCAGTTGATGATTTCACACGTCTTTAAACTTTCTAACAGTTCACAGTACACAGAGACCCACTAAAGGAGACTTATGTTCCTATAATATCCGTACACCCGGAACACATATGCGTCGCCTGATTTCTGCTGAAACACCCGCACTCTCAGGACATGGATCCATTGGTTTCATGGGGGCTGAAATTCCAAGAAATGAAACCAACCCCAATGTGCACTTTGCTGTCAGTCTCTTTTGCTCTTAGTACACTTTGGCAGAGCTACTTGCCTTTGTTATAGGCTTCTTACAATTCTTCTCTACGTAGCCTAGAATATGGCATTCCTTCATCCTGTTGGAAGACATACAAGTCTACATCACGGACTAGGAATCCATTTGATTCCAAATCGGCATTAGGGTTAGGTCACGATATGTTCTTATGAATCAAAATTTACGAATATGAATGCACGCCTCCGAATACAAGTGTGCTGAGTACATGCAAGCCGCGATAATGGGTCGATGCATGCTGAATGATCCTTGACATCACCTTAAGTATTTTCTTTTGAATAATCATGGTTCCCTTGGTAAATATCAGCCAACCGTACCATTTTGGTGTTTGTTTGTTGGTTTGATTCTTTGTTGGTCTGCTTCTCGCTTGTATTGCAAACACGACAGGCCATGCATCTCTCCTTAAGCTTGAAACAGAGAGTCAAATAAGCTGATTCACTTAAGAGAGTGCTTCCAATCACCTATGATTTCCTGCTTCCCTCTCCCATCTTTAGGGTTTTGATGTCCTCCTTGCCTTCTTCTTGTTTCTTCTTTGCCACTCCTGCTCTTCTTGCATTTCCAATAATGGTTTCTTCTTTCCATTTCATCTTGCTGCTTTTCTATTCAGGGTAGATTTCTCAACCATTCTTGTAGGATAAGTTTTGAACTGCTGAATTCTTTTAAGATTGGCCGGTTTGTGGAATTTTCTAGCTCTGCCGTTATTAGGACTGGCGGTCATGTGGCATAGGCTCCCCTAGGTGGCAGCATTTGGCCATTCAGGATATGGTCTGTGTCCTGGCACTCCTCCCTCTCCTGCAATATTGCTGCCGAGATATCAGCTGAATCCCCTCTTGAGGTTCCCTTGTGACTATGTTGTTTCCTCCAGGTGCATTTTAAATCACTGTGATATTCGTGAGCTTTGTTGATTTGAATCATACAGCTGCTGGTAGGTCTATTGGGATTCCACCTCCTTTGGATGCTGTGTAATTCCTGAATTCGCATACATGATTCTTTCTTGGCTTTCAGGAAGTTTCAGTCTGATTTTTCTACAGATAAATTTTCAGACATTTTTTGTTTCCTTATCTCTTGCTTTTCCATCTGGGACCCTTATGAATTCTAGTCTTTCATGCCCTGTCTTAACCCAGGGTTCAACAGCAATGTTTACATTGCTTTGCACTTGCTTTCCTATGTCTGCTTCTGACCGAGGTTTTTCTGATCCCATGTCTTCACAGTCATTCACGCGTCCCTCTGCATTATCTAGTCTGCTTACGACTAAATTTTAGCCCTGATATTATCACATCCATTGAGTTTCCTGATATTTTTTGGCTCGTCTTTAGACTTTCTCTTCCCCTTTTCCGGTATTCTGCCTTATGTGATTCTGAGACACTGTTGTTTTTCAGTGATTTCCTGACCTCCGTTTTCAACACATGGTCTGGATAGCGTTTTGCAGTCTAGTTGTTTGAAAGCTTATCTTTTGGGCCTTCAATATCTTTGGAACTGAAAATGGTACTTCCTGTTTCTTTTACTGTACTTCTTCACCTCTACTGCTCAGGTAATATCAGGTATGTAATGTGGACTTCTAGGGCTTTGTTAAGTGAAAATTTTAGACTTTTGGCTCTACGCAATTCCATGGGATTTCTGTGCGGACAATTTCTCCTAGACATTGATGCCATATCGTGTTCCTGTGTGTGTTGTCTGGTATATCTCCAATTGCTGTTGTTGCATTAGTTTTGATGAAAAACCAATACTATTTCGATTTGCATAACTTCATTTTGATAATGCTTATCTCACAATTCTGAAAGTGCGCAGGACACTTCCTCTTGTGGAAATGAAGCTTTTAAAGGTTCTCAGCTCTGCATTCTGCTCTATGTCATTTTGGAGTGTTTCCAAAACAGCAAACTGAGAGTGCGCTTGTGCTTTGTAGTTCCACGGGAATGTCCCAATGAAAGCAGTTCTTCTCAGAGCTTCTCTGTCTACAGAAACACCAGTGGAAGCATATCTATGGATGTCACATATCAGGGCCTGCTGGAATGATCCCGCAGACCTACCTTGGTGTCCTCGGTGCCGTACCGTGCTGGTGCCATCCAAAATATAGCATCCGCTTTAGGAAGATAAGGCTGTAGGTAATGCTTCCTCTTCTAACGCTGTGGACTTGGACCACTCTTCCTTGTCCTCTCATCCTTGTGGCACGGGTGCACGAAGGCAACCACACAGCTGTTGCGCATCCTGTGCCTCAAACCAAACCATAATCCCAGCCCAGGTTATGAATGTAGCAGATCCTAAGGCTTTTCATTCTGATTTCAAAACCAAGGCCCCCTGGATCCCTCAGACCAGATGAACGATATCTCTGATTCAGCCCCACACGTGCTCTATTGGCAAAATGCCCAATTGGTCCCTGGTCCTGCAGATGCACTGGGTGTGGCCATGGGACATATTGGTAATCTCAACCACGTGACCAGTTTTCATGCTTTATCATTGGTACACATTTTGGTTTGCTCTCTTGATTCGACCCACCACATCCCACAATGCACTCCAGATCCCTGAGACTCAGCGTGTGCCATCATTCGTAGCCCTATCCCTCACAGAACGTTGCCTCTGCTACCTCAAATGTGGCAGCTGGGATCTTGGACTCCGAATCAACTGTGGGGATATTTTGCGCTGGTTTCTTTGAGTTCTGTCAGCCAAGCATCTGCTGTGCACTCTTGTAAATCTCAGCACATCACCTTCTATCCCATGTCTCCTGTCCGCTTGAGAGTGTGCGTCCAAGTTAAACAGAGTTTCACCCTTGTTGCTCCATCACCAGGGGTCAGACCCTCACTGGATTCCATTTCCTGCTTTGCCTTCTCCTGCTTCCAGGTGTCCTGAGGCCTCATCCTGTCTTTGGAAGTAACAGACCTCTCTTCGGCAAGTGTCCTGTGCCAAGGGCTGGGTGAGTGGATGTTTCCATTGCTCTGTTCATGGGAGCGAGTGAGTGCAGGTTGCACTTCTTCTCTGCCAACTGGGCATCGATGAATCAACACTATCCAGATACATTTCACAGAAATGTGATATTTGCTTAGCTCTTTGTTTCTATACAGCCGTGGTGGGAGGGATGGTCCGAATACACCTGTTTTGACATTGTGTTGATATCTCATTTGCAGTCTTTAAGAAGTTTAAAAGAATTCATTTACATGTTTTGGGAGTTATACGAAAATGAAGTTATTTTTTGAAACACACTCAATCGACCTAGAAGCCAGACTTGTCAATTTTGGTAACATTTTGTCAGCTCGACGGAAAACCTAGACAGATAGAATGCAAATTGGCAGTCCAAACTGTTAAAGGGTTCATGTCGGCTCTTTACGGTTGAAGCCTCCGAAACCAACAGGAACCATGAAATAACTATTGGAAACTTGAAATAACCCCCAAACTTGGATACACTTGTGCATTGGTGCCCTTTACTCCCAATGACACCTACTGGCCAATATTGGCATTTCAAGGGGTAACATCCCTCTCTAGGAAAATACAAGAGGAAAGAAACCAAATATATACATGTAGGTTTGAATCCAAAAGCACCTAGAGGCATTCTAGCTAGGAGAACCCTGCTGCAATTATGCTAGTCTATGGAGAACCAGGTGTTCTTCTATCAGTGATGAGAACGCTTAATCATCCGATCATGTTGGGTAAAGCCATTTAACGCAACCAAGTCTGCACCCGCATGATATAGTGCCCACGGGGGCTTGACTCAAGTGAAAGACGATCCACATAAGCTGTGTCTTTTATATCATTGGCGACTTTTACAGTACAGTTCTCTTTCTGACTTGTACTATTTACCTATACTGTCTTGAAAAATTGAGGCCTAATACAGATTCAAGTTCAGTCAGATTCCCCTCTCTTACCACACTCCCTTCACCCCAGGGAAGACATAAACACAACATTTGCTGAATCTAGCGGAAGGCCATCGTTTCTAGGTGTGAGCTAAGTATTCAATTCCTATCTATTTCAGCCAAGTTTATTGGACCTTTAAGGAGTTCACTGTTGTTCACAGAGTGTGAAGCTGGAGGAACTCTGATTCTAGGAGGGGCTTGTTTTACTCGTAATGGCTTCATTGCAGCTCAGCTACTGATCCTTCAAAATGGATGCCTGTGTGGAGGGGAGGGAAGGCAAGTGCTTGCTAGCTAGGCCCAAACCTGGGAAAAGGCTTACCTGGGCTTGGTGAATTCTGGTCTGAATGGCTTGGGAAGGCCCCTTGGGAAGTGTGGATTCCCATGACCTCTTCCAAGAACAGGAGCGTTTTGATCATCTCGGCCATCTCTTCTCTTGCAGACGTCAGGGACCTTGGACCCGTTCTTGGAGAAGAGAATTGAGGAACTTCCTCAAGTCCACGTTGGCACTCCGTATGTTTCTGCCAGTATCAGCGAGGTTCAATATGTCTCATGAATGTCTTTTGAGCCTGGTATCCTCTACAGCTGTCTCCACGCCAGTATTCTCCATTGTAGCAGAACATCTCTCATCCATGTGTTCGCATCTCTCCTCAATCCGTTCAGCCAGCTTTTCGGCCAGCTTCTCTTCGTGTCTCCCCTAAAGTTGACTTCACCAGGACTGGGCAAGTCTGAAAGTACCTCGGAGCCTCACCAGTAAGCTGATGACAGGCAGATCTTCCACTGTCTGCCCTTTCAGGTTCTGGAAACTGACCTGTGACCTCAGGTCTTTGGGCAGCAGCAGTATCTCGAACTTACACAGCTTCCCGGACCAAACACCTAAGCCAAGCTCCACAGAGGGCGGCAGCCCCTCCATCACACTGATCCACCCACAGAACTCTGCCCGGTTACCTAGGATCCAACAGCCACAACAAGCCTCGCGGTACACACCAACATTCCACCTGGAATCCAACCGCTAACTGCCATCGCCAATGGCTGCTGCATCTTGTCAGTGTTGGGGGAGGGGCTGCATCCGACGAGAAGTTCCTAAGGTAAATGTGATTCTACCCACTAGCGTCCCATGGGCCTTTCTTCTTCCCTCTTTCCTTTTGTTCAGATCTCTATGCACAGTACCAATGGAGGGAAGTGTGTCCCTTTTCAGTTGATGGTTTCACACGTCTTTAAACTTTCTAACAGTTCACAGTACACAGAGACCCACTAAAGGAGACTTATGTTCCTATAATATCCGTACACCCGGAACACATATGCGTCGCCTGATTTCTGCTGAAACACCCGCACTCTCAGGACATGGATCCATTGGTTTCATGGGGGCTGAAATTCCAAGAAATGAAACCAACCCCAATGTGCACTTTGCTGTCAGTCTCTTTTGCTCTTAGTACACTTTGGCAGAGCTACTTGCCTTTGTTATAGGCTTCTTACAATTCTTCTCTACGTAGCCTAGAATATGGCATTCCTTCATCCTGTTGGAAGACATACAAGTCTACATCACGGACTAGGAATCCATTTGATTCCAAATCGGCATTAGGGTTAGGTCACGATATGTTCTTATGAATCAAAATTTACGAATATGAATGCACGCCTCCGAATACAAGTGTGCTGAGTACATGCAAGCCGCGATAATGGGTCGATGCATGCTGAATGATCCTTGACATCACCTTAAGTATTTTCTTTTGAATAATCATGGTTCCCTTGGTAAATATCAGCCAACCGTACCATTTTGGTGTTTGTTTGTTGGTTTGATTCTTTGTTGGTCTGCTTCTCGCTTGTATTGCAAACAGGACAGGCCATGCATCTCTCCTTAAGCTTGAAACAGAGAGTCAAATAAGCTGATTCACTTAAGAGAGTGCTTCCAATCACCTATGATTTCCTGCTTCCCTCTCCCATCTTTAGGGTTTTGATGTCCTCCTTGCCTTCTTCTTGTTTCTTCTTTGCCACTCCTGCTCTTCTTGCATTTCCAATAATGGTTTCTTCTTTCCATTTCATCTTGCTGCTTTTCTATTCAGGGTAGATTTCTCAACCATTCTTGTAGGATAAGTTTTGAACTGCTGAATTCTTTTAAGATTGGCCGGTTTGTGGAATTTTCTAGCTCTGCCGTTATTAGGACTGGCGGTCATGTGGCATAGGCTCCCCTAGGTGGCAGCATTTGGCCATTCAGGATATGGTCTGTGTCCTGGCACTCCTCCCTCTCCTGCAATATTGCTGCCGAGATATCAGCTGAATCCCCTCTTGAGGTTCCCTTGTGACTATGTTGTTTCCTCCAGGTGCATTTTAAATCACTGTGATATTCGTGAGCTTTGTTGATTTGAATCATACAGCTGCTGGTAGGTCTATTGGGATTCCACCTCCTTTGGATGCTGTGTAATTCCTGAATTCGCATACATGATTCTTTCTTGGCTTTCAGGAAGTTTCAGTCTGATTTTTCTACAGATAAATTTTCAGACATTTTTTGTTTCCTTATCTCTTGCTTTTCCATCTGGGACCCTTATGAATTCTAGTCTTTCATGCCCTGTCTTAACCCAGGGTTCAACAGCAATGTTTACATTGCTTTGCACTTGCTTTCCTATGTCTGCTTCTGACCGAGGTTTTTCTGATCCCATGTCTTCACAGTCATTCACGCGTCCCTCTGCATTATCTAGTCTGCTTACGACTAAATTTTAGCCCTGATATTATCACATCCATTGAGTTTCCTGATATTTTTTGGCTCGTCTTTAGACTTTCTCTTCCCCTATTCCGGTATTCTGCCTTATGTGATTCTGAGACACTGTTGTTTTTCAGTGATTTCCTGACCTCCATTTTCAACACATGGTCTGGATAGCGTTTTGCAGTCTAGTTGTTTGAAAGCTTATCTTTTGGGCCTTCAATATCTTTGGAACTGAAAATGGTACTTCCTGTTTCTTTTACTGTACTTCTTCACCTCTACTGCTCAGGTAATATCAGGTATGTAATGTGGACTTCTAGGGCTTTGTTAAGTGAAAATTTTAGACTTTTGGCTCTACGCAATTCCATGGGATTTCTGTGCGGACAATTTCTCCTAGACATTGATGCCATATCGTGTTCCTGTGTGTGTTGTCTGGTATATCTCCAATTGCTGTTGTTGCATTAGTTTTGATGAAAAACCAATACTATTTCGATTTGCATAACTTCATTTTGATAATGCTTATCTCACAATTCTGAAAGTGCGCAGGACACTTCCTCTTGTGGAAATGAAGCTTTTAAAGGTTCTCAGCTCTGCATTCTGCTCTATGTCATTTTGGAGTGTTTCCAAAACAGCAAACTGAGAGTGCGCTTGTGCTTTGTAGTTCCACGGGAATGTGCCAATGAAAGCAGTTCTTCTCAGAGCTTCTCTGTCTACAGAAACACCAGTGGAAGCATATCTATGGATGTCACATATCAGGGCCTGCTGGAATGATCCCGCAGACCTACCTTGGTGTCCTCGGTGCCGTACCGTGCTGGTGCCATCCAAAATGTAGCATCCGCTTTAGGGAGATAAGGCTGTAGGTAATGCTTCCTCTTCTAACGCTGTGGACTTGGACCACTCTTCCTTGTCCACTCATCCTTGTGGCACGGGTGCACGAAGGCAACCACACAGCTGTTGCGCATCCTGTGCCTCAAACCAAACCATAATCCCAGCCCAGGTTATGAATGTAGCAGATCCTAAGGCTTTTCATTCTGATTTCAAAACCAAGGCCCCCTGGATCCCTCAGACCAGATGAACGATATCTCTGATTCAGCCCCACACGTGCTCTATTGGCAAAATGCCCAATTGGTCCCTGGTCCTGCAGATGCACTGGGTGTGGCCATGGGACATATTGGTAATCTCAACCACGTGACCAGTTTTCATGCTTTATCATTGGTACACATTTTGGTTTGCTCTCTTGATTCGACCCACCACATCCCACAATGCACTCCAGATCCCTGAGACTCAGCGTGTGCCATCATTCGTAGCCCTATCCCTCACAGAACGTTGCCTCTGCTACCTCAAATGTGGCAGCTGGGATCTTGGACTCCGAATCAACTGTGGGGATATTTTGCGCTGGTTTCTTTGAGTTCTGTCAGCCAAGCATCTGCTGTGCACTCTTGTAAATCTCAGCACATCACCTTCTATCCCATGTCTCCTGTCCGCTTGAGAGTGTGCGTCCAAGTTAAACAGAGTTTCACCCTTGTTGCTCCATCACCAGGGGTCAGACCCTCACTGGATTCCATTTCCTGCTTTGCCTTCTCCTGCTTCCAGGTGTCCTGAGGCCTCATCCTGTCTTTGGAAGTAACAGACCTCTCTTCGGCAAGTGTCCTGTGCCAAGGGCTGGGTGAGTGGATGTTTCCATTGCTCTGTTCATGGGAGCGAGTGAGTGCAGGTTGCACTTCTTCTCTGCCAACTGGGCATCGATGAATCAACACTATCCAGATACATTTCACAGAAATGTGATATTTGCTTAGCTCTTTGTTTCTATACAGCCGTGGTGGGAGGGATGGTCCGAATACACCTGTTTTGACATTGTGTTGATATCTCATTTGCAGTCTTTAAGAAGTTTAAAAGAATTCATTTACATGTTTTGGGAGTTATACGAAAATGAAGTTATTTTTTGAAACACACTCAATCGACCTAGAAGCCAGACTTGTCAATTTTGGTAACATTTTGTCAGCTCGACGGAAAACCTAGACAGATAGAATGCAAATTGGCAGTCCAAACTGTTAAAGGGTTCATGTCGGCTCTTTACGGTTGAAGCCTCCGAAACCAACAGGAACCATGAAATAACTATTGGAAACTTGAAATAACCCCCAAACTTGGATACACTTGTGCATTGGTGCCCTTTACTCCCAATGACACCTACTGGCCAATATTGGCATTTCAAGGGGTAACATCCCTCTCTAGGAAAATACAAGAGGAAAGAAACCAAATATATACATGTAGGTTTGAATCCAAAAGCACCTAGAGGCATTCTAGCTAGGAGAACCCTGCTGCAATTATGCTAGTCTATGGAGAACCAGGTGTTCTTCTATCAGTGATGAGAACGCTTAATCATCCGATCATGTTGGGTAAAGCCACTTAACGCAACCAAGTCTGCACCCGCATGATATAGTGCCCACGGGGGCTTGACTCAAGTGAAAGACGATCCACATAAGCTGTGTCTTTTATATCATTGGCGACTTTTACAGTACAGTTCTCTTTCTGACTTGTACTATTTACCTATACTGTCTTGAAAAATTGAGGCCTAATACAGATTCAAGTTCAGTCAGATTCCCCTCTCTTACCACACTCCCTTCACCCCAGGGAAGACATAAACACAACATTTGCTGAATCTAGCGGAAGGCCAACGTTTCTAGGTGTGAGCTAAGTATTCAATTCCTATCTATTTCAGCCGAGACTATTTGGCCTTTAAGGAGTTCACTGTTGTTCACAGAGTGTGAAGCTGGAGGAACTCTGATTCTAGGAGGGGCTTGTTTTACTCGTAATGGCTTCATTGCAGCTCAGCTACTGATCCTTCAAAATGGATGCCTGTGTGGAGGGGAGGGAAGGCAAGTGCTTGCTAGCTAGGCCCAAACCTGGGAAAAGGCTTACCTGGGCTTGGTGAATTCTGGTCTGAATGGCTTGGGAAGGCCCCTTGGGAAGTGTGGATTCCCATGACCTCTTCCAAGAACAGGAGCGTTTTGATCATCTCTGCCATCTCTTCTCTTGCAGACGTCAGGGACCTTGGACCCGTTCTTGGAGAAGAGAATTGAGGAACTTCCTCAAGTCCACGTTGGCACTCCGTATGTTTCTGCCAGTATCAGCGAGGTTCAATATGTCTCATGAATGTCTTTTGAGCCTGGTATCCTCTACAGCTGTCTCCACGCCAGTATTCTCCATTGTAGCAGAACATCTCTCATCCATGTGTTCGCATCTCTCCTCAATCCGTTCAGCCAGCTTTTCGGCCAGCTTCTCTTCGTGTCTCCCCTAAAGTTGACTTCACCAGGACTGGGCAAGTCTGAAAGTACCTCGGAGCCTCACCAGTAAGCTGATGACAGGCAGATCTTCCACTGTCTGCCCTTTCAGGTTCTGGAAACTGACCTGTGACCTCAGGTCTTTGGGCAGCAGCAGTATCTCGAACTTACACAGCTTCCCGGACCAAACACCTAAGCCAAGCTCCACAGAGGGCGGCAGCCCCTCCATCACACTGATCCACCCACAGAACTCTGCCCGGTTACCTAGGATCCAACAGCCACAACAAGCCTCGCGGTACACACCAACATTCCACCTGGAATCCAACCGCTAACTGCCATCCCCAATGGCTGCTGCATCTTGTCAGTGTTGGGGGAGGGGCTGCATCCGACGAGAAGTTCCTAAGGTAAATGTGATTCTACCCACTAGCGTCCCATGGGCCTTTCTTCTTCCCTCTTTCCTTTTGTTCAGATCTCTATGCACAGTACCAATGGAGGGAAGTGTGTCCCTTTTCAGTTGATGGTTTCACACGTCTTTAAACTTTCTAACAGTTCACAGTACACAGAGACCCACTAAAGGAGACTTATGTTCCTATAATATCCGTACACCCGGAACACATATGCGTCGCCTGATTTCTGCTGAAACACCCGCACTCTCAGGACATGGATCCATTGGTTTCATGGGGGCTGAAATTCCAAGAAATGAAACCAACCCCAATGTGCACTTTGCTGTCAGTCTCTTTTGCTCTTAGTACACTTTGGCAGAGCTACTTGCCTTTGTTATAGGCTTCTTACAATTCTTCTCTACGTAGCCTAGAATATGGCATTCCTTCATCCTGTTGGAAGACATACAAGTCTACATCACGGACTAGGAATCCATTTGATTCCAAATCGGCATTAGGGTTAGGTCACGATATGTTCTTATGAATCAAAATTTACGAATATGAATGCACGCCTCCGAATACAAGTGTGCTGAGTACATGCAAGCCGCGATAATGGGTCGATGCATGCTGAATGATCCTTGACATCACCTTAAGTATTTTCTTTTGAATAATCATGGTTCCCTTGGTAAATATCAGCCAACCGTACCATTTTGGTGTTTGTTTGTTGGTTTGATTCTTTGTTGGTCTGCTTCTCGCTTGTATTGCAAACAGGACAGGCCATGCATCTCTCCTTAAGCTTGAAACAGAGAGTCAAATAAGCTGATTCACTTAAGAGAGTGCTTCCAATCACCTATGATTTCCTGCTTCCCTCTCCCATCTTTAGGGTTTTGATGTCCTCCTTGCCTTCTTCTTGTTTCTTCTTTGCCACTCCTGCTCTTCTTGCATTTCCAATAATGGTTTCTTCTTTCCATTTCATCTTGCTGCTTTTCTATTCAGGGTAGATTTCTCAACCATTCTTGTAGGATAAGTTTTGAACTGCTGAATTCTTTTAAGATTGGCCGGTTTGTGGAATTTTCTAGCTCTGCCGTTATTAGGACTGGCGGTCATGTGGCATAGGCTCCCCTAGGTGGCAGCATTTGGCCATTCAGGATATGGTCTGTGTCCTGGCACTCCTCCCTCTCCTGCAATATTGCTGCCGAGATATCAGCTGAATCCCCTCTTGAGGTTCCCTTGTGACTATGTTGTTTCCTCCAGGTGCATTTTAAATCACTGTGATATTCGTGAGCTTTGTTGATTTGAATCATACAGCTGCTGGTAGGTCTATTGGGATTCCACCTCCTTTGGATGCTGTGTAATTCCTGAATTCGCATACATGATTCTTTCTTGGCTTTCAGGAAGTTTCAGTCTGATTTTTCTACAGATAAATTTTCAGACATTTTTTGTTTCCTTATCTCTTGCTTTTCCATCTGGGACCCTTATGAATTCTAGTCTTTCATGCCCTGTCTTAACCCAGGGTTCAACAGCAATGTTTACATTGCTTTGCACTTGCTTTCCTATGTCTGCTTCTGACCGAGGTTTTTCTGATCCCATGTCTTCACAGTCATTCACGCGTCCCTCTGCATTATCTAGTCTGCTTACGACTAAATTTTAGCCCTGATATTATCACATCCATTGAGTTTCCTGATATTTTTTGGCTCGTCTTTAGACTTTCTCTTCCCCTTTTCCGGTATTCTGCCTTATGTGATTCTGAGACACTGTTGTTTTTCAGTGATTTCCTGACCTCCGTTTTCAACACATGGTCTGGATAGCGTTTTGCAGTCTAGTTGTTTGAAAGCTTATCTTTTGGGCCTTCAATATCTTTGGAACTGAAAATGGTACTTCCTGTTTCTTTTACTGTACTTCTTCACCTCTACTGCTCAGGTAATATCAGGTATGTAATGTGGACTTCTAGGGCTTTGTTAAGTGAAAATTTTAGACTTTTGGCTCTACGCAATTCCATGGGATTTCTGTGCGGACAATTTCTCCTAGACATTGATGCCATATCGTGTTCCTGTGTGTGTTGTCTGGTATATCTCCAATTGCTGTTGTTGCATTAGTTTTGATGAAAAACCAATACTATTTCGATTTGCATAACTTCATTTTGATAATGCTTATCTCACAATTCTGAAAGTGCGCAGGACACTTCCTCTTGTGGAAATGAAGCTTTTAAAGGTTCTCAGCTCTGCATTCTGCTCTATGTCATTTTGGAGTGTTTCCAAAACAGCAAACTGAGAGTGCGCTTGTGCTTTGTAGTTCCACGGGAATGTGCCAATGAAAGCAGTTCTTCTCAGAGCTTCTCTGTCTACAGAAACACCAGTGGAAGCATATCTATGGATGTCACATATCAGGGCCTGCTGGAATGATCCCGCAGACCTACCTTGGTGTCCTCGGTGCCGTACCGTGCTGGTGCCATCCAAAATGTAGCATCCGCTTTAGGGAGATAAGGCTGTAGGTAATGCTTCCTCTTCTAACGCTGTGGACTTGGACCCCTCTTCCTTGTCCTCTCATCCTTGTGGCACGGGTGCACGAAGGCAACCACACAGCTGTTGCGCATCCTGTGCCTCAAACCAAACCATAATCCCAGCCCAGGTTATGAATGTAGCAGATCCTAAGGCTTTTCATTCTGATTTCAAAACCAAGGCCCCCTGGATCCCTCAGACCAGATGAACGATATCTCTGATTCAGCCCCACACGTGCTCTATTGGCAAAATGCCCAATTGGTCCCTGGTCCTGCAGATGCACTGGGTGTGGCCATGGGACATATTGGTAATCTCAACCACGTGACCAGTTTTGATGCTTTATCATTGGTACACATTTTGGTTTGCTCTCTTGATTCGACCCACCACATCCCACAATGCACTCCAGATCCCTGAGACTCAGCGTGTGCCATCATTCGTAGCCCTATCCCTCACAGAACATTGCCTCTGCTACCTCAAATGTGGCAGCTGGGATCTTGGACTCCGAATCAACTGTGGGGATATTTTGCGCTGGTTTCTTTGAGTTCTGTCAGCCAAGCATCTGCTGTGCACTCTTGTAAATCTCAGCACATCACCTTCTATCCCATGTCTCCTGTCCGCTTGAGAGTGTGCGTCCAAGTTAAACAGAGTTTCACCCTTGTTGCTCCATCACCAGGGGTCAGACCCTCACTGGATTCCATTTCCTGCTTTGCCTTCTCCTGCTTCCAGGTGTCCTGAGGCCTCATCCTGTCTTTGGAAGTAACAGACCTCTCTTCGGCAAGTGTCCTGTGCCAAGGGCTGGGTGAGTGGATGTTTCCATTGCTCTGTTCATGGGAGCGAGTGAGTGCAGGTTGCACTTCTTCTCTGCCAACTGGGCATCGATGAATCAACACTATCCAGATACATTTCACAGAAATGTGATATTTGCTTAGCTCTTTGTTTCTATACAGCCGTGGTGGGAGGGATGGTCCGAATACACCTCTTTTGACATTGTGTTGATATCTCATTTGCAGTCTTTAAGAAGTTTAAAAGAATTCATTTACATGTTTTGGGAGTTATACGAAAATGAAGTTATTTTTTGAAACACACTCAATCGACCTAGAAGCCAGACTTGTCAATTTTGGTAACATTTTGTCAGCTCGACGGAAAACCTAGACAGATAGAATGCAAATTGGCAGTCCAAACTGTTAAAGGGTTCATGTCGGCTCTTTACGGTTGAAGCCTCCGAAACCAACAGGAACCATGAAATAACTATTGGAAACTTGAAATAACCCCCAAACTTGGATACACTTGTGCATTGGTGCCCTTTACTCCCAATGACACCTACTGGCCAATATTGGCATTTCAAGGGGTAACATCCCTCTCTAGGAAAATACAAGAGGAAAGAAACCAAATATATACATGTAGGTTTGAATCCAAAAGCACCTAGAGGCATTCTAGCTAGGAGAACCCTGCTGCAATTATGCTAGTCTATGGAGAACCAGGTGTTCTTCTATCAGTGATGAGAACGCTTAATCATCCGATCATGTTGGGTAAAGCCATTTAACGCAACCAAGTCTGCACCCGCATGATATAGTGCCCACGGGGGCTTGACTCAAGTGAAAGACGATCCACATAAGCTGTGTCTTTTATATCATTGGCGACTTTTACAGTACAGTTCTCTTTCTGACTTGTACTATTTACCTATACTGTCTTGAAAAATTGAGGCCTAATACAGATTCAAGTTCAGTCAGATTCCCCTCTCTTACCACACTCCCTTCACCCCAGGGAAGACATAAACACAACATTTGCTGAATCTAGCGGAAGGCCATCGTTTCTAGGTGTGAGCTATGTATTCAATTCCTATCTATTTCAGCCAAGTTTATTGGACCTTTAAGGAGTTCACTGTTGTTCACAGAGTGTGAAGCTGGAGGAACTCTGATTCTAGGAGGGGCTTGTTTTACTCGTAATGGCTTCATTGCAGCTCAGCTACTGATCCTTCAAAATGGATGCCTGTGTGGAGGGGAGGGAAGGCAAGTGCTTGCTAGCTAGGCCCAAACCTGGGAAAAGGCTTACCTGGGCTTG
Source organism: Vicugna pacos (assembly GCF_048564905.1). NCBI lineage: Eukaryota > Metazoa > Chordata > Mammalia > Artiodactyla > Camelidae > Vicugna > Vicugna pacos. Next base: position 308,122 of record NW_027328872.1, read on the forward strand.
GTGAATTCTGGTCTGAATGGCTTGGGAAGGCCCCTTGGGAAGTGTGGATTCCCATGACCTCTTCCAAGAACAGGAGCGTTTTGATCATCTCTGCCATCTCTTCTCTTGCAGACGTCAGGGACCTTGGACCCGTTCTTGGAGAAGAGAATTGAGGAACTTCCTCAAGTCCACGTTGGCACTCCGTATGTTTCTGCCAGTATCAGCGAGGTTCAATATGTCTCATGAATGTCTTTTGAGCCTGGTATCCTCTACAGCTGTCTCCACGCCAGTATTCTCCATTGTAGCAGAACATCTCTCATCCATGTGTTCGCATCTCTCCTCAATCCGTTCAGCCAGCTTTTCGGCCAGCTTCTCTTCGTGTCTCCCCTAAAGTTGACTTCACCAGGACTGGGCAAGTCTGAAAGTACCTCGGAGCCTCACCAGTAAGCTGATGACAGGCAGATCTTCCACTGTCTGCCCTTTCAGGTTCTGGAAACTGACCTGTGACCTCAGGTCTTTGGGCAGCAGCAGTATCTCGAACTTACACAGCTTCCCGGACCAAACACCTAAGCCAAGCTCCACAGAGGGCGGCAGCCCCTCCATCACACTGATCCACCCACAGAACTCTGCCCGGTTACCTAGGATCCAACAGCCACAAAAAGCCTCGCGGTACACACCAACATTCCACCTGGAATCCAACCGCTAACTGCCATCCCCAATGGCTGCTGCATCTTGTCAGTGTTGGGGGAGGGGCTGCATCCGACGAGAAGTTCCTAAGGTAAATGTGATTCTACCCACTAGCGTCCCATGGGCCTTTCTTCTTCCCTCTTTCCTTTTGTTCAGATCTCTATGCACAGTACCAATGGAGGGAAGTGTGTCCCTTTTCAGTTGATGGTTTCACACGTCTTTAAACTTTCTAACAGTTCACAGTACACAGAGACCCACTAAAGGAGACTTATGTTCCTATAATATCCGTACACCCGGAACACATATGCGTCGCCTGATTTCTGCTGAAACACCCGCACTCTCAGGACATGGATCCATTGGTTTCATGGGGGCTGAAATTCCAAGAAATGAAACCAACCCCAATGTGCACTTTGCTGTCAGTCTCTTTTGCTCTTAGTACACTTTGGCAGAGCTACTTGCCTTTGTTATAGGCTTCTTACAATTCTTCTCTACGTAGCCTAGAATATGGCATTCCTTCATCCTGTTGGAAGACATACAAGTCTACATCACGGACTAGGAATCCATTTGATTCCAAATCGGCATTAGGGTTAGGTCACGATATGTTCTTATGAATCAAAATTTACGAATATGAATGCACGCCTCCGAATACAAGTGTGCTGGGTACATGCAAGCCGCGATAATGGGTCGATGCATGCTGAATGATCCTTGACATCACCTTAAGTATTTTCTTTTGAATAATCATGGTTCCCTTGGTAAATATCAGCCAACCGTACCATTTTGGTGTTTGCTTGTTGGTTTGATTCTTTGTTGGTCTGCTTCTCGCTTGTATTGCAAACACGACAGGCCTTGCATCTCTCCTTAAGCATGAAACAGAGAGTCAAATAAGCTGATTCACTTAACAGAGTGCTTCCAATCACCTATGATTTCCTGCTTCCCTCTCCCATCTTTAGGGTTTTGATGTCCTCCTTGCCTTCTTCTTGTTTCTTCTTTGCCACTCCTGCTCTTCTTGCATTTCCAATAATGGTTTCTTCTTTCCATTTCATCTTGCTGCTTTTCTATTCAGGGTAGATTTCTCAACCATTCTTGTAGGATAAGTTTTGAACTGCTGAATTCTTTTAAGATTGGCCTGTTTGTGGAATTTTCTAGCTCTGCCGTTATTAGGACTGGCGGTCATGTGGCATAGGCTCCCCTAGGTGGCAGCATTTGGCCATTCAGGATATGGTCTGTGTCCTGGCACTCCTCCCTCTCCTGCAATATTGCTGCCGAGATATCAGCTGAATCCCCTCTTGAGGTTCCCTTGTGACTATGTTGTTTCCTCCAGGTGCATTTTAAATCACTGTGATATTCGTGAGCTTTGTTGATTTGAATCATACAGCTGCTGGTAGGTCTATTGGGATTCCACCTCCTTTGGATGCTGTGTAATTCCTGAATTCGCATACATGATTCTTTCTTGGCTTTCAGGAAGTTTCAGTCTGATTTTTCTACAGATAAATTTTCAGACATTTTTTGTTTCCTTATCTCTTGCTTTTCCATCTGGGACCCTTATGAATTCTAGTCTTTCATGCCCTGTCTTAACCCAGGGTTCAACAGCAATGTTTACATTGCTTTGCACTTGCTTTCCTATGTCTGCTTCTGACCGAGGTTTTTCTGATCCCATGTCTTCACAGTCATTCACGCGTCCCTCTGCATTATCTAGTCTGCTTACGACTAAATTTTAGCCCTGATATTATCACATCCATTGAGTTTCCTGATATTTTTTGGCTCGTCTTTAGACTTTCTCTTCCCCTTTTCCGGTATTCTGCCTTATGTGATTCTGAGACACTGTTGTTTTTCAGTGATTTCCTGACCTCCGTTTTCAACACATGGTCTGGATAGCGTTTTGCAGTCTAGTTGTTTGAAAGCTTATCTTTTGGGCCTTCAATATCTTTGGAACTGAAAATGGTACTTCCTGTTTCTTTTACTGTACTTCTTCACCTCTACTGCTCAGGTAATATCAGGTATGTAATGTGGACTTCTAGGGCTTTGTTAAGTGAAAATTTTAGACTTTTGGCTCTACGCAATTCCATGGGATTTCTGTGCGGACAATTTCTCCTAGACATTGATGCCATATCGTGTTCCTGTGTGTGTTGTCTGGTATATCTCCAATTGCTGTTGTTGCATTAGTTTTGATGAAAAACCAATACTATTTCGATTTGCATAACTTCATTTTGATAATGCTTATCTCACAATTCTGAAAGTGCGCAGGACACTTCCTCTTGTGGAAATGAAGCTTTTAAAGGTTCTCAGCTCTGCATTCTGCTCTATGTCATTTTGGAGTGTTTCCAAAACAGCAAACTGAGAGTGCGCTTGTGCTTTGTAGTTCCACGGGAATGTGCCAATGAAAGCAGTTCTTCTCAGAGCTTCTCTGTCTACAGAAACACCAGTGGAAGCATATCTATGGATGTCACATATCAGGGCCTGCTGGAATGATCCCGCAGACCTACCTTGGTGTCCTCGGTGCCGTACCGTGCTGGTGCCATCCAAAATGTAGCATCCGCTTTAGGGAGATAAGGCTGTAGGTAATGCTTCCTCTTCTAACGCTGTGGACTTGGACCCCTCTTCCTTGTCCTCTCATCCTTGTGGCACGGGTGCACGAAGGCAACCACACAGCTGTTGCGCATCCTGTGCCTCAAACCAAACCATAATCCCAGCCCAGGTTATGAATGTAGCAGATCCTAAGGCTTTTCATTCTGATTTCAAAACCAAGGCCCCCTGGATCCCTCAGACCAGATGAACGATATCTCTGATTCAGCCCCACACGTGCTCTATTGGCAAAATGCCCAATTGGTCCCTGGTCCTGCAGATGCACTGGGTGTGGCCATGGGACATATTGGTAATCTCAACCACGTGACCAGTTTTGATGCTTTATCATTGGTACACATTTTGGTTTGCTCTCTTGATTCGACCCACCACATCCCACAATGCACTCCAGATCCCTGAGACTCAGCGTGTGCCATCATTCGTAGCCCTATCCCTCACAGAACATTGCCTCTGCTACCTCAAATGTGGCAGCTGGGATCTTGGACTCCGAATCAACTGTGGGGATATTTTGCGCTGGTTTCTTTGAGTTCTGTCAGCCAAGCATCTGCTGTGCACTCTTGTAAATCTCAGCACATCACCTTCTATCCCATGTCTCCTGTCCGCTTGAGAGTGTGCGTCCAAGTTAAACAGAGTTTCACCCTTGTTGCTCCATCACCAGGGGTCAGACCCTCACTGGATTCCATTTCCTGCTTTGCCTTCTCCTGCTTCCAGGTGTCCTGAGGCCTCATCCTGTCTTTGGAAGTAACAGACCTCTCTTCGGCAAGTGTCCTGTGCCAAGGGCTGGGTGAGTGGATGTTTCCATTGCTCTGTTCATGGGAGCGAGTGAGTGCAGGTTGCACTTCTTCTCTGCCAACTGGGCATCGATGAATCAACACTATCCAGATACATTTCACAGAAATGTGATATTTGCTTAGCTCTTTGTTTCTATACAGCCGTGGTGGGAGGGATGGTCCGAATACACCTGTTTTGACATTGTGTTGATATCTCATTTGCAGTCTTTAAGAAGTTTAAAAGAATTCATTTACATGTTTTGGGAGTTATACGAAAATGAAGTTATTTTTTGAAACACACTCAATCGACCTAGAAGCCAGACTTGTCAATTTTGGTAACATTTTGTCAGCTCGACGGAAAACCTAGACAGATAGAATGCAAATTGGCAGTCCAAACTGTTAAAGGGTTCATGTCGGCTCTTTACGGTTGAAGCCTCCGAAACCAACAGGAACCATGAAATAACTATTGGAAACTTGAAATAACCCCCAAACTTGGATACACTTGTGCATTGGTGCCCTTTACTCCCAATGACACCTACTGGCCAATATTGGCATTTCAAGGGGTAACATCCCTCTCTAGGAAAATACAAGAGGAAAGAAACCAAATATATACATGTAGGTTTGAATCCAAAAGCACCTAGAGGCATTCTAGCTAGGAGAACCCTGCTGCAATTATGCTAGTCTATGGAGAACCAGGTGTTCTTCTATCAGTGATGAGAACGCTTAATCATCCGATCATGTTGGGTAAAGCCATTTAACGCAACCAAGTCTGCACCCGCATGATATAGTGCCCACGGGGGCTTGACTCAAGTGAAAGACGATCCACATAAGCTGTGTCTTTTATATCATTGGCGACTTTTACAGTACAGTTCTCTTTCTGACTTGTACTATTTACCTATACTGTCTTGAAAAATTGAGGCCTAATACAGATTCAAGTTCAGTCAGATTCCCCTCTCTTACCACACTCCCTTCACCCCAGGGAAGACATAAACACAACATTTGCTGAATCTAGCGGAAGGCCATCGTTTCTAGGTGTGAGCTATGTATTCAATTCCTATCTATTTCAGCCAAGTTTATTGGACCTTTAAGGAGTTCACTGTTGTTCACAGAGTGTGAAGCTGGAGGAACTCTGATTCTAGGAGGGGCTTGTTTTACTCGTAATGGCTTCATTGCAGCTCAGCTACTGATCCTTCAAAATGGATGCCTGTGTGGAGGGGAGGGAAGGCAAGTGCTTGCTAGCTAGGCCCAAACCTGGGAAAAGGCTTACCTGGGCTTGGTGAATTCTGGTCTGAATGGCTTGGGAAGGCCCCTTGGGAAGTGTGGATTCCCATGACCTCTTCCAAGAACAGGAGCGTTTTGATCATCTCTGCCATCTCTTCTCTTGCAGACGTCAGGGACCTTGGACCCGTTCTTGGAGAAGAGAATTGAGGAACTTCCTCAAGTCCACGTTGGCACTCCGTATGTTTCTGCCAGTATCAGCGAGGTTCAATATGTCTCATGAATGTCTTTTGAGCCTGGTATCCTCTACAGCTGTCTCCACGCCAGTATTCTCCATTGTAGCAGAACATCTCTCATCCATGTGTTCGCATCTCTCCTCAATCCGTTCAGCCAGCTTTTCGGCCAGCTTCTCTTCGTGTCTCCCCTAAAGTTGACTTCACCAGGACTGGGCAAGTCTGAAAGTACCTCGGAGCCTCACCAGTAAGCTGATGACAGGCAGATCTTCCACTGTCTGCCCTTTCAGGTTCTGGAAACTGACCTGTGACCTCAGGTCTTTGGGCAGCAGCAGTATCTCGAACTTACACAGCTTCCCGGACCAAACACCTAAGCCAAGCTCCACAGAGGGCGGCAGCCCCTCCATCACACTGATCCACCCACAGAACTCTGCCCGGTTACCTAGGATCCAACAGCCACAAAAAGCCTCGCGGTACACACCAACATTCCACCTGGAATCCAACCGCTAACTGCCATCCCCAATGGCTGCTGCATCTTGTCAGTGTTGGGGGAGGGGCTGCATCCGACGAGAAGTTCCTAAGGTAAATGTGATTCTACCCACTAGCGTCCCATGGGCCTTTCTTCTTCCCTCTTTCCTTTTGTTCAGATCTCTATGCACAGTACCAATGGAGGGAAGTGTGTCCCTTTTCAGTTGATGGTTTCACACGTCTTTAAACTTTCTAACAGTTCACAGTACACAGAGACCCACTAAAGGAGACTTATGTTCCTATAATATCCGTACACCCGGAACACATATGCGTCGCCTGATTTCTGCTGAAACACCCGCACTCTCAGGACATGGATCCATTGGTTTCATGGGGGCTGAAATTCCAAGAAATGAAACCAACCCCAATGTGCACTTTGCTGTCAGTCTCTTTTGCTCTTAGTACACTTTGGCAGAGCTACTTGCCTTTGTTATAGGCTTCTTACAATTCTTCTCTACGTAGCCTAGAATATGGCATTCCTTCATCCTGTTGGAAGACATACAAGTCTACATCACGGACTAGGAATCCATTTGATTCCAAATCGGCATTAGGGTTAGGTCACGATATGTTCTTATGAATCAAAATTTACGAATATGAATGCACGCCTCCGAATACAAGTGTGCTGGGTACATGCAAGCCGCGATAATGGGTCGATGCATGCTGAATGATCCTTGACATCACCTTAAGTATTTTCTTTTGAATAATCATGGTTCCCTTGGTAAATATCAGCCAACCGTACCATTTTGGTGTTTGCTTGTTGGTTTGATTCTTTGTTGGTCTGCTTCTCGCTTGTATTGCAAACACGACAGGCCTTGCATCTCTCCTTAAGCATGAAACAGAGAGTCAAATAAGCTGATTCACTTAACAGAGTGCTTCCAATCACCTATGATTTCCTGCTTCCCTCTCCCATCTTTAGGGTTTTGATGTCCTCCTTGCCTTCTTCTTGTTTCTTCTTTGCCACTCCTGCTCTTCTTGCATTTCCAATAATGGTTTCTTCTTTCCATTTCATCTTGCTGCTTTTCTATTCAGGGTAGATTTCTCAACCATTCTTGTAGGATAAGTTTTGAACTGCTGAATTCTTTTAAGATTTGCCGGTTTGTGGAAATTTCTAGCTCTGCCGTTATTAGGACTGGCGGTCATGTGGCATAGGCTCCCCTAGGTGGCAGCATTTGGCCATTCAGGATATGGTCTGTGTCCTGGCACTCCTCCCTCTCCTGCAATATTGCTGCCGAGATATCAGCTGAATCCCCTCTTGAGGTTCCCTTGTGACTATGTTGTTTCCTCCAGGTGCATTTTAAATCACTGTGATATTCGTGAGCTTTGCTGATTTGAATCATACAGCTGCTGGTAGGTCTATTGGGATTCCACCTCCTTTGGATGCTGTGTAATTCCTGAATTCGCATACATGATTCTTTCTTGGCTTTCAGGAAGTTTCAGTCTGATTTTTCTTCAGATAAATTTTCAGACATTTTTTGTTTCCTTATCTCTTGCTTTTCCATCTGGGACCCTTATGAATTCTAGTCTTTCATGCCCTGTCTTAACCCAGGGTTCAACAGCAATGTTTACATTGCTTTGCACTTGCTTTCCTATGTCTGCTTCTGACCGAGGTTTTTCTGATCCCATGTCTTCACAGTCATTCACGCGTCCCTCTGCATTATCTAGTCTGCTTACGACTAAATTTTAGCCCTGATATTATCACATCCATTGAGTTTCCTGATATTTTTTGGCTCGTCTTTAGACTTTCTCTTCCCCTATTCCGGTATTCTGCCTTATGTGATTCTGAGACACTGTTGTTTTTCAGTGATTTCCTGACCTCCATTTTCAACACATGGTCTGGATAGCGTTTTGCAGTCTAGTTGTTTGAAAGCTTATCTTTTGGGCCTTCAATATCTTTGGAACTGAAAATGGTACTTCCTGTTTCTTTTACTGTACTTCTTCACCTCTACTGCTCAGGTAATATCAGGTATGTAATGTGGACTTCTAGGGCTTTGTTAAGTGAAAATTTTAGACTTTTGGCTCTACGCAATTCCATGGGATTTCTGTGCGGACAATTTCTCCTAAACATTGATGCCATATCGTGTTCCTGTGTGTGTAGTCTGGTATATCTCCAATTGCTGTTGTTGCATTAGTTTTGATGAAAAACCAATACTATTTCGATTTGCATAACTTCATTTTGATAATGCTTATCTCACAATTCTGAAAGTGCGCAGGACACTTCCTCTTGTGGAAATGAAGCTTTTAAAGGTTCTCAGCTCTGCATTCTGCTCTATGTCATTTTGGAGTGTTTCCAAAACAGCAAACTGAGAGTGCGCTTGTGCTCTGTAGTTCCACGGGGATGTCCCAATGAAAGCAGTTCTTCTCAGAGCTTCTCTGTCTACAGAAACACCAGTGGAAGCATATCTATGGATGTCACATATCAGGGCCTGCTGGAATGATCCCGCAGACCTACCTTGGTGTCCTCGGTGCCGTACCGTGCTGGTGCCATCCAAAATATAGCATCCGCTTTAGGGAGATAAGGCTGTAGGTAATGCTTCCTCTTCTAACGCTGTGGACTTGGACCCCTCTTCCTTGTCCTCTCATCCTTGTGGCACTGGTGCACGAAGGCAACCACACAGCTGTTGCGCATCCTGTGCTTCAAACCAAACCATAATCCCAGCCCAGGTTATGAATGTAGCAGATCCTAAGGCTTTTCATTCTGATTTCAAAACCAAGGCCCCCTGGATCCCTCAGACCAGATGAACGATATCTCTGATTCAGCCCCACACGTGCTCTATTGGCAAAATGCCCAATTGGTCCCTGGTCCTGCAGATGCACTGGGTGTGGCCATGGGACATATTGGTAATCTCAACCACGTGACCAGTTTTGATGCTTTATCATTGGTACACATTTTGGTTTGCTCTCTTGATTCGACCCACCACATCCCACAATGCACTCCAGATCCCTGAGACTCAGCGTGTGCCATCATTCGTAGCCCTATCCCTCACAGAACGTTGCCTCTGCTACCTCAAATGTGGCAGCTGGGATCTTGGACTCCGAATCAACTGTGGGGATATTTTGCGCTGGTTTCTTTGAGTTCTGTCAGCCAAGCATCTGCTGTGCACTCTTGTAAATCTCAGCACATCACCTTCTATCCCATGTCTCCTGTCCGCTTGAGAGTGTGCGTCCAAGTTAAACAGAGTTTCACCCTTGTTGCTCCATCACCAGGGGTCAGACCCTCACTGGATTCCATTTCCTGCTTTGCCTTCTCCTGTTTCCAGGTGTCCTGAGGCCTCATCCTGTCTTTGGAAGTAACAGACCTCTCTTCGGCAAGTGTCCTGTGCCAAGGGCTGGGTGAGTGGATGTTTCCATTGCTCTGTTCATGGGAGCGAGTGAGTGCAGGTTGCACTTCTTCTCTGCCAACTGGGCATCGATGAATCAACACTATCCAGATACATTTCACAGAAATGTGATATTTGCTTAGCTCTTTGTTTCTATACAGCCGTGGTGGGAGGGATGGTCCGAATACACCTGTTTTGACATTGTGTTGATATCTCATTTGCAGTCTTTAAGAAGTTTAAAAGAATTCATTTACATGTTTTGGGAGTTATACGAAAATGAAGTTATTTTTTGAAACACACTCAATCGACCTAAAAGCCAGACTTGTCAATTTTGGTAACATTTTGTCAGCTCGACGGAAAACCTAGACAGATAGAATGCAAATTGGCAGTCCAAACTGTTAAAGGGTTCATGTCAGCTCTTTACGGTTGAAGCCTCCGAAACCAACAGGAACCATGAAATAACTATTGGAAACTTGAAATAACCCCCAAACTTGGATACACTTGTGCATTGGTGCCCTTTACTCCCAATGACACCTACTGGCCAATATTGGCATTTCAAGGGGTAACATCCCTCTCTAGGAAAATACAAGAGGAAAGAAACCAAATATATACATGTAGGTTTGAATCCAAAAGCACCTAGAGGCATTCTAGCTAGGAGAACCCTGCTGCAATTATGCTAGTCTATGGAGAACCAGGTGTTCTTCTATCAGTGATGAGAACGCTTAATCATCCGATCATGTTGGGTAAAGCCATTTAACGCAACCAAGTCTGCACCCGCATCATATAGTGCCCACGGGGGCTTGACTCAAGTGAAAGACGATCCACATAAGCTGTGTCTTTTATATCATTGGCGACTTTTACAGTACAGTTCTCTTTCTGACTTGTACTATTTACCTATACTGTCTTGAAAAATTGAGGCCTAATACAGATTCAAGTTCAGTCAGATTCCCCTCTCTTACCACACTCCCTTCACCCCAGGGAAGACATAAACACAACATTTGCTGAATCTAGCGGAAGGCCATCGTTTCTAGGTGTGAGCTAAGTATTCAATTCCTATCTATTTCAGCCAAGTTTATTGGACCTTTAAGGAGTTCACTGTTGTTCACAGAGTGTGAAGCTGGAGGAACTCTGATTCTAGGAGGGGCTTGTTTTACTCGTAATGGCTTCATTGCAGCTCAGCTACTGATCCTTCAAAATGGATGCCTGTGTGGAGGGGAGGGAAGGCAAGTGCTTGCTAGCTAGGCCCAAACCTGGGAAAAGGCTTACCTGGGCTTGGTGAATTCTGGTCTGAATGGCTTGGGAAGGCCCCTTGGGAAGTGTGGATTCCCATGACCTCTTCCAAGAACAGGAGCGTTTTGATCATTTCTGCCATCTCTTCTCTTGCAGACGTCAGGGACCTTGGACCCGTTCTTGGAGAAGAGAATTGAGGAACTTCCTCAAGTCCACGTTGGCACTCCGTATGTTTCTGCCAGTATCAGCGAGGTTCAATATGTCTCATGAATGTCTTTTGAGCCTGGTATCCTCTACAGCTGTCTCCACGCCAGTATTCTCCATTGTAGCAGGACATCTCTCATCCATGTGTTCGCATCTCTCCTCAATCCGTTCAGCCAGCTTTTCGGCCAGCTTCTCTTCGTGTCTCCCCTAAAGTTGACTTCACCAGGACTGGGCAAGTCTGAAAGTACCTCGGAGCCTCACCAGTAAGCTGATGACAGGCAGATCTTCCACTGTCTGCCCTTTCAGGTTCTGGAAACTGACCTGTGACCTCAGGTCTTTGGGCAGCAGCAGTATCTCGAACTTACACAGCTTCCCGGACCAAACACCTAAGCCAAGCTCCACAGAGGGCGGCAGCCCCTCCATCACACTGATCCACCCACAGAACTCTGCCCGGTTACCTAGGATCCAACAGCCACAACAAGCCTCGCGGTACACACCAACATTCCACCTGGAATCCAACCGCTAACTGCCATCCCCAATGGCTGCTGCATCTTGTCAGTGTTGGGGGAGGGGCTGCATCCGACGAGAAGTTCCTAAGTTAAATGTGATTCTACCCACTAGCGTCCCATGGGCCTTTCTTCTTCCCTCTTTCCTTTTGTTCAGATCTCTATGCACAGTACCAATGGAGGGAAGTGTGTCCCTTTTCAGTTGATGGTTTCACACGTCTTTAAACTTTCTAACAGTTCACAGTACACAGAGACCCACTAAAGGAGACTTATGTTCCTATAATATCCGTACACCCGGAATACATATGCGTCGCCTGATTTCTGCTGAAACACCCGCACTCTCAGGACATGGATCCATTGGTTTCATGGGGGCTGAAATTCCAAGAAATGAAACCAACCCCAATGTGCACTTTGCTGTCAGTCTCTTTTGCTCTTAGTACACTTTGGCAGAGCTACTTGCCTTTGTTATAGGCTTCTTACAATTCTTCTCTACGTAGCCTAGAATATGGCATTCCTTCATCCTGTTGGAAGACATACAAGTCTACATCACGGACTAGGAATCCATTTGATTCCAAATCGGCATTAGGGTTAGGTCACGATATGTTCTTATGAATCAAAATTTACGAATATGAATGCACGCCTCCGAATACAAGTGTGCTGAGTACATGCAAGCCGCGATAATGGGTCGATGCATGCTGAATGATCCTTGACATCACCTTAAGTATTTTCTTTTGAATAATCATGGTTCCCTTGGTAAATATCAGCCAACCGTACCATTTTGGTGTTTGCTTGTTGGTTTGATTCTTTGTTGGTCTGCTTCTCGCTTGTATTGCAAACACGACAGGCCTTGCATCTCTCCTTAAGCATGAAACAGAGAGTCAAATAAGCTGATTCACTTAACAGAGTGCTTCCAATCACCTATGATTTCCTGCTTCCCTCTCCCATCTTTAGGGTTTTGATGTCCTCCTTGCCTTCTTCTTGTTTCTTCTTTGCCACTCCTGCTCTTCTTGCATTTCCAATAATGGTTTCTTCTTTCCATTTCATCTTGCTGCTTTTCTATTCAGGGTAGATTTCTCAACCATTCTTGTAGGATAAGTTTTGAACTGCTGAATTCTTTTAAGATTTGCCGGTTTGTGGAATTTTCTAGCTCTGCCGTTATTAGGACTGGCGGTCATGTGGCATAGGCTCCCCTAGGTGGCAGCATTTGGCCATTCAGGATATGGTCTGTGTCCTGGCACTCCTCCCTCTCCTGCAATATTGCTGCCGAGATATCAGC